>NC_039358.1:212128202-212460702 GCF_003573695.1 Papaver somniferum
GGCGGTGGCGGAAGGTGGCGTTGGCGGTGGTCGGAGGTGGTGGCGGTGGTTATCGGTGGCGGAGGTGATTATTGGTGGTTGTTTATTTCTTGTTGGGGGTGACAATATAATAAGAATTCAAGTGTGGTTGATTTTTGTTTTTGTTGGGGTGATTTAAACTACAAGGGTAATATAGACAATTTATATTAAATGAGGTTTTTGTGAACAATTTGTTTTGTTGGAGTTTTTGTATATGGATAGTGACACCTTTGGGGTTATAACTCGCGGACCGTTAGGGTTATTGGTAAGCGCGTGGGAGGGATGTATAAGTGTGTTAGATGTGTACTACCATACTATGCAGTACAGTACTTCAAATTGTACCTCACCCAAAAAAAAAAAACGGAATTGATCCAATGGAAAAGTGCCACGTCTCATATAGTGTTGCTTTTAAATTTTTAGATAATTATCATGAATGAATCTTTAAATTCAAAAATGATACTAGAAAAGATCCAAAATTGATGAATTTTAATATATGTTTTGACATTTTATTTCTCAACAATTTGCATTCGATAAGTTTTTAACACTCATCAGGGTGTTATGCTGCTCGAGCATTCATGTGTGTCAAAAAAACGCGCACTCTATCACGATTCTATTAGGTGTTTCTGTATTATTCTTTTTGTTTGACTTGAAGTACAAACTCGAAATAAGAAGTACAGATCGATTCAACTCCTCTCTTCAAATTTTCTGTCTTTGTTTTACGAGGTAACAACACTTTCACTTTCAACTTGGTGCAATCGTTGGTTTAGCTTCGTAAAATTGTCAATCATTATACTTGAGTTTACAGTAATTAGGGTTGGTGTTTCAAACTTTTTCAGTGTTTATTAATTCCCCTTAATTCATGGATGATGGAGAGTTAAATAACCAAGTACTCTTAAAGAATATGGAGCATCAATTATTCAGCAGTTGTCCAATGGATAGTTTTTTCGATTATATGCTTGATGATACTCATGCGCGTACTCATACCAATACTAATTCCAACCAATCTGAACAAGATATATCGCAAAATCTCGATTTGCCTCACTCACCAAATTACATCCACTTCATCCCTCAAAACCCTCCTGTCGAAGAAAAAACCACAAGTGAGGATACAGATGATTCCGTTGACAAAAAACTCAGAAAACGTTCACGTGGTAATAGAGAATCGGTTCGTAAGTATCGCGAGAGAAAGAAAGCCCGACAAGCTTCATTGGAGGATGAGCTTATCCGGCTGAGGATCGTAAATCAACAGTTGTTAAAAAGGGTGCAGGGACTAGTTGCTCTTGAGCAAGAGGTAGCAAGATTCAAGTGTCTACTTGCAGAAATTAGGGGAAGGATTAAAGGAGAACTTGGATCATTTCCTTATCAATTACCCGCACCTGGTATCGGCATCATTCCTCAAAATATGCCCTGGCCGCCTACCTCAGTTGGAGCTTATGGTGTGTATCAGTGCGGCAACCAATACCCTGGATTGAATAACAATTCAGGATTTACGGAATTTATAGACTTTGGGCAATCAAATGTCACTAATTTTAATAACTCCGCTGCTGCCATGAAGCGAACAGGAAAGAGCTTAAATTGAATATACAACCAAGTTAAAAACGGGTTTAATCATCCAACTGCTTTACTATCGATGTTATTTCTTTGTTAGTTTCAGTGTAATGTAAATACTTTTGCTTTCTAGATCGTTTCAGAGAAAAAATTTATTAAGCTCTCTTTTAATCGTTGGAGTTAATGGAGTGGCTCTTGCCCTCGTTGTGTATTTAGAAAAACTTGTGATTGTCGTCTCTAGCAATACCTAAAAGAAACTTACTAAAATGTCTTGAATCTATATTCATGAATAACCAAATGTTGGGACTTTTAAGTTGTTGGCCTTGAGCGATTTCCGCCTCAAGAGATATGCGCGTGAAAGTTGAAACCCTTGCAATTGTAAACTACTGACGATAAACCAGGGGAAAGAAATATCAACAGAAAATCATGAGCCATTCTTCTAGGGACTTTATATATGGGAGGGCTTGCTTCTACGGGCATCTTTAACTGTTCAACCCAACCAAAAAAACATTTTATCATAAATAAAGAACCCTAATTTGGGGCATACAAGATAATTTGGAGGCATACAGATTTACGATGCCATCCAATTCAAACTGCTAAGGGGTGTCCTAGCGATGCTAAAGTTATTGTAATATCCTCGTATAGTTTAAATTACATTACTGCCCTTCCACTTAATTAAATTCTAATCCTAAAACTTTCCCACTAATTAACCCATCCTCCTAATTAACTATCCTCCCATTAATTAACCGTCATCCACTAATTAACTCACTCATTAATACTAAAACGGTTACTTAAACCAAAAAAAAATATTTAAAGTTTTAAAAACCAAAAACCCTTCTCTCTCCCTCTTCTTCTCATCTTCTTCTCAAAAACTTCTGAAAATTTCTGAAATTGTGTTCGATTAACTTCTCTGTTAAACACATACATGGCACCTCGTGTTAAGCGATTCCCTAGAAATACGGTGCCGAATCCTGGTGTTGCTTCTGTAGCATCTCAATCTAGGGTTTTTGGAAAAGATGGAGAGGAAGTGGATAGTGGATGGATTGGTGTTAGAGAGGCAGAATTGGAGGATGATTCTTTAAGATTGCACATAGAAAGTATTTCCCACAAACCCATTGTTTATTTTTGCGTATTTCGTTGATTTATGACATGTAATCGATGATTCGTCTCGGTTTTTGTTAGTTTCAGGGTAGTGTTCGGCTGAAATGTCGCAGCCGAACTTATTTTTTTTTACACAGATGAAGAACAATTCGGCTTAAAACTTGAATAACGTATGAGCCGAACCGCTGAGTTCGGCACCAAATTTTTTTTATGATAATCAGCCGAACTTGAATGCCATTATTTAATAACCGATCTATTACTGTTGGGTTCATTTTTCGGCTCATTGTGATTAATATCGAATGTGCCGAACTTTTCTCTGACCATGGCTAATACTGTTGGCCACCTAGTTTGGCTCATTGTGATAAATATCGAATGTGCCGAACTTTACACTGTGTATGGCCAAAATCTTCCTGTAAAATTGTCCACTTATATGTGAGTTATCATATTTAATTAATTTGGAAAACTAATTAAGGTTTGTAATTTGTGTTAGCACCCATCCAGGAAAATTCAAAGAGAAGCTCAAAAGGAGAACAATGGAAGTGACTCCTTCTAACTCAAAAACTCCCAAACATCGAGGTGATGGCACAAAGAACTTACATGCATGGAAAAGGGGAATTGATACGACTTTCTCTTTTCCTGTAGAACAAGAGAATGACAATGATGAAGATGTTGGTGAGGAAGGTCAAGAAGAAGAAGAACTAGAACAAGAACAAGATAAAGTTGTTACATAAAGGGAGACAAGTAAGCACATTCCTCATCCGGATAATGTGATACGTCCTCGCAGGGATGGTTTTCCCCATGGTCTCCCTGAAGATGGTGGACGAGTGTTGATTGGCTACAAGGAGTCATGGGCGAAGAAAATTTACGAGACTCCGGATAACAGGGATGCAGTACGCGTATTTAGACATCAAAGCGCCGCACATTGGGATATTTTCAAAGAGGCTCCTGAGGTGGTGGATTTAGTACAAGGCTCAGGTTTATGGCCTGCTATTTTCTATGCACAAGAGGAATTTGATGCAGTTACAAACTCAGCCTTTTGTGAGAGATTTTTCCAGAGACTTACACATTTCATCTCCCATTTGGCGAGATGGCAATCACTCCAGATGATGGACAAAAGATTAGTGGTCTTAGAACGCATGGGAAAAATGTTTACTCATCGGTTTATGAAATGACTTGGGATGAGTTGTATGTACTTGCTGAGGTAACTCTTGGTTTGCCAAAAGACAAAACAAAATTGGAGTTTGCCTGCGCTGCTAAAGAGGTGAAGTTTGTGGATTCTAGCACAAAGAAGTTGAAGAAAATCAAGTTCACTGCTTTAAAAAAGTGTTTTGGAGACACAAATGAGAAAATTTCAAAGGGGGAGTTGGTTATGGACGAGGTCACAGCTATGCGCACTGCTACCGCGTATTTGTTGCATACTTTAGGAAGTGTTATATTTCCTGATAACAGTGGGAACAAGGTAAGTGCTCAATACCTTCAATTGTTAAAGGATTTGAAAAGCTGCCACAAGTACTCTTGGGGAACCGCGACCCTTTCTTTTCTATTGGAGAAACTGGAAACTGCGTCTAGGTTAACAAGTAGAAACATTGGAGGTTATTTCACAGTTCTTCAAGTAAGTTTACACATTGTGGTTCCATTTTCAAGAAAAAACTCGTCTTTCAATTTTGGTTTATTTTACGCCGAACCTCCTTTTCTATAGGTTTGGCTGTTTCGATTTCAATATCCTGAGCCGAACTTGTAGGGGTTCGGCTTTAAACCTTGTTTTGTACATAAGCCGAACTTGCTTCTGTTTCCCCAAGTTGATAACCTCCATGATCCAATTCTACTGATCCTAATAATTAAGTTTTGTGTTTTGTTTTCAATATTGTTGGTGTAGGTATGGATATATGACCATTTCCCTGATTTGAATTTAGTCAAGGAAGATGACAAATGGGTAGATACATTCCCTACATCGGCCAAATGGAGTTTCAAGGAAAATAAGAAGAGGAATAAAAAGGAAAGCTTTGAGAGAAAACTTAGACTCTTTGACTGCTGAACAAGTTGTATTTCAACCATACAAAAAGGATGAAGAAGATGATGATGTTGTTGAGGATGAAGATATGCCGTTGGGGATGTACTATGGGCCATTGTTTTATCCCGAAGGCTTTATAGTTTTTGATCCCCGTCGAGTACTCCGTCAATATGGATTTATCCAAACGATGCCGGTGCTAGAGGAATCAAAGTTCAAGTTGTTGACCAAGGGTTCTAAGGGAACAACGAGTACGGAAAGTTCATGAAATGCCGAATATGATCCCGATCCTACCATTGATTATTGGGATAAAATGGAAGATAACAAATTAAGTTGGGTTGGCTTAGAAGATTTGCGTGACGATCCTTGTGAAGTTGACCCGGCTTATATAGATTGGTATAACCAAATTTCACATCCCATAATCATTAATAGGGAAAGCATAGTTCTTCTTTTACGCATTCCGGATGGGCAATAAAAAGGTGTGTCACATGGCCAAATTCATCCAATTTTTTTTGGCAATCATAGTTCTTCTTTTCCGCCAACCACAATAATTGTTGCATCACCAACCTACCTTGCAAATCCTTTCTTCTCAAAGTACTTCTCGCGTTATAGATTTGTTGCAACGTAGTCTTGTTATTCTTATCATCCGCCTTCAACTTGCTAAGAATTTTAGAGGGTGCCATACGTGCTCGTGTCATTTTATCTACCTCCGCATATTCATGAGCTTTTAGACTTCCGGCTCTATAATGTCCATGAAGATCCTTTGGACGTGGGTGGTTATGACGGCAAGCCATATCTTCATTCATTTTGAAAACTTTTTCATTTATATTCCACTTTAAGACGATTTCGAAAGGACAATTTATCTTCCTTGTTTTAGTCTTATATTTTTTCCCGGTCTTCCCAACATATGTCTTACCTTTTTTCTTCTTGCTTACTTTCTTCCCACCCCTCTCACAAACCATCTCAACCCTCTCCTTTTTGCTTTGTATACCTTTAACTAGGACGCAATTGATTTTCCAATCATGTTCCTCAACCCATTTAACAACTTCTTATTTGATTTTCCACGTCTACATATACACAAGTACAAAACTTAAGTTTTATTAATGATTTTGCATACAACAAACTTGAAAATTAATAAAAACATAAACTACGTTACCTACCAAGTCAGTTTGGAAGTGATCATTAGTATCTTCATGAATGACATCAACAGGCGGTGGTTGATCCTCCATAGTTTCCATTTCAGGAACAATCTACAAAAATATCGCACAGGTTTTGGGTCAGGTTCGGCTAACACGCAGTACTCTATGAAAGCCGATCTCACGGTTCGGCTACTTCGTGTTCGATTTACAAAGACAAACCTATTCTCAAACATGGATTCGGCCTATTGGGCACTAATATTATAAGCCGAACCATAAGACTTGAAATTTATAAAAACAAAAATTATGGTTCGACTGGATAACGTGTAAGCCGAACATTACACTGTAACTTGTATAATTTTTTGTATACGGTTCGGCTTATAGTATCACATCGCATTTGAGCCGAACCATGAAAATTATTTGGCGCGAAAATAATTGAATGAAAGTTCGGCGTATATATTTCTCAATCGTAGAAACCGAACTGTTCTTATTTTTGATGGTTCGGCATACATATTATCTGCCGAACCTTACTCTGGTGCGCCGAACTAGTTGCAAAAATCATAACTTTGGGTGAAATAAAGCTACAAAACGGAAATTAAACAACTTCTATAACCATACATGTGTATTATTAGCATTGGGTTCCTCATCCATGTACTCATCTTCGTGGTTTGGCTCCATAAAGGAATCATCTTGAGCTTGAGAAAAAGGTTAAGTTTGGGTAAAATCATTTTCAAAATCCAAGAAATAAGCCATGTCTGGATCTCCATCATAATTGATATATATTTTCATAGATTTACGTGATGAAGATTCATCTTCCTCACTCGAATTTCTATCACACATCTCTCAATAATCACAAAGATCACAAAGAAAAAAAAAAAAAATTCCTCCTCTCCTTCTTCTATCCTCGTTCTTCTTTTTCTAAAAAAATAACTCACTAATATTTAAAAAGAAAATTATGATCCTAGATTAACACTAAACTAACTAATCAGATTAACACTAATTACTCATATTAACACTAATTTAACACTAATCTCATAAGGGTATGTTGGCATATATGAAAATAGGTTGGATAAGAGATAGCCTAGAAATACTATTTCTAACCCCCTTTTTGTCTTATTATGTATGCCTCCAAATTATCTTGTATGCCCAAATTAGGATTCTAAATAAACAAAAATAATTTTCCTTCAAGTTGGATTGGACTATATGTGCCTTTTAGAACAGATCGACTGTTGTATTAGTTCTAGAAGGCATGACGATCACTAAAAAGCCAAAAAAACCGGAATATTCCTTCTTGATTCATTAAATAAAGGTTATACTCCACTTGGAACATGTAAACTCAACGAAAAAATGACGTATGAGGCGTCCATTAAGAAGCATCCTCTAAGAAACCGTCTTGATTAGATCTCTTTAAATGTTATTCAATGGTAGTTGTTATCACGTACCATTCAATGTTTTCAGTCAAGGACACTGTTTGTAAGTAGTCAGACTGTGAACACATAAATCACCAAGCCATTCACGTGTTCACAAACAATAATCGCATACATTCTAATTTTAAAATTGTACGTCGTATGTGTAAAGGGGATGATTATATCGATCCATCGACTCAAAGCCTTCGAGCTTGTCATTGTCTAGTCGAATATTATCATAAATAATGTTCATATAAAGGAATAAATTGAGAATCAAGTATAAATGTAAAGCACATGAAGTTCAACGCTGAATGTAAAGTGTTGAAATGTAAATAAGACAAAGATTTACGTGGTTCGACACTAAGGCCTACATCCACGGGGCTGGTGTTTCACTATGTATTGAATGATTACAAAGACAGTCGAATGATTTTAGAGTATACATAGGTATGCGGAAGTAGGGGGATTACTTACTCTTCCTATTTCTCTCTCCTATATTCTCCTATAATTGCTCTGGATTGGTCGACCCCCCTCTCTCTTAGTGGAGAGGGGTATTTATAGGGTTGGAACGTGGGTCCTACTTCTGAGATGTCGTTGCAACCTTATCTTCTTGTGCTTTGTGCCCATTACGCAGAGGTCTTCGGCATATGTTGCGGTCTAAGCTTAAATACGAAGAGCTATCCTCGCTTATTCCACGAGCTGATTGACACGTGTATATCTCTTGGTATTTAATGCGGGCAGTTGGACGTCCGCTCGTGTCAGACAAGTGTCTCTTAGTCTGGTCACATCTGCGTCAGTCAAACTCTCTCTCAGCCGTTGATCTGGGATCTTCCTCGGGATAGGATGTACTAACACCCAAGGGGTATTATCTGGTGTTCCTCTTTGCCATCATACCTCTGTGATCCGCAGTCCCTGACCGTCAGATCTGCTGACCGGTGACGTTTTCTGATGAAATGCTCCTCTAGGTTATGACTGCTTGTTATCATGTTTTGATATCTCGCTTTGCATGCCTTCCACGTGTCTCTTCCTGTACACGTGATGGATGATGAAATGTGTACATACAATTTGCCCCTCTTCTTCTGACTTGGACGTATTTTGCAGTTTAGAAGAAGAAAGGTCGTCATGCACGTTTTATGTCTTCTGAAATAACTTCCCCTATAAATACGGGCACGTTTCCCACTTTTGCATTAACTTCCCCCATAACTGCTCCTTGGTACGAGGGACATTTATTGTCTTCTCTAGCTTTATAAATAGGAAAGAGAATGTGAAAAAAAAACTTTTATCCTCTTCTTGTCAGTGTTCATCCTTTCTTTGTTTTCTATTCTTGTTCTTTAGTCATTTATTATCGTCGTTCTTGTGAGGAAGATAACAACATTCAATTTTCCGACTCTTTCGCTCTCGACTGCTGCTGCCCCTGTATCAAATATAACTTGCTTTTGATATCTCTAATCCTTCTATCTTTGACTGTGGTTGGTGCTTGTCGTCCTCTTTTATACAGGTATGGGGTTTTTCATCAGCTGTTCATCATTGATTCATCTATTTTCTGTTGTTATATCTACCCGTTTGTCTTCTTCTGCTGTAATTTTGGCTTTGTGATGAAGAAAACATATGTCGAAGCATATATGCTTGCCCCTGTTCTTTGTTAAAAAGTCTGTGAGTCTGTATCTAAGTATCGTCTCTGGAGTCTGATGGGGTATTTCTGGTTATTTTCAGTTTTTATGGTTTTTGATGTTAATCCGGATGAACCATCAGTTTATGGGTTTTTTGATCTTTACTGATCTCCTCGTATTCTCCTCTAAACTGTTTTTTGTGTTTCCTTGTAGATATGTATGATCGTCCGCGGGCTCCTTACCAAACCCCACCGTCTAGTCCTCCAAGATCCCCTCCGCGTAGAGATTCTGATAGATCTCCACTTGGGGAAGGTTCTTATAAATCTTCACAATCAGATCCTCGGGGTCATAGGGTTTCATCTTCCTCTGGTGCGAAGGCTTTGCCTACTAAGAAAGGGGATTTGCCGAAGGGTCCTTCTGGGTCTAGGTATGCTGTTAACCACGCTCCTTCTCGTCCTCGTGAAGATTCTAGGAGTACGCAGGCTCCTCCTCGTGATGATTCTAGGAGTACGCGGGCTCCTCCTCCTCGTAATGAAACATTGGATGTTCTTCCCCTTCGTTCAATGGCTCCTCGTTCAGTGCCTCTGCATAATTCTTTGCCGCCTCCTCCAACGGTTTCTTTCAAAGGGAAGTACTCCAAGGGTACTATGTCCAGAGATGATCCGTTTAAAAATCTTCCTTCCAAAAGGAAAGATTCGGAATTGAGTCATACTTCAGATTCCGCAGACGAAGAAGAAACTGCCCCCGCGATATGCAACGTTTCAGTTGGTAAGAAGAAGGTCACTTTCAAGCATATTGATCTTGAGATGTTCAAGGAAAAACATGAGCTTCAAGATTTTGAGGTTCGCTTCTATGCCCCTGACGATGATATCACTTACGAGCTCCTCTCTAAGTATCAGTTTGATGAGTTCCATCTGTTGACTACGGTTGGAGCCTTCGAGGCGGGACTCATGTTGCCCCTGTATAAGTCGGGTGACTCCTTTTATTATGACGTGATGGATGGTCGCGAAGGCTCTTCCACAAACACTCATAATCGTACCGTGTCACAACTATCTGGGAATTATCTTCGTGCACTGAAACAATGTTACCTGCGGAGCAAGGGAGAGACTATGATGACCTGCTACGTTCCAAATCCTGCTGAGAGAGAGTGGTACACTCCTCAGAATTTTAACAGTTCATTTGGGGATTATGTCAACAGTAGGAACCGTAAGCCGTGGAGTGTTAGTCTTCGTAACATTGCTGCTCCTCGTGGTGAAATTCGTCTTTTTAGTGAGGTGAGTGATGCCAAGCTGAAGTATGTTCCTGGTACTGAGGGATCTGCTAAACGGAAACTCTTTCCTTCTCGTGAAAGGATTAAGCGTGATCATGATTATGAGTGGCATGCTACTGTCATTGAAATAGTTGGTCATTGGTCTTATGGTTGGATTCCTGGTCCGCGCGGTTGGCGTCCTTCTGAAAACAACAAGCCTCGTGAAGCTCCTCATGCTCGTTATGGAGATTTCTGTCCTTGACGTCGGAATTTCGCGGGCATGAATTTTCCTTACGCTCTTGATGTCGTTGATGGAGATGAGGAGGAGGGTTCTGGTGCTACCCATCCACCGAAGAGTGCTGCTACTGCCAAGGTATAGTTTCTTCATATATTCTCTATTCTATTTGCCCCTTTTTCCTTGGTTGAAAAATAAAGCATTTTTTTAAGTGAGGGAGAAAATGAGCCTTTGTTGGGACGTGTACTGGTTTGTAGGTGTCGAAGAAGAAGAAAATTGTACCCAAACAATATTCTACTGTTGTGATCGGTGAGGCTGAGGTTTATGAGGAGGTTACGAGTCCTGTAAACGAAGGGTATGCTGAGGATGAAGAAATGTCCGATGGATAAGAGCGTACTGATACTTCTCATCCTGATGACGAGGGTGGTAATGGTGAAGAAGAAGTTGCCGCGAGTGGTGATAGTGAGTCTGAGGGTAATATTACCGCAGGTGGTACTGGCGAGGGGGGATCTGCCCCTGTTGGCGATAATATTGGTGGTGTGGGTACTCTGCCCGTTATTTCCCATGAATTTTCTTTTGGTAGGATACATTCCGCGGGGGAATCCTTTGATGTGAACGCTGCCATGGGTCTTGCTGAAGACTTCTCATTGCTTTCCCCAAATGATGATTGGGATGTGCTTGGGAATCTTGGTAAAGAAGGTGCTACTGGTCAGCAGGATGAAAACGCAGGTGGTCATGCTGAGGCTGGTGATGTCGAGACTTGCGCGGGTGAGGAGATAACAGCCAAGGGGAAGTCTGCGGTTGAGTCTCCTTCAGAGGATTTCCGTTACTCGCTAATGCCTGAAGGTGAAGATGCCATTTTGGCTTGGCTTAAGAAGAAGAATCTGATGTTCGTCCCTAACCCTTCCCCAGTGGTCCCTGGTGAGATGAATTCTGACGCTTATACTCGCCAGATGATGCAATTGTCTTCTGAAGCCCGCGTTGCTGAGATGTGGGAGAAGAATCTGAGAGCTTCGGAAGCTAACTAGTGGTTTACCCTCCCTCCTCTGTTGCTGATATGATGTCCATAGCTGATGGGTACCAATACGGTTTTCCCCAGCAGCGTGTCTTAGAGGTAAATCCTTGTACTTATTTCTTCATGATATCCGAACATTGTATTCTTCGTGATATCCGATCCCTTGGGTATAATAATGTTTGTTGTTTGTGACATAGATGATGAGGAGCGAACATTGTAACCATGTTCTATACCAATTCTTTAAAGCAAAGTCTTTAAAGTTGGAGGCTAATCTTCGTCATAGAGAATAGGAACTATCTGCGGCTGAAGTGGAAATAAGTGAACTGAGGGGCCGCCTGAAGGAAAAGGAACGGCTGGGTAACGCTGAGGAGAGTCTCCGTTCGGAACTTGCTATAGTCCGCAACGAATTGGAGCAGACTCGTAGAAATGTATCGTCCTTCATAGGTTCGTATTTTACAGATATTTCACTCCTCGTGATTCCCTATTTGTATTTTGGTGTTCTGTCTGAGTCTCCCCACCCTATCTTCAGTTGGTGGAGTCCCCGAGCTGATATGGCTTCAGAAAGAAAGGGAACGACAGAAATCCCGCATTGCAGAGTTGGTGGGTAAGTTGAAAAGCGAAGCCGTAAAGTGGAACGCTCGTGCTGATGAGCACAACGCCTTAGCAGCTGAGTGGCGTGAAAAGCGAACACTGATGGTTGATATGCAAAATAAGTACAATCATGACCGTCGTCTGTTTAATGGTACGCTGCTATGGACACGTGATAACCTGCGTGAAGCTCGAGGACATGCTTCAGACTTAGAGGATAGAGTGCGCCTTTTGGAAGGAGAGTTATAAAAGGCTCGTTCTTTCTTAGGCCTCGGGGTTAGGGATAGTATGCTGCATCTTACCGAGGAAAGAGATAATGCTAGGGCTGAGGTTGGCGCTCTTAGTAAAGCCCTAGCATCGTCTCGAGCTGATGTTGCCCGCCAAGTGGAGTCTGAGAGAGATGTTGAAGTGAATGTGTATCGACTCCATAAAAGGATGGGGGAGATGAATGATGAAGTCAACCATCTTCGTCACTTGGATTCAATGAAGCAGGTAGACTTAGACGCGAGTCAATTTGCTCTTACGAACCTTCAAATGGATTATAAGAAAATATCCGACGAATATGACTTTCTTGATGAGGCACGAGACGCAGTTGTTAATGAGTATGAAGAGGCTTCGGCTAATGTCGAAGGTATAACCTCGTTTTATCGAGTGTGATTCTGTTATTTCTTTATTTTAACCCCTTTGTATTTCTTGTTTTCAGCACTCGATGGACAGCTTCAAGCAGCAAATGATGAGCTTAAAAAAGCTTAATCTGCCTTAGTGCAGCAGGAGGGACAAGCCAACTATTTCAAAGGGTTGGCCGCGTCTTGTGAGGAAGCAGCAGAGATTTCCTCCAAATAGGCGGAACGCCTATCTGCATTGTTGTCTCAGGCCCACCAGCGGACCGTTGTTATCACATATAAAGCTCGATGTCAGTTGGCTGAGGAGACCAACAAAGTCCTAGACAAGATTGAACTTGATCTTAAAGACGAACATGGTCTTGTCAAGAATTATCCGCGTCGTCCCCTACCCGCGCCCTTGCCTGGTTCTTCTGGGCCTTCTTCAGGTGGTAGTGTACCTTCATCTCGCAAATACAACCCTGTTGATGGAGTTGTATCATCCAAGTAGATTTCTTTTATTAGTCATCGAAAGTTGATCATTGTTGATTATATAATTTCGGATCATTTTTTGATGTGTTTCTTGCTCTATCTTATTTGCTGAACTTGTAATAAACTCTTTATGAAATGGATCATCCTTTGGGCATACCTGCGTTATAAGTTTATTTTTATTTTAAATATTGCGAAGCGTTAAATTAGAAATAACTTGCTTTATAAAAAGTTAAGAGTGTTTGGGTGCGACATCGAAGGTAAATACCTTCGTGATCGTCTTGAGACCTGTCACCCCGCTGGCGAATCCTGGGCCAGAGGATTCCCAAACGGTGGGGGCCGAGGCAGCGTTCTAGGATATGGGATGCTTATTTGAAATATTTACATGAACCCATTCCGTCGACCCACTACCTTAAAATTGGTTGGGTATCTCTTTCTACTGGGTGCCTTCCCCCTGGTCTTACACTCATAGACACTGATAGGACCTGAGAGATTGTAGATTAACTACTTTCCCCAATATTGTTAATTTATTATGTAATGTACATGCGCTCACCCAGCGGTCCTTTTGACCATTTCGTTTGCTTGAAAATTTCCCAAAAAGTTTGTTTGCTTGATAGGTTAAGACCTTCTATTTCTCGTCCAGTGATAGAAACGTGCAGAGCGGTTACGCTGCCTTCTTCTTCTTCTGGTATTCTTCACGCAGATGCAAAGCTGCGCTGCTCCTATGGGTAGTACAGTTTGAGCCATTTAGCATTCCAAGGGTGTCGGAGGACCTCTCCTTTCATATTGCGAAGATAGTAGGAACCGTTTCCCGCAATGTCATGTATTATAAAAGGTCCTCCCCATGTAGGTCCTAAATTTCCCCATATTCTTCTCTCGTTGATACTGCGGGATTGTTCTTAGCACATACTGCCCTTCTACAAAATTTCTAAGCTTAAACTTTTTGTTGTACTCTCTCGCTAATCTTCCTTGATAATTTTCCATCTTTTGCAATGCTGCTTCCCTCATTTCTTCCAGGTCGTCCAGTCTCTCTAACATCATGTCTGTTGTGAGATTTTTCTCCCATGCTTCGGTCTTTGTGGTTGGCATGAGAATCTCTGTTGGGATGACTGCTTCAGCTCCATAAGTGAGGATAAATGGGGATTCCCCGGTGGAAGATCTTCGTGTTGTCCTGTATACCCATAATACATTGTGTAGCTGTTCACACCATCGCCCCTTGTGTTCGTCTAATTGCTTTTTGAGGATAAGGGCGAGGGTCTTGTTAGTAGCTTCCGCTTGTCCGTTTCTTTGAGGGTATATGGGGGTGGACTTGTTCTTCCTTATTTTGAAAGTGTCGAAGAGCATGTCTATGTTTTTCCCCTGTAATTGTTTACCATTATCGGACACGATTTCCGCGGGTATGCCGAACCTGCAAATGATGTTTTGGAATATGAAAGTAAACACATCCACGTCTCTGATCCTGGATAAGGCTTTAGCTTCCACCCATTTACTGAAGTAGTCCGTGGCTACTATCAAAAATCGTTTTTTCCCTGATCCTTCGAAGAAAGGACCAACGATATCTATGCCCCATTTTCCAAATGGCCACGGACTATCCACAGAATTCAACGTTGTTGCTGGTGCGTGTATCTTTTTGGCGAAACGCTGACATTCTTCACATCGTCGGGACATTCTTGCAACATCTTGTATCATTGTGGGCCAGTAATATCCTTGCATTTTTGCTTTGTCGGCTAGTGATCTCATGCCGCTATGATTCCCTGCGTCACCATAATGGATGTCGTTTAAAATTCGATGCCTCTCTTTCCTGGATAAGCAACGTATTAAAGGTCCGAGGAAAGATTTCTTGTACAGGACCCCATCCCGAAGATCATATCTTCCTACTTTGGAGAGTATTTTCCTGGCTTGTTTATGATCCGCGGGTAAGGTTCCATCCTTGAGAAACGCATGAATCATCATTTTCCAATCATCTTCGTTGCTGAAATCTTCGTCTTGATTTGCTCTTGACAGGATATCTTCTTCGTCAAAATTGTTATGGATGTCTTCTCCCACCTGATCTTCGATATTTTCTCCCACTGTATCTTGATTTTTAGCAAAGGAAAATTGTGATGCAATTGAAGGCTCGTATACCCTTGTTATTTTGATAGCTTCGATATTCTTGTCCTTCAACATGGATGATATATATGTTAGGGCATCCGCTTTCCTGAGATCTCTCCTGCACAAGTTCCTGAACTTGATGTTCGGAATTTGTGATACCAATGTTTGGACCAAGGCCATGTAAGCTGAGAGGGTGTCGTCATATACATTGTATTCGAACCCTAATTGCCGTATGACAAGCTGCGGATCACTTTTCAGTCTTACATCAGTTACCCCCATCTCTATTATCAAGCGGAGGGCATGTACGACTTCCTCGTATTCGACGATGTTGTTAGTATGCTCTTTGAATTCTAACTCGAGTTCCTGTACGATCCTTTCTCCAGTTGGGGTGGTGATGACAATGCTTATTCCTGCCCCTTCCTTATTTTTGGAACCATCAACGAAGACTTCCCATCGTCTTTGACTCGTGGGTTCGAGGACATCAACTGGATCCTTGCTTTCCTCGTCAGCTTCTGGTACGCCCCTAATCTCTTCATCGTTGTCCAGGGGGAGGTCTGCTAAGAAATCCGCCAATACTTGGGATTTTTGGGAGTGTTTAATTTCATGGATGATTTTGAATTGGTCCAGGTGGGTGTTCCACTTGGCTATTCTCCCTACTTTTCCCGCGCTTTTGAGGACTGCTTCCAATGGTGCTTTGCATGGGACGCGGATGAAGTGAGTTAGGAAATAGGTTCTCAGCTTTTGAGTAGCCCATACTAATGCCAGGATGAGTTGTTCGATCTTCGTGTAATTCCTTTCCGCAGAATTGAGGGTCTTGCTGACATAATAGATAGGTTGTTCTATCTTCGTATTGGTTTTGACCAGCACTGCTCTAAATGTGTCTTCTGTCGCTGCTATGTATAGTGCCAAAACCTCATCAAGATCAGGCTTCTGTAGGATTGGAATTGAAGCCAGGTATTCCTTGATTTTTTGGAATGCTTCTTCACATTCTGCGGTCCATTCAAACTTACTCCCTTTTTTGAGAATACTGAAAAAATGTTTGCATTTGTCCGAGGATCGGGCAATAAATCTGCCCAAGGCTGCTAAGGATCCATTGAGCTTTTGCACTTCTTTTAAATTCTTCGGAGATGGCATTTCCACTATGGCCTGAATCTTCGCGGGGTCTACCTCAATGCCCCTTTTTGTTACCAGATATCCGAGAAATTCCCCTGAGGTGACACCGAAGGTGCATTTTTTCGGATTTACTTTCATGTGATGTTTCCTCATTGCTTCAAAAATATCTCTCAGGTCCTGGTGGTGATCTTTGCGCAGCCTACTTTTGACGAGCATGTCATCAACGTAGACTTCTAGGGTACTACCAATCCATGGCTTGAAGATGCATCGACCATTCTCTGGTAAGTTGCCCCTGCGTTTCGAAGTCCGAAGGGCATTCTAGTGTAGCAATAAAGGTCGTTCGGGGTGTAGAATGCTGTGTGTTTTTGATCTTATTCTGCCAGGGCTACTTGGTTGTAACCAGAATATCCATCCATGAATGACATCTCTTCGTACCCTTCCACTGCTTCAACCAGTTGATCTATGCTCGGTAGTGGATAGCTGTCTTTTGGACATGCCTTGTTGAGGTTAGTAAAGTCGATGCATATTCTAACCCCTCCATTTCTCTTAGGAACAATGACCATGTTCGAGATCCATGTTGGGTATTTGACTTCCTTGATGAAGCCTGCTTCTAGTAGTTTCCAGAGTTCTTTCTCTACTGCCTTATGATACTCTGGTGCAACTTTTCTTATTTTATGCCTGAAAGGTGGCGTGCCTGGTTTGATGCGTAGCTCGTGTTGGATTATTTTTGGATCAATCCCCGGCATGTCTCCTAACTTCCAGGCGAATACATCCGCGTATTCTTTAAGTAGTTTGGTTAAGGAAGCTTCTCTTTCTTCGTCCATTATGGTCCCTATTTTGATCATCTTCGGATTTTCTTCCGTTCCTATGTTGATTTGTTTTACGGGCTCCACTGGTGTGAACATCGGCTTCGGGTCCCCAAGGACAGGGACGTTCTTTAATTGCTATTTGGTATGTTTCTGTCCTTCGTTGGCTGCTGAAGTACTTTCCTCTGTGTTAAGAACACTATCATCTTTTTTCAAGCCCTTCCCCGCGGTTTCCTTGAGGAACATGTCTATGGCCTTTGCTTTCGCAGCTTCTTTATTTTTTGTCCTTTGGGTTTTTCGCTTCTCTTCATGTCCGTTGCTGATACGATCCTGAGTGGCCTGGCACTCCTTTGCAGAGACTCGATCTCCCTTGATTTCCATTACTACCTCAGGTGTAGGGAATCTGAGATATTAGTAGTAAGTTTCCTCCACTCCCTTGAGTTTATGTACCCATTTTCATCCAATAATGGTTTTATAGGGGGATGGGGCGTCTACCACGCTGAACCGTGTTTCTACTTTCATGGGAACGACGTTCACCTGCAACACGATGTCTCCCAATGGCTTTGTGGGTGCTCCGTTGAACCCATAGATGGTGTAATAAGAGGACATCAGTTGCTCATCATTGAGCTTCATCTGTTTGAAGGTGTCGTAGAATAGAACGTTAACTGAGCTTCCCCCGTCGATGAGGATATTTTTGAGGTTACATCCGGCCACTGGTAGTGTGAGGACCAAGGGATCGTTATGGTCTTCCATATCTTCTTCGATATCTTGAGTATCGAAGATGATAGGTGCGTCCATCCACTCTTCGTGCTCGTCCACCTCTACGCCATCAATCTTATATAATTCGCAGTGGTCTTCGAATTGATTTCTTAGCCTCTTTCCTATCTGCGCTGTAAGTGAGGGCCCTACGGCTGCGGAACACGAAATGGTGTTGATTGTGTGGTTTCCCTCTGGAAGTTGGACTTGCTTGGTTCGTTTGGATCTGTCCTCGGTGACTTCCTTTCGTATGTATTGCTTGAGTTCGCCAGCATCAATCAACTTTTGGATCATTATTTTGAGGTTTTTGCATTTCTCGGTATGGTGACCATTGAAGCAATGATACTCACAGTAATCTTTTGACTTCTCGGTCCTTGGGGGCTGTTTTCCCTTAGACCATGGCCACTCCAAATTTTCCCTTCCTTTGATCTCTCGCAAGATCCGAGCGTAGCTAGCATTGAGCTTCGTATAAACCTGATCTTCGAATTTTTGATCGTCTTTTTGTCGATCGTCTCTTCGTTCCTTCCTATATTCGTGCGGTAGTTCCACTGAGCTATTCCTTTTGGCCCCGCTGGTTTGTTCTGCGGAATTGGTACGCTGAGACCTTTGCGTTTGTGCCCTCGGGTTCTCACGCTGGATTTCTTCAAGACGAGCATACTTCTCAATAATTATTCGAAGATCTCCTTCTGTCTTAGGTACGCTTCCGTGGATCTCAACAAACAGTGGACTCATTCGGTCTAATCCCCACTTGTAGCAGTTGATGCTTACTACGGGATCCACACTCTCTATAGCTTGGCAGATCTTATGTCATCTGTTGGTGTATTCCCTTCTGTTATCCTTGTAACCAATTGCCAGTGAAAAAAGTTTATCCATTCCGGTGTTGACAGCTTTGTTGTACATGTAGGTTCTCAAGAATTTCTCTGCGAGTTGATCGTAGGAGTTGATGGAATCAGGTGGCAGGTTGTCAAACCAAGACAAAGCCTATCCCTTCAGACTTGATGGGAAATACCTACAGAGGACGGCGTCGTTTTGACTCCATCGGGCTAAGATACGATTATAATACCGGATATATGCCGCGGGATCACTGGATCCGTCATAGCATTCAAAAGTTGGGACAGGGCACTTCAGCGGAATGGGGGTATTTGCCAGGCGATGAGTTAGGGGCGTCGAGTTAGCCTCTTTCATCACCTCTTGAAGCCTTCCTCCGCCTTGTCTGGATTTTAACTGCCTGATCCCAGCCATCATCTCATCACGCAGCTCTTCCATCGCGCGGTACTGTCCCACGTTCTCGTGCTCAGTTGAGCGTTTCTTTCTTTGGTCTTCACTATCATAATAATCTGAGTCTTCGGCGGCATAATCCGGATCAGATGCACAACTTCCCCTAGAGGCATTTGCTAGGATGATTCTTCGGTCTCGATTAGGCTCTAGTGCCTTAGAATTTGCTTCGTCCAGTTGTTGACTGGTCTTCGTGCTTTGGGCAATCCGATCTTTTAAGTCTTGGTTCTCTCTGGACAGCAGAGCTACAACATCTGCGTAGACCTGCTGGATCTTTTTCAATTCTTCAATCTCTACCATCAGTCGATGGGACTGGTAAGATCCCTGATTGGGAGTTCCGGCTTGTACCCCTACGACCATGGTTCCCCCTTCATGTACTGTGTGTATTAAGGGTGGTAGAGGAACAACTTCGATTGTTGATATCTCCAAGTTTGGTCCCCTCGGCTGATTTTCCACCAGCGGTGCTAAAACCACTGGTATGGTTTGATTCTGACCGTTTGTTGACGGCATTCCGAAGGCTGGCGGGTGTGCGGGCTGATGTGTCATAGATTCTGCCACCCCTTCTCTTTGTTGATGGACTTGGTTTGTAACCAAAGTTTTGTTAGCTTCTGCAGCCTGGAGGGCCGCAACAGTTGCATTGTTCTTCGTAGTTGCTGTTTTGAGAGTCGCGACTGCAATGGATTTAGTGTTCATAGGTGAGGTGATTTCCGCAGCATCCTGCCTCTGATTAGCTGTCTTAGCTTTGTCTCCTTTCTGCTTACTTCGGGTCATGACCGGGGTAGTCCTCGGTGTCTCCTTTGATGAGGCTTTGGTTTTTCCTGCCTCTAGTGTCTTTTCCATCTTGAGTCATTTTTTGCGTAGGGGAATTTCAAATAAAGAGAATCAAAGATGTCCACGAGGATCCGGTTAGTGTCATTCGTACCCGCAAAATGTGTGGAATAAAAAGTGTTTACTTTAAAAAAGAAATGAGTTGCCCGAGGGCCTTAATAAAAGAAAAACATAAAGACTTCAACGGTCTTGTTTTCGCAATACAAATCCTCTAATAAACAATCATGGATCTTGTTTTCAGACTACTTTTGAAAAGGAAAACTTTTGAAAAGGCATATCCGTAGTGAAAACTCATGAATCTGATTATCAAGTCTTACTTAGTTTAAAAAACGCCGCACGTGCAAATCTGTGATAGATGGCCGTGGATTTGTCTGCTTTGAAATGGTGTTTGTGAAGATAAAGACCATGAACCCAGAATAAAAAAGGTTTTGAAAGCACGCTGAACCCAGAATAGAGCACAGCAATAATGCGCGTTTAAGGTGAAATCACAGGATAAGATAAATCTTTTACCGGGACAAAGTCCCTGTTTCTAGCGCCAGATTGTGAACACATAAATCACGAAGCCATCCACGTGTTCACAAACAATAATCGCATATATTCTAATTCTAAAATTGTACGTCGTATGTGTAAAGGGGATGATTTTATCGATTCATCGACTCAAAGCCTTTGATCTTGTCATTGTCTAGTCGAATATTATCATAAATAATGTTCGTATAAAGGAAAAAACAGAGAATCAAGTATAAATGTAAAGCACATGAAGTTCAACGCTGAATGTAAAGTGCTGAAATGTAAATAAGACAAAGATTTACATGGTTCGGAACTAAGGCCTACATCCACGGGGCTGGTGTTTCACTATGTATTGAATGATTACAAAGATAGTCGAATGACTTTAGAGTATACATAGGCATGCGGAAGTAGGAGGATTACTTACTCTTCCTATTTTTCTCTCCTGTATTCTCCTATAATTGCTCTGGATTGGTCGACCCCCTCTCTCTTAGTAGAGAGGGGTATTTATAGGGTTGGAACGTGGGTCCTACTTCTGATATGCCGTTGCAACCTTATCTTCTTGTGCTTTGTGCCCATTACGCAGAGCTCTTCGGCATATGCTGCGGTCTAAGCTTGAATACGAAGAGCTATCCTCGCTTATTCCACGAGCTGATTGACACGTGTATATGTCTTGGTATTTAATGCGGGCAGTTGGACGTCCGCTCGTGTCAGACAAGTGTCTCTTAGTCTGGTCACATCTGCGTCAGTCAAACTCTCTCTCAGCCGTTGATCTGGAATCTTCCTCGGGATAGGATGTACTAACACCCAAGGGGTATTATCTGGTACGCCTCTTTGCCATCATACCTCTGTGATCCTCAGTCCCTGTCTGTCAGATCTGCTGACCGATGACATTTTCTGATGAGATACTCCTCTAGGTTATGACTGCTTGTTATCATGTTTTGATATCTCGCTTTGCATGCCTTCCACGTGTCTCTTTCTATACAGTGGTGGATGATGAAATGTGTACATACACAGACAGAATATATACATTCCCGGAAAGCATGTGCACACGTGAGATCGAAACTCGAATGTCGACATATATATTCATAGTCTCATCAAAAGAAGACATATACACTCATAGTGGCTGCATTTTCTTTTTTCTTGGCTCTGAGAGTAGAAAATCTAGCTAATAGAGACGTTTGATTTTGATGTCGTGTTCCCTGCTTTTGCTTCTATAACTTTCGTCTTCACTTTTGAAACTTAACACTACAATACTACGTCCATGTTTTCCTAAACTTCTGTAGGTTTTTCATCTTGACGAAACCAAAATCCTTGGGTGAGAGAACTTCATATGCATGTAGTTCATGGTTTTAAGTTTGAGTTCTTTGATTTAGTTTTGACACTAGTGAATTCTGAATTTGTTCAATTAATATTCATGCACGTAGGATGGAGAGTTTCAAACTAAATTAAAGAACTCAAATTTTGAACCACGGATTATGTGAAATCTTCGAACTCAAGGATTTTGAGAATCGTTCCACCACTTTTACCCTTATTAGTTGGTTCGCATCATCAGCTCCAGCCAAGGTAGAGGGGGGCATGTTCCACAAAATGGCACCACCGTTGTCCTTGGTTTTTCATAAGGAAATGATCCAAGTGCGCCTTTATTCCTTCCTCCAAAGTCCACAAGCAGAAACTTGAAGATAGCTATCTCTTTCTCAAGAGAAATATTTCCCTGGAACCTTTTTAACAACTGCTGATTTACCATTCTCAAGTTGGTGAACTTATCAATTGAGAATCGTAAATCAGCAGTTGTTAAAAAGGTTGCAGGAACAAGTTGCTCTTGAGGAGGAGGCAGCTAGGTTTAAGTGTTTGTTTGTGGACATTAGGGGAAGGATTAAAGGCGAACTGGGATCGTTTCCTTGTCAAAAACCAAGAAAGGTAGCGAAACATGCTCCCTTCTACCTTGACCAGAGCTTATGATGTCAGGTTAACTGCTAATCTGAATCCTTCTGCTGCTACCAAGAAGCGAAAAAGAAAGATCGCCATTGAAATTTTGAACAGGTTCTAGCAAAATGCTTATTGTGATCATCCAACTTTGAGTAATCGTACTTGCATTAGTGCTTATGTTACCTCTTTGTTTCATCGTTGATCGTTGTATAAGCCATTTTTTTTATCTGTGCAGTTGAATTACCGACGAGGGTGTAGAGACGACTCTTTCGTTCACTTTGGCGAAGTCATGCTCAACACTTGTGATCGGCTTTTGTGGCCCAACCTACATGTTAGTTACGTACGACCAAAGAAGCAATATCTCACATTCCTTTCATTAGATTATTCACGCTCAATTTATGTATTAATTTATTTTGATGACAAAAGACACGAGATTAGGTGTGGATTTTTCCCGTTGATTCTATTTTTCTTTGTTTATGATTTCTGATTAAAATTGAAATTGTTCCATTGTTTTATTTTAAGATGATGGCAGACGACAGAAGCACAGTTAAAAGAGGTGGTCCTGTGCGTGGGATAAGAATCTAAAACAAACTGTGTTTAGTAAGCTCTACTACATACCATGCTGCAGTACAGTACTTCAAAATTGGGATACAATAGCTAGTGTACTTCACAGAAAACTGGAATAGATCCAGTGAAAGAGTGACACGCCCCATGTAGTATACGTCGCATAATAATAAATTTAGTAGTAAGTATCATGTAAGAATCTTTAAATACAAAAACTATAGAAAAAAATATAAAACTAATAAAGTTATAAATATGTTTTCGAAATTTTAGTGATTTGCATTATTCTTACAAATTTTCAGCTAATTAGGGTGTTACAAAAGAGCATACGCCCGCATGCATCAAAAAATGTGTGCATCCTATCATGACCTTTTAAAGTATCTCTACATCATTTGCTTGACTCAAGGTATCAACTTCAAATAATGTTGAGAAGTAAACCAAGATACTATGAAAAAGATGGAAGGGATCAACAATGTTGTTGATCCAAGTAGTGTGGATCAACTATGAGAGTTGATCCAATGTGGTGGGATCAACTGGTACAGTTGACATGAAGTGGATGGATAAACAAGTGTTGTTGATCCATGGTACAGTTTTTAGAAGTTTACCTGGGTTACAAGTATTACTTGTTTTAAGAGTTTGCTTGCGTGAGAATTGTCTAGAATTTTCTTGTTAGAGTTTGTTTTTGATTAGGAAAGTATTTTTACTTGAGAGTCAAGTTTGTGAATCATATAAATAGGTTGTTAAGCCATCAGTCGAAACATATGAATTAAGTGAAGCTTGTTTGAGTTTAGTCTTGTGTTTTTTTCATTAAGTCTTTGATATCAGATTTTCTACATCTGGTATCAGAGCACTGGTATCAGATTCTAGGGATGTGGGTAAGAGTTTGAGTTAGAGAAGATGACGAGTTTAAGTTCAATTAAGGTACCTGTGTTTGAAGGAGCTGCGCAAACTGTTTTAACTGAAAACAGAAAGAAGAATTCTAAAGCTACATATATTCTTCATCAAGGTATTCATGAATCTCTCATGGATAGAGTTATTTATATTAAGCAAGCTAAAGCAGCTTGGGATGGTTTGGTAAGCTACTGCACAGGATTTGACAAAGTCAAGAAGGTTAGATTACAAACTTTGAAGAGAAAGTATGAATTACTGCAGATGGAAACTAATGAAACAATATCAGATTTTTTCTCAAAGACATTAAATCTTGTCAATGAGATGAAGGCTAATGGTGATATTGTAGAAGATTCAATAGTTGTTGAAAAGATTTAAGAAGCTTACCTGAGAAGTTTGAAGAAAAAGTAACTGCTATAAAAGAGTGTAACACTGCTGCAACTATGATTCTTAATGAGTTATTGGGTTCATTACAAGCATATGAACAAAGATTACTAGAGAAGAAAACTGCTGCAAAACAAGTTGAAGAGGCACTTCACAGCCAAGTTAGCTAGATAAACAATCAAGGAAATCTAATACTGGAGTTTTTCAAGGAAGATATAACAATGGAGGGAGATCAAATAATGGAAGTTATAGGAAGCCATTTGATAGATCAAGAATGCAGTGTTATAATTGTGGGGATTTTGGACATATGGATACTGAGTGTCCAAAACCAAGAAAGACAGTTGCTAACAATTACAAAGAAAATTTCAAACCTAACATTGCAGAAAGCCAAGAAAAAGAAGAAGAAGAAATGAAGGATGAAAACATGCTACTTGCATGTCATACAACAGAAGAACAACCTCAACTTAAGTGGTATTTGGATACAGGTTGTAGAAATCATATGTGTGGAAGAAAAGATTTGTTTGAAAGCTTGGATGAGTCTGTAAGATCTACAGTAAAGTTTGGAAACAGCTCAACAATTCCAGTTATGGGAAAAGGAAGAATAAGGATTATTCTTAAGAATGGTTCTAAAGCATACATCATGGATGTATATTATGTTCCAGGTTTACACCAAAATTTGCTAAGTATGGGGCAATTGTCTGAAAGAGGATATTCTATGAATATTTACAATGGTTTATGTTTCATCAGAGATAGAAGAAGAAGATTGATAGCAAGAGTGGAGATGACTAAAAATAGACTATTTCCTTTGAACATTCAGCATCAAAAGGAAAGTTATTACAGTAGCAGTGTGCACAATGACTCTTGGTTATGGCATGAAATGATGGGACATGTGAACTTTAACAATTTACAAAACTTAGCAAAGAAGGATACAGTGTCAGGTTTACCTTTCATAGAGGTACCCGAATCAAGATGTGAAAATTGTATCTTTGGAAAGCAGCACGGAGATCCATTCCCAGTCAACAAAGCTAGAAGAGCTGATCAACATTTGGAGATTGTTCATAGTGATATGTGTGGTCCTATTGAAGTAACTTCACATGGAGGTAATAATTATTTTATAACTTTCATTGATGATTTTAGTAGAAAAGCATGGGTTTATTTGCTTAAACAAAAGAGCGATGCATTTCAAGTTTTTAGAAGTTTCAAAGCTTATGCTGAGAGACAAATTGGTAAGAGTATCAAGATCTTGAGAACTGATAGAGGTAAAGAATATACTGTTGTTGACAAGTTTATGGAAGAGCATGGCATTCAGCATCAACTAACTGCAAGATATACACCACAACAAAATGGAGTTGCAGAGAGGAACAACAGAACCATAATGGAGATGGAAAGAACTATAAGAAGAACAAAAGATTTACCAAAAATTTTTTGGGGTTATGCAGTTGACACAGCTGTGTATTTACTCAACAGATGTCCTACAAATAGTTTGAACAACATAACACCAGAAGAAGCTTGGAGAGGTGTAAGACCAAGTGTAAGACATCTGAAAATTTTTGGGTGTATTGCATATGCACATGTACCCAAAGAACTAAGAAATAAATTGGATGACAAGAGTGAGAAGTGTATCCTTGTTGGTTATAGTTCAGTAACCAAAGGATATAAATTATACAACCCAGAAGCAGGAAAAGTGTTTACAAGTAGAGATGTGATCTTTGATGAAGATTCAAAATGGAACTTGAATAATGGATCAACATTATATAACAATGAATCAACAAGGGATGTTGATCCACATAATATTGGATCAACAAGGAATGTTGATCCACCTGCTGCTGTCAGAACAGTTCCAGTTGAAGTTGAAAAAGAAGTGCAGATTCAAGATAATGTTGAAGAGCAACATAAAGAAGAAAGAACAGAAACAGTACAACAACAAGAAACTACAATACCAAGAAGAAAATATATCATACATGCTAGGTTGAATGATTATATTGTATCAAGAGATGATGAAGATACTGATGATGAAGTAGTGGATTTTGCACTATTTGGAGATTGTGATCCTGTAACTTATGAAGAAGCATCAAAAGAACAAGGTTGGATTCAAGCTATGAATGAAGAACAAGGTTGGTACACAAGAATAGATTCTTATTTCATTAAGAAAGGATTTAAAAGATGTCCACATGAGCATACTTTATACTTGAAAGCTGATGATCTTGGCAATCATATTATAGTGTGTTTGTATGTGGATGATCTTATATTTACTAAAAATAGTTCTGAGATGATCAAGGAATTTAGGGAGGATGTGGTGAAGGAGATTGAGATGACAGATCTTGGATTGATGTCATATTTTCTTGGCACTGAAGTTCAACAAACTGAGAAAGGAATTTTTTATTAACCAACAAAGGTATGCTGAAGGAATTTTGAAGCATTTCAAGATGGATAATTGTAATCCAATCTTAACACCAGTAGAAGAGAGACTGAAGTTGACAAGAGAAGGATCAGGAGATCTTGTGAATTCAACAGACTTTAAAGGTATTGTTGGATGTTTGAGATATTTGACTGCTACAAGACCTTATAATATGTATGCAGTTGTATTGGTTAGCAGATTTATGGAAGAACCCATACAATCACATTTACAAGCTGCAAAACGTATTCTGAGATATGTTAGAGGTACAATCAGTATGGGAATTCTCTATAATGTTTCAGAAGATCCAAAACTAGTTGGATTTACTGATAGTGATTGGGTTGGTGATATAGAAGGAAGAAGAAGAACATCAGGTTATGGATTTCAGTTGGGAACTGGTTTTTTCTCTTGGTCATCTAAGAAGAAACAAGTTGTTGCATTATCTACAACAGAAGATGAGTATATAGCTGCTAGCAATTGTGCTACACAAGTTGTGTGGTTGAGAATGATGCTGAAGTCATTGTTTGAAGAACAGAAGACACCAACAACAATAGTTTGTGATAATAAGTCTACAATTTCATTAACTAAGAATCATGTGTTTCATGGAAGGAGTAAGCATATTGATATTAAATATCATTACATCAGAGAGCTTGTCAGTAACAAGGAGATAGTTGTGGAGTTTGTTGAGAGTGAAGAGCAAGTAGCAGATATTTTCACCAAGTCTTTGAAGTCTAACACTTTCATTTACTTGCGTGGAAAGTTGGGAATAATTAGCAAAGA
Organism: Papaver somniferum; assembly: GCF_003573695.1. Lineage (NCBI taxonomy): Eukaryota > Viridiplantae > Streptophyta > Magnoliopsida > Ranunculales > Papaveraceae > Papaver > Papaver somniferum. The sequence continues at coordinate 212,155,512 of NC_039358.1, forward strand.
GTATCTCGGTTTAAGGGAGGATGTTGAGAAGTAAACCAAGATACTATGAAAAAGATAGAAGGAATCAACAATGTTGTTGATCCAAGTAGTGTGGATCAACTATGAGAGTTGATCCAATGTGGTGGGATCAACTGGTACAGTTGACATGAAGTGGATGGATAAACAAGTGTTGTTGATCCATGGTACAGTTTTTAGAAGTTTACTTGGGTTACAAGTATTACTTGTTTTAAGAGTTTGCTTGCGTGAGAATTGTCTAGAAGTTTCTTTTTAGAGTTTGTTTTTGATTAGGAAAGTCTTTTTACTTGAGAGTCAAGTTTGTGAATCATATAAATAGGCTGTTAAGCCATCATTCGAAACATATGAATTAAGTGAAGTTTGTTGAAGCTTGTTTGAGTTTAGTCTTGTGTTCTTTTCATTAAGTTTTTGATATCAGATTTTCTACAAATAAGAAGTACAAAAGGATTCAACTCCCTCTCTTCATACTTTCTTCTGTCTTTGTTTTACGAGGTAACAACACTTCAGTATCAAATTACTGCAATCATTGGTTGGGCTATGTAAAAATTGTTTCAGTTATTATTAATTACTTTATATTGTCAATCATTATACTTGAATTTGCCATTAGTTAAGGCTGGTCTTTCAAACTTTTGCAGTGTTTATAACTTTGCTAAGCTATAAGATTTTTTGACTGCAATCCTTGGGGGTTTCATCTATCTCATTGCAGAGTTTTGGGTTTGTCGATTTAGCTAACGCTTTCGAATTTTAAGTTTAGTTTGCTGCATATTAGTTCATGGATGATGAAGAGTTAGATTTCACAAACCAAGTCTTAAAGAATATGGAGCGTCATTTATTGAGCAGTTCTGCAATGGATAGTTTTTTCGATGATACGCCTGCTGATACTCATGCACGTACTCATACCGATACTTGGAATCAACCTGAACAAGAACATACGTCGCAAAATCTCGAATTACCTCACTCACCAAGTTATATCCATTTGGGAAATAAAACGTTTCCCGTGGATCGAAAAACAACTACTGAGGAAATAGATGAATTTGTTGACAGAACATCCAAAACACACCCACATGGTAATAGAGAATCGGTTGGTAAGTATCGCGAGAGAAAGAAAGCCCTGCAAGTTTCAATGAAGGATGAGCTTATCAGATTGAGAATCGTAAATCAGCAGTTGTTAAAAAGGTTGCAGGGACTAGTTGCTCTTGAGCAAGAGGCAGCAAGGTTCAAGTGTCTACTTGTAGAAATCAGGGGAAGGATTAAAGGAGAACTTGGATCATTTCCTTTTCAGAAACCCGCAACTGGTAACGGTGTCATCCATCAAAATATGCTCCAGTCCAACTTAGTTGGATCTTATGATGTGAATCAGTGCGACCACCAATACGCTGGATTGGGTAATAAGAATGCGGAGGAAGCTGGTGTACTCGGTAAAGGGAATAACAATTCAGGATTTAAGGAATTTCTGGAATTTGGACAAGCAAATGTCAGGTTAACTACGAATCTGAATACCTCCACTTCTGCCAACAAGCGAAAACAACAGAACTTAATCATATTGCTGCACTATGGATGTTTACCTATTTTGCAGCACTGTGACTGTGGATGTTATCTTTCTTAGTTTTAATCATATTGCTGCACTATGGATGTTTACCTATGTGACTGTGGATGTTATCTTTCTTAGTTATAATCATTGGAATGTAGGTGTATATTTAAGCTTTTGAGACTGTTTAACTTTTTGAACTCTTTAATCTGTTGGAGTTGAATGAAGTAGCTTTCGTGCTATTTGTGTCATTTCTAAAAGCTTGTGATTCTCGTCTCTAAGTATTTAATTAAGGGCCTAGGAGAACTCGCAAAAGATCCAAGTAAACTTATCAAATGCCTGAGGAAACTAACATCCAAGATTTTCATACAAGATTTTGGAACCCTACCCTCCAAGATTTTGGCCTTAGGGACCGCCTATTTCGCCTAGGCCCAAAGGCGAAGCCTCATATATGCAGGTGAATGTAAATGGTGAAAGTTAAAGCCCTTGTAAATTGCAGCAGAAGCAAAACTGCATAAGAAAATCATTAGGCATTATTTTTTAGGTAATGACCAGATTTTAAGCAAAAAAAGGTAGACTACTATGATGTATTTTTGATTTTATTTTCTGAAGCAATACCCTGTTTATTTTTGACAAATCTTCGGATGTCACTCTGAAAGTTACATTTTGACTTCTGAAAGCATAAAATCCAGAAGTTAGTTTGGCTCTCCAATTTCAGAATGACTTCTGGAAGAAAAAAAATTTAACTTTTATGAAGCAAAAACATTCTGCTTCTGCACTTCTACTTCTGATATCAAAATCGGTAGTTATTTTCTGAATTCTAAAAGTCGAAAAACCATAAGTCAGTTTGGGTATCGATTTTAAAACGACTTCTAACATTTGAAAAGTTAACTTCTTGTGCAGCATAATAGTTTTTCTTCCGACTTCTGCTTCTTCATAGTATTATATGGTATGTGTAACAACCTATATGTTACTGAGCCTTAGAGCTAAGAGTATATTGAATTTGTGTGCTTCTTCCAGCTTGGTTTACTAATTTTCCTTTCCGTGCTTGCAGCCTGAAGTTCATTTTATCCATAGTTTCTTCACGCATATTTGTTTGTTTCTCCCCACAAAAATATTGGTTCCAAGAAATCTCTCCTTAAGAGGCATGATCTTCATATAAAGAATGGATGCAATGTCTTCTTTTGTTTCTTTACTGAGATGGTTGCTGAAATGAATACTTAATTTGTTGAGACTCACCATTCGTCAAGAAACTTCACAAAACTGATTGATTATCATCTTCATATTGTGAATTGATCTTCCAGAAGCTTTGGTGAAGAGAATGCAATCGTCTGCAAAAAAAAATAAATAGGGTATTTCTGGTCCTTGTGGTGCTGGTTTAGTTGGAAGTATAATCTTTTTTTTTCTACAGATTGAAGCATCCTGCTGAAGGCTTCCATACATATTATAAAAATGTAAGGAGACAAAGCATCACCCTGTCGTAACCTCTTGAAGGAATAAAATATTTTGTTGGAAATCCATTTAGAAGTATATTGATATTACAGAGGTATGTATACATTGATCTATTAGATGGCACCATTTTCCACTGAATCTAAGTTGTTGCATCATTTTATGAATGAAGGCACATTCCATCCTATCAAATGCATTTGCCATGTCCATTTTGATAGCTATCACTTCTGAATACACTTGAGTCTTCTTCATATAATCCACAACCTCATGAGATATTATAGTATTATCTAGTATGTTTCTGCCAGGAACATATGCTTCTTGCTGTAGAGATATAAATTTGTTGATGAGTCATTTTAATTTGTTTGTTAGCAGTTTTCAAATGATCTTATAGGAGATATTACATAAGCCGTGCCATGAAATTAGCGGGAGATTCCACAAATTCGTTTTTGGTATAAGGACTTGATATGTCTCATTCATTTTCCTTAGCATGTTTCAATTCATGAAGAAATGCTTTACCTTTTCTACTAGATCATCAACTACAATATCCCAACATTTTTGATAAAAAGATGCTTGAAAACCATCAGGTTCTAGAGAATCCCTAAGAATAATCTGAAAAGGCACATTCTTGATTTATGTTTTCCTAGGGATGGTTGTTAGTTTTTGATTTTCTTCTTCTGTAATGCATGGTTCTATTGGCTCAAATATTTCAGAATCTTGAGAAGGGTTTGTTGAAGTAGATATTGAACTGAAATGATTAGTTAGAAATTGTTGCATCTCCTTTCTTATGATATTCCAAATTTTTTGTTCATCTTTTATTGAGTCAATCTGGTTTCTTCTCCTTCTGAAGTTTGCTCTGGCATGGAAGTATTCATAATTCTTGTCTTATTTCTGCAATATCTTGTCTCTGGACTGTTGATATAGAATGTTTGTTTTAATCCCATACCATTGTTGTAGTTCTCGTTGGAGAGTGTTGACTTTACTGTGATTCTCTTCAGGATTACTTTGAGCTTTCTTTATTTTGTCTTGATTCTCCGAAATTTTACCATCCACATTGCCAAAATTGATCTTCCTTAATTTTCCCATTTCTTTCCTAATAACTTACAGTTTCTTTGTGAATCGATAGGAGATAAACCTTGATGCCTCTCTTTCCATTTATCTTCCATCATTGGCTTAAAAGATTCATGATTTATCCAAGTCTCGTGCATTCTGAAAGGTTTTTCTGTTTTCTGTCATGGTGGGGTTTGTGTTGAGTAGTATGGGTGCATGGTCTGAAGCCACGGGGATGAGGTTGTTTATGATTTCATTAGAAAATATTGTAAACCAATTTGAGGTAGTGAGGGCTTTACCAAGTATTGTTCTAACAAATCTTGATAATTCTCTGTGATTTGTCCAAGTGAATTGATTTCATGTGAATGATATATCTTGATGAACATATTTTGATATTGATTAGTTTATTATATTGGTGGAGTTGGGAGTGTGTGTGTTTAGAGAAAGATTTTCTTTCATGACTTGATAAAGTAACATTAAGATCCCCTATAATTACCCGCGACAGGTTCAGGTTTCTTCCCATTTCATCAATTACCTTCTATTGGCAATCTCTTGCATCTGGGTAGTATGAACTGTATATACAAGTTAACACCCATTCCTATTTTCTAGGCCCTATATGCATTACGAAATTTACAATAAATTTAGTATAATGCATAAATTTAATTTTAAAGCCATCTTACCACAAAACTGCAATACCTCCAGCCTTGTATCTTTTATTATGACACCAAACATTAGGGTAATTCATAGAATATACAATTTTATATGCATTTTTATTTTGTCGTTTCGTCTCTGAAAGAAAAATCAAATCATGGTTATATCTGGATACACAGTCTAGTCTCTAAGATGGCTTTTGGTATGTTTGTTACCGAAGCCTCGAACATTCCATGATAGGATTTTCATGATGACAGTATTTATATTAGCAGTTGTGAAAATTATTTTGATATGTAAAAGATAAAAAAATGTTTAAAACTATTCCATGTTCACTACTAGGTAAAGATAAGAAAAGTATAAAATAAACATCAATCGAAAAGGTAAGATAAAAACCTGATCTTCCTGTTCTGCTTGCTGAATTTCCCCATAATGTTGATTCATGTGATAGCCTCAATCTCCATAAGAAACCACCTTATTCATTTGCATAAATTGATCTTCATAGTTCTGGTGCATATTTTGATTCATATTTTTAATTTCCAAATCATTAACATTGTAAATCTGGATGTTAGCATTGCTTGCATTGCTACTGGTCCTTCAAACTTGACTTGACCTCTTTGGTCTTCTTGCATTTAAAGTTTCACATTTCCCACTTCCAGTTGTATATAGTAGAAACATGAAAACCATCTTCAGGTATTACAAAAGCTCTCTTTTCCAGTCTCTTTTTTCCTTTGTTTTTCTTTAGAGATATGAGGATTTTTTTATCCTTGCCCATAAGAAGGGTTATTAATTCTTGGATCAATCACTTCACCAAAATCTTTATTACCAAATTTGAAGATGTAGTTAGCAGTAGTATGTGAAAAACCTTGGGTCTAACAACCGCGTTCATTTAGGAAATATGTATGGACTAATTTCAATATATTTCCAAGAGAATCAACTAGATAGTCAGACTCAATCAAGAAAAATACATCCAAGAGTTATATCTCAATTTCTCAAATCAATCTGCAATCGAACAGATAAAAATATGTGAGCCGGATTAATATGAGAAATAACTTGGGTGGTACTAAAGACAAATATCCAAGTGTCAATCAATTTATATCAACAACCAAATGTTGGATTATCTAATTGATTGAACTATGCATAACTTGTGATATTTCAATTATATAAAAATATAATACGGAAAAGAAATAACACAGACACCAGAAATTTTGTTAATGAGGAAACTGCAAATGCAGAAAAACCCAGGGACCTAGTCCAGATTTAAACACCACACTATATTAAGCCGCTAAAGACTCTAACCTACTACGAATTAACTTCGAACTAGAATGCAGATGATCCCTAGCCAATCTCACACTGATTAAGGTACAGTCGCGTTCCTTACGCCTCTTGAACCATGTCGGATTCTGCGCACTTGATTCCCTTATCCATATGAAAACTTTCATATCAACCTTGTGCATCTTAATCACAACTAGATCAAATGACTCAAATGAAACTAGTTATGGAATTTTATAATGGTTTATATTCTCATAGAAGTATACAAGATACAATTGAAGCAAAATCGATTTTGATTCACTTGAATCAATACATGAACATTATAGCCACGGTTTGCAAAAGATTGCATATAAATGTATTAGTTCTTGAACAAACCGATTTTAGAACTTAACCCACTCAAGTATGCAAACGGGTACCCATACCTAAGTGGACGGACATGGTTTGGGTTCGCCAGTATGCGAATGGGTACGCATACCTCCAAACTCAGTTGAATTTCCTGGATTGAACTTTATGCCGGTACGCATACGGGTATGCATACTAAATTCCCGGAATTCAACTTCCAAACCAGTACGCATACGGGTATGCAAACTATGGTTCCCGGACTTTGAATAACTTTCAATAGTTAGCATACAAGTACGCATATTGTGCTATATTCAATCAATGATTAATAGTTCTAAACTCCATCTTAATTATTGAAACATTCTTGGAAGACGGGAATAGGTGTCTCACACAAACTATTAGCTTCAAAGCAATTTTCAAGTGATCAATACATAAATACGAAACATTCTGAGTCTACATCAAATGATCGTCTCACACAAATCATGTAAGATGTTACCAGGTGATTTTCACATGATCATCTTTTGACTTTCGTCAAGAATAAAGATGACCTTGGTTAAAGAAAAATCTTACCAACACATCTTTCGACAAATATGTAAGTGAGTTAAACTCAGCTGGAAATATCAATGTGTATACTATAAAGTCTATATAGCTATACGACTTCTGTCTCAATAGTAGATAGAATAGAAACAGACTTCTGAGTGATAGGTGAGTTTAAATCTCCACATACATTTTGTTGATGAAGTTCCACAAGCTCCCCTTACTAGTTCTTCGTCTTTAATCGGTGAACGTCGTGAAGTCTAAAGATCAAATACACATTCTATCCTAGTCAGAGACATAGATATAAGTAGACTAGAAATCAAGACTTATAGTTTTGGAAACTAAACTTAAAAACAAGTTTGAGATAGCAACGCTTGCGAGTTCGACCGAGCAGCGCTCTAACAATCTCTCCCTTTGTCAATTTTAGTGACAAAACTATCAATACATATGGATTACAAAAAAAATAAACTTTGTAGCTTTTCATCCAAATGCTTGATTTCCTTGGTTTTTCATCACTTCCACGTACGCTAGTGATTCTGAACGTGTTCAACTCAGCATCATAGTTGTTGAATATCCGTAGCCATAACAATAAGAAAATAGTTGTTCTCAATTATTGTTATACAGTGTCATAGTACTATTACACCGCATCAAATTCCAATTGTATCAAAACTTTGACAATAATACTACGGTGATATGTATCACTCCCCTGAGTCAATACTTCATCTCACAATGAAAACCATTCCCCCTTACATAATGATCCGTAAACCGTATGTATTTGTAGTGTGAACTACACATTAATTATCCCCCTTTTTGTCAATATAAATTGGCAAAGGTACGAAAACTAGTGGGGATCATAATGAAATTCTCATAGAGATACTTCATGACTAAAAGAAAACATATCAACTTTGTTTCGATGATTTCACATAGTCGTAACTTAGTGTATTCATCAAGGAGTTTATAAAGATACAAGAATACTCCTACAATATTCCACAGCCGCACTCCCCACAAAGATTTCGCAATTAAGCACAAGTTCAATTAAGAACTCTCCCCCATATAATGTCATTCCCGAAAGGAACAACAAGAGCGACTTTACTTTCACAAGAAAAGAAGGATTTCTTTGGACAGTAACAAATTACATGAAACATGAATTTATATCCAGAAAACTCTATTAAATTAACCACATGAGATCCTATGGTTAATTTAATTGGAAATGTTCAACATAAGAGAACTTACGGAGCCACACAACACTTTCACATAGAAGTTGGTCAGGGAAAGATCAATACTGCGGAATATTCAAATATCCATTCTATTTTTCATCAGTATTTGCATAATGATATCATAGACTTAATGTTTTCAAATCAAAAGTTCATCCAACTTCCATCAATATTTGCATAATGACATAATAGGCTTAACTTTTGACATATATGGGACAATCATAGTTCACGGACACAAACAAACATATCCCATAACATTTTTTGCAATATATAAAACCAAAAAAGATTAATACTGCAAAATCATCTTCCAAATAAACTTTGGAATTTAAATAAATAAATCTAAAAACATTGCAAGATGAAAAACGTTGGAAATATCAATGTGTAATCACAAAATAAGTTATTCCAAACCCTAGTTATCCTTCTTAAAACACAAGAATAAATTATCATAAGAAGTTTCGTAGACATAATAAACATTAGTGAGAGAAGAGAGTTTAAACATCATCTTTATCATCGGAAATCATCCCAAGAGGCTTGAACAGTATCCAAATCTTCCTTGATTTCTGGAAACTTAGTGGCAATTAATCGTAATTGTTCTTACACACATTTTACCTTGGAATTGATCTTACACACCCTTGTGAATTTTATTGAAGGAGACTCAAGGTGGTAGGATCACAAGAACCGTCAAGGGAATCACATCGTTGTCTTTTGCAAGCATTCTCCTTCATACATTTGAAAGTACAAGGACGAACAAGTTTAGGAGTTCCAATGGAGTTCCCAATAGGAGCAATAAAATATGCTCGACAAATTTTCTCAATTAAGCAAGGAAAACCTAACTTCTTGTTAGATGACGTGATTGAGAGCATTTGGAGAATGATGCATCCACAAATCCAAGACTTCGGGAACCCAATTTAAGGAAATATACTAACTCTGCAAACTCACGACTCCACCGAGAGTTCTCAATTATGGAGGGACAAAGATTAGATATACCAAGTTTTCCGAAAGACATCAAGGTAAGTCTAAGATAATTAGTAGGAAACTTCCCTTCAATCCAATCAAAATTGTTGCCCCAAAGACCATTAGAAATGGTTTCATGCGATTGCCTTTCTTCCCTTGGTCTAGGAAGGCGAACATTACCCAAAGGAATTTTGGTAATCCTTGAAATCAAATCTCTATTAACAAGAATCCTTTCTCTATTTATAATGGTCTTGGTTCCAATTCATCAAGATCAACATCATGGATGTTAGCATAGAATATTCTTGTTAGAGTGTCAAAACCTTCACCAAGGCCATTAAAGATGTTTCCAAGATTAAATTTCTCAAAACAAATCAAATCTTCTTTATGACCACTAACCAAATCCAATTTTTTTCTAGAATGAAACCACTAGAAGAAATTCTTTCAAATCTAATTCTAATAGATCTTTATTTTTAGGTAAGATTATGCTAGAATAGGATGAATCCAAGTTTTTTGACACCTTCTTTGAAACCTTGAAAATCCCCATGAGATAAAAATTCAGATAAAAAAGAAGGAAGAAACTTACTTGAAAAACTTCATGTGGATGAATACAACCCTTTTCCCCACTTCCAAGTTACATACAAATGGGGTGAAGTCAATTTTGTTACAAAAAGGCAAGATGAGCAGAGGAATCCCCATGCATCTTCTCCGGTCGATATTTGTGAAATCTACCAGAAGTATAATCATAGTAATGATGATACTCGGGGTTATTTGAAATTTTTGACTCCTTTTTCCTATGATTAAAGGAAGGATTCCAATGGCTGGAACTTGCAACACCACTTGTAGAAACTTTTTATCGTTTTCGACCGAGATGTTGCCAAAACTCAAATGTATGTCACGAGTGACAGATTTAGAATTTTTACCAGCACAAGCCTTTTCCTTAATCAAGACAAGTCGTTCCAGAGATTTAAAAACGTTTTCAAAAGCCATAAATATATTGTCAATTGATCCATCTCGATAGTATTCCTCGAAAAGATAAATAAGAAGTCTAGTGAGGTTCCATATACTTGAGCTTTTATGCACACGTTTACAGCAACGAACCTCTTTAAAGGAATCTTTAATTTTTCCTTTAGATTGTTTTCCATCATCTAGGATTTCTAATGTCTTATATGATGTGAGATTAGCTTGAGAGACCATAACTCTAGAGAAGAGTAAACTGGACAATCCTTGAAGATTTCTGGTATGTGCCACAGATCCCCAGAACAAGCTTCCCAAGGAGATTTCCCATAGGGACAGTCTTCGGGAACAATCAAACACAAACTTATTAGGTTTACCGTGTTTGCCTGCTCTTATACCAATTGAAAAACCGGGGGTCTAACAACCACACCCAATATTTCGTTTAGGCAATCTATATGCACTTACTCCAATATATTTCTAAGAGAATCAACTAGAAAATCAGACTCAATCAAGGAAAGTACATCCAAGAGTTATATCTCGATTTCTCAAAAAAATCTACAATCGAACAGATTGAAATCTGTGAGCCAGATTAATATGAGAAATAAATTGGATGGTACCAAAGGCTAATATCCAAGTGTCAATCAATTTATATCAACAACCAAATGTCGGATTATCTAATTGATTGAACTACGCACAACCTGTGATATTTGAATTATATAAAAATATAATATGGAAAAGAAATAACACAGACACCAGAAATTTTGTTAACGAGGAAACCGTAAATGCAGAAAAACCTTGGGACCTAGTCCAGATTTGAACACCACATTGTATTAAGTCGCTCCAAACTCTAGTCTACTACCAATTAAATTCGGAATGGAATGTAGTTGAGCCCTAACCAACCTCACACTGATTAAGGTACAATCGCGTTCCTTACGCCTCTTGAACCACGCCGAATTCTGCGCACTTGATTCCCTTAGCTGATCTCACCCAAAACTAAGAGTTGCTACGACCCAAAGTCGAAGAATTGATAAACAAATATGTCTCACACACAAAACTATATTGAATAGATAAATCTGGCTCTCATAGAAATACCTACGAGTTTTTGTTCCGTCTTTTGATGAATCAAGGTGAACATGAATCAATTAATACACCAGACTTATATTCCCGAAGAACAGCCTAGTAATATCAGTCACCTCACAATAATCTTAATGTATGGAAGCGAAACAAGATATTGTGGAATAACAAACGATGAGACGAAGATGTTTGTCACTACTTTTTATCTTACCTATCGGAGATTAATCTCGAGAAAATCTTAGAGAAGATAGTACTCAACACGATAGAACAAAGTAAGTTCAGAACAAGCAACTACAGAGAAAATAGTTGGGTCTGGCTTCAGAATCCCAATGAAGTCTTCAAGTCGTTAACCTATAATGGTTTTAGGAAAAACCTAGGTTAAAGGAGAATCGACTCTAGTCGCAACTAGTATCACACATGAGGTGTGGGAATTATATTTCCCAGTTACTAGAGTTCTCCCTTATATAGTCTTCAAAATCAGGGTTTGCAATCAAAGTTACCTTGGTAATAAAGCATTTGATATTCACTGTTAGATGAAAACCTTATTAGAGTCAAGCTAATATATTTCAACCGTTAGATTGAACTTATCTTGTTATACACAAATAAAATGTGACTTCATTTAGGTCTGACTAACCGTCAAAACGTGTGCACTTAGTTGGCTCAACAATAGTTAACCGAAGTTAGCCATATGAACACTTTCATATCAACCTTGTTCATCTTAATCACAACTAGTTCAAATGACTCAAATGAAACTAGTTATGGAGTTGTTCAATTGTTTATATTCTCATATAAGTATACAAGATATAATTGAAGCAAAACCGATTTTGATTCACTTGAATCAATACATGAAAATTTTAGCCACGGTTTACAAAAGATTGCATATAAATGTATTAGTTCATGAACAAACCTATTTTAAAACTTAACCCACTCAAGTATGCAAACGGGTACGCGTACCTAAGTGGCAGGACATAATTTGGATTCGCCAGTACGCGAACGGGTACGCATACCTCGAAACTCAGTTGTATTCTTGAGCTTGAACTTTACGCCGGTACGCATACGGGTGTGCATACTAAGTTCTCGGACTTCAACTTCCAAACCAGTACGCATACGGGTATGCAAACTATGGTTCCCGGACTTTGAATAACTTGCAACTATTAGCATACAAGTACGCATACTGTGCTATATTCAATCAGTGATTAATCGTTCTAAACTCCATCTTAATTATTGAAACATTCTTGGAAGACGGGAATAGGTGTCTCACACAAACTATTAGCTTCAATTCAAAGCAATTTTCAAGTGATCAATAGATCAATACGAAACATTCCGAGTCTACATCAATTGACTGTCTCACACAAATCATGTAAGACGTTTGATAAGCACGTAAGTGCGATGCTTTTTTACCCATAATTACATTAGTTATGACTCATTTTATTGCTAATAAACTTGTTTTAAGTCTTTTCAAGGAAATAAGTTCTTATGGAGAAATCAGCTCGAAAAGTGGTATTTGGACCCCATAAAAGTACTAAAGGCACCCCAATTTTGGCTAAAGGTACCCGCAGAATTGTGTTAAAAATGCCCCAGAAATTTTGTAGAAAACACCCACGGGAATTGCTAAAGGCACCCCCGAAATGGATAAGGGGCACCCAATTACTATCACCACCCCTAGTTGTTGGATAATGGGTGACCTTCTTCAACAATTTGAGTTTAGAAAAAGGCAGGAAAATCGGGTTTTAAGGAAACATATTTATGGTTGAAGATTTGAAGGTGTTCTACTAAGATTCAATCTTTGTAATCATTTGCGCATCTTCCTTTCAGCCTAACAGGACTAGTAATGGGTTCTGTTTGGATTGGAATTGACTAGAGTCGTGGATTTGAATTAAACCAGTTCCGGCAGTATTAGGTTCAATATTTGACGAGATAGATTCAATGGCTCAAATCGTTTGGGATGACTTGCATCAACTAAACATGGATGTTATGGTGGTGGTACTCGATCCAATTGCGCTTAATAATAAGATTCAATAGAAAACAGTGTGATTAGGCATTCTCGGGTTTATCTGTGATAGTTGCTGGCAGAGTTTTGGCGAGTTCTAGGTAAGACTCAATGACGGATTAGTATTGGTTTAGGCATGTTTCATTCAAACTGGCTTGGTAAGAGTCATGGATTCGAAGAAAAAGGAAGTTTCCACGTATTAGACCAAAACAGGGAAGATAAATATTTTTGATATTCTGTTGAGAGTTATTTGGGAAAAGCGTGAAGATATAGCGTGTTTAACAGCTTCTGAAACATATAAGGAACGTGTTTGGATGGATTTGGTCCACTGCAAGCGCGTGAAGAAGATATAGAAGGAAAGAGTCACGTGAAAATGGCAGAAAATGATCCTGAGTAAAAAAAAGATCATTCGCATTTATTACAGAGATTGAAGGACTCTAACAAGTATAAAAAGACTGCAGGGATCAAGAGAAGGGGGACGAAGAGTTTGGGATAGAATAGAGGGCCAGAAATCACAAAATCAGAGTTTGCAGAAATTCTGTTGTTGCTGTTGTGAAGAAGAACACGAAGAACAAAAGGTGGCTCAAGTCAGTCACTAAGTATGTCGTTTACTCAACTACATAAATTGTTTATGATTGTTGGTTCATTTGTGAAAGATCTTTTGTAACTAGTCTGCTGAGTTGCTTTTGTTGCTGAATACTTTTTGAAAAAGCGAGGGTCTAACAACCTCACCCAATATTTCGATTAGCAATCTATATGGACTAACTCCAATATACTTTCTAGAGAATCAACTAGGCAGTCAGACTCAATCTAGAGAAAAGTATATCGAGGAGTTAATATCTCTCTCTTGATTTGATTTTACTCAAGCAAATAGAAATCTGCGAGTCTTTATCAAATACAATGATAATAAACTTGGATGGTACCAAAGACCAATATCCAAGGATCAATCAATTTCCAATCAACAACCAAATGTTGGATTTCATAATTGATCGATACAAACGCACAACCTGTGATAATTCAATTATATAACAAAATATAATGCGGAATAGAAATAACACAAACACCAGAAGTTTTGTTAACGAGTAAACCGCAAATGCAAAAAAACCGTGGGACCTATTCCAGATTGAACACCACACTGTATTAAGCCGCTACAAACATTATCCTACTACAAACTAACATCGGTCTGGACTGTAGTTGAACCCTAATCAATCTCACACTGATTCAAGGTACAGTTGCGCTCCTTACGTCTCTGATGTCATCAGGATACTACGCACTTGATTCCCTTAGCTGATCTCACCCACAACTAAGAGTTGCTACGCCCAAAGTCGAAGACTTTAATAAACAAATTTGTATCACACAGAAAAGTCTACAAAGATAGATAAATCTGTCTTCCACAGATAAACTTAAAATTTTTGTTCTGTCTTTTGATAAAAATCAAGGTGAGCAAGAACCAATTGATAAACCGGACTTATATTCCCGAAGAACAACCTAGTATTATCAATCACCACACAATAATCTAAATCGTATGGTAGCGAAACTAGATATTGCGGAATCACAAACAATGAGACTAAGATGTTTGTGATTTCTTTTTATCTTGCCCTATCGGAGATATAATCTCAATTCAATTATTCCAATTGAACTCATACGATAGAAAATGGCAAGATCAGATCGCTCAACTACAAGAGAATTAGTTTCGTCTGGCTTCATAATCCCAATGAAGTCTTTCAGTCGTTAATCGACAGGGTCTCGAGAAGAAACCTACGGTTAAAGAAGAATCGACTCTAGCAAACCAACTAGTATCACATAGGAGGTGTGGGGATTAGTTTTGCACAGTTTCTAGACGTCTCCTTATATAGTTTTCAAATCAGGGTTTGCAATCTAGGTTACCTTGGTAAAAAATCATTCAATATGCAACGTTAGATGAAAAACCTGATTTATCCAAGCTAATATCTTTCAACCGTTAGATCGAAACTTAGCTTGTCACACACAAATGAAATGTATTCATTTAGGTTTGAGTAACCAAACCTAAACGTGTATATTGGTTGGTTCATAAATCGTTGACCAATGGTTAGCCATTTGAGTGATTTCATATCAACCGTATTCATCTTTCTCATAACTAGTTCAAATGACTCATAAGAACTAGTTCAAGAGTTTTTCAATTGCTTAGGTCTTTATACATAGACACAACTAAAAAAAAATCAGTTTGATTTATTTGAATCAATTCATGAAAAATATACCCACGGTTTGCAAAGATTGCATTCCTTATAATTTATTATTTTAAGTCCATGAACTAACGATTTGAGAAATAACCAGCTTGGGTACGCGTACGGGTATGCGTACCTAGGCTACCGGATTTTGAGTTGGTTTTAGTTTCCAAACTCAGCAGACTTTTTCGGGTGAAAAAGTTCCGACAGTACGCGTACGGGTACACATACCTAAGGTGAATGGTTTTTGAGTTTTTAAACTTCAAACCCAACAGAATTTCACGGACGTGAACTTCCGCCAGTATGCGTACGGGTACACGTCCCAACCTGTCTCCTTAAACAATACCACATGCACGCACGCACCTGGTTTCCGGCACATGGATTTATACACAAATGTGCGAACACACTAAATGCTTACATCCATAGGTGGTTACATATTCTCAACTCTACATTTCAATCATTGAAACATTCTTCTATAATGTTATAACAGTCGCTAGACATAAAGAATCGACTATCGTCATCAAAGTTATTTTCAAGATTGAAACGTCATCATGACTTTCGTCACGGGTAAAGATGAAGATGGGGTTAAAGCAAAAGCTTACCAACATGTATTTCGAGAAAAAGATAGGCGAGTAAACTCGGCTCGAAATAGCAAATGTGTATGTATGAAAACTATCATACTTATACGACTGTTGTCTCAACAGTAGTAGATAGAGTAGATAGACTTTTGAGTGACAAGATGAGTTCAAGTCTCCATATACCTTTTAGTCGGATGAAGTTCCACCGGTTCCTTGAGTAGTTCTTCGTCTTTGCAAGATAATCTCCATGGAGTCTGGAGCTCAATTGTTCCTAACTATCCTAGACCGAGACTTAGTCATAAGTATACTAGAAATCAAGACATATAGTTTTGATCACTAATATTGACAAACATGCTTGATATAGCAACACATGCGAGTCCGACCGAGCAATGCTCTAACACTTTTGGCGACTAAAAATCGTTGTAAGCAATCTTTAATATTTTTAATGCAATGATTAATCAATTTTCTTCCATTTTTCTTCATATGAGTAGCTAATTTAATTTCTAGGGTGGAGGAGGAAACTACTTTTTTGATGTGTAATTTTTAGTATTTAGTTTTCTCGAATTATTACTCTACAGTGAAGTTTTAGTTGATTAGAATTTTTCTCTTCTTTATATGCTTCGAAATAACTGTTTTGGGTAGTTTTAAGCTACCGATATTTTATAAGAGAAGGAAAAATAGGCTTTAGAATAACGACGAAAGTCATAAAAAAAAAGAGTTTAAATGATTTATCCTCCGAGGCATGAGATTGGGTTCGAAATTTCCTTGAGTAGTGTTGAGAGTAAATTATATAAATTAATTATTTTTCCTTGAGTAGTTTTTCTTTAGTATTTTTCTTAATTAATCTTAAACAAAATCCTTTTAAAATTCTGAGAAATGAATCTTCTTCTTACCACTTGTAAAACTCCATCAATGTTACCAGAAGATTTTCACATGATCATCTTTTGACTTTCATCAAGAATAAAGATGAACTTGGTTAAAGTGAAAGCTTACCAACACATCTTTCGACAAATATGTAAGCGAGTTAAACTCAGCTCGAAATATCAATGTGTATACTATAAATTCTATATAGTTATATGACTTCTGTCTCAATAAGAGATAGAATAGAAATAGACTTCTGAATGATAGATGAGTTTAAGTCTCCACATACCTTTTGTTGATGAAGTTCCACAAGCTCCCCTTAGTAGTTTTTCGTCTTTAAAAGATGAACTCCATGAAGTCTAAAGCTCAACTAACCATTCTATCCTAGTCCGATACATAGCTATAAGTAGACCAGAAATCAAGACTTATAGTTTTGGCAACTAAACTTGACAACAAGCTTGAGATAGCAACGCTTGCGAGTTCGACCGAGCAGTGGTCTAACAATCTCTCCCTTTGTCAATTTTAGAGACAAAAATATCAATACATATGCATTACAAAATAAATAAACTTTGTAGCTTCTCATCCAAATGCTTGATTTCCTTGGTTCTTCATCACTTCCACGTACGCCAGTGATTCTGAACGTGTTCAACTCAGCATCATAGTTGTTGAATATCCGTAGCCATAACAATAAGAAAATAGATGTTCTCAATTATTGTTATACAGTGTCATAGTACTATTACACCGCATCAAATTCCAATTGTATCACAACTTTGACAATAATACTACGGTGATATGTATCATCCCCCCTGAGTCAATACTTCATCTCACAATGAAAACCATTCCCCCTTACATAATGATTCGTAAACCGTATGTATTTGTAGTGTGAACTACACATTAATTCTCCTCCTTTTTGTCAATATAAATTGGCAAAGGTACGAAAACTAGTGGGGATCATAATGAAATTCTCATAGAGATACTTCATGACTAAAAGAAAACATATCAACTTTGTTTCGATGATTTCACATAGTCGTAACTTAGTGTATTCATCAAGGAGTTTATAAAGATACAAGAAAACTCCTACAATATTCCACAGCCGCACTCCCCACAAAGATTTCGCAATTAAGCACAAGTTCAATTAAGAACTCTCCCCCATATAATGTCATTCCCGAAAGGAACAACAAGAGCGACTTTACTTTCACAAGAAAAGAAGGATTTCTTTGGACAGTAACAAATTACATGAAACATGAATTTGTATCCAGAAAACTCTATTAAATTAACCACATGAGATCATATGGTTAATTTAATTGGAAATGTTCAACATAAGAGAACTTACGGAGCCACACAACACTTTCACATAGAAGTTGGTCAGGGAAAGATCAATACTGCGGAATATTCAAATATCCATTCTATTTTTCATCAGTATTTGCGTAATGATATCATAGACTTAATGTTTTCAAATCAAAATTTCATCCAACTTCCATCAATATTTGCATAATGACATAATAGGCTTAACTTTTGACATATATTATAAAATCATAGTTCACGGATGCAAACACACATATCCGATAACAATTTTTGCAATATATAAAACCAATAAATATTAATACTTCAAAATCATCTTCTAAATAAACTTTGGAATTTAAATAAATAAATCTAAAAACATTGTAAAGATGAAAAACGTTGGCAATAGCAACGTGTAATCAAAAAATAAATTATTACAAACCCTAGTTATCCTTCTTAAAACACAAGAATAAATTCTCATAAGAAGTTTCCTAGACATAACAAACACCAGTGAGAGAAAGAGAGTTTAAACATCATCTTCATCATTGGGAACCATCTAAGAGGCTTGAACAATATCCAAATCTTCTTTGATTTCTGGAAACTTAGTGGCACCTAATCGTAATTGTTCTTGCACACACCTTGGAATTGATCTTACACACACCCTTGTGAATTTTTTGAAGGAGACTCAAGGTGGTAGGATCACAAGAACCGTCAAGGGAATCACATCTTTGTCTTTTGCAAGCATTCTCCTTCATACGCTTGAAAGTACAAGGAAGAACAAGTTTAGAAGTTCCAATGGAGTTCCCAATAGGAGCAATAGAATATGCTCGACAAATTTGCTCAATTAAGCAAGGGAATCCTAACTTCTTGTTGGATGACGTCATTGAGAGCATTTCAAGAATGATGAATCCACAAATATCAAAACCTCGAGAACCCAATTCAAATAAATAGACTAACTTCGCAAACTCACGACTCCACTGAGAGTTATCAATTGTGGAGGGACAAAGATTAGATATACCAAGTTTTCCGAAATACATCAAGGCAAGACTAAGATAATTAGTAGGAAATTTCCCTTCAATCCAATCAAAACTGTTGCCCCAAAGACCATTAGAAATGGTTTCACGCGATGGTCTTTCTTCCCTTGGTCTGGGAAGGTGAACATTATGTTGTGATTATACAACAAATTAATAATCAAGAGATGAAGTAGAGAAAGAAATGAATAACAAAATCTCAAATTAGTGAAGAAATGAGCCAAATATGGTTCATAAGAACACAGCCAACACTAGGTTTTGTTCATCAATCTCAGATGCCGAAAATAAGCCCCCTCTCTTACACATTTAATGACCAATCACGAAACCTAACTCTGCCCAACGGATGAGAAACACTTGGGCACAATCAAGTGATTAACAGTCTCTAATTAACTCACAACATAAATGACTAAATACATCCACAGTATTACTAATAGCATCCCACAAGGATAGCCCTTAGTTGTCACACTGTGACATTGCCTCTCCCTCAAAATGATCCTTGTCCTCAAGGATGAACCTAGGGTAATGTGCCTTCACATCAGATAGAGCTTCCCATGTTGCATTCTCTGCTGAGGAGTTAGTCCATTGTATGAGAATTTGCTTGACTAATCTTCCACATTGGAAAACCTGTCTGGTTTGTAGAATCTTTTCAGGTAGCATGATAACTTCTCCCTCATGATCCACCACAGGAAGGTTTGGAACTGGAGTGTGCTTCAGTCCTATATGTTTCTTGAGCTAGGACACATGAAATACTAGATGTAGGCGAGCATGCGAGGGTAGTTTCAACTTGTATGCCACTTGACCCACCTTATGTAAAACTGGAAATGGACTATAAAATTTGGATGATAACTTGAAATTTTTCCTTAGGGATAAGAAAGCCTGCCTATAGGGTTGGAGATTGAGATACACTAAATCACCCACTTCAAAGGATCTGTCTTTTCTAGACTGATCAGCATAAAACTTCATCCTTGCCTGAGATGTGTGGAGTGACTCCTTAAGGATATCCAGTAGGGAGTTTCTTTCTTTCAGATATGACTCAACAACATCAACAGATGTAGTGACAGAAGTATGAAATGCAAGGTGGGCAGACACATACGCATAAAGTGCTTGGAATGGAGACATCTTAATGCTGGTGTGGAAACTTGTATAGTACCACCATTCTGCAAGGGCTAGCCACTGACTCCATTTTCCAGGTTTATGACCTGTGAGACATCTTAAATAAGATTCTAAGCAAGCATTGACCCTCTCAGTTTGGCCATCTGTCTGGGGATGATAGGAAGTGCTGAGGTTGAGACTGGTGCCCAAAGATTTAAACAAATCCTGCCAAAAATTGCTGGTGAAAACCTTGTCCCTGTCTGAGACAATTGAAGAGGGCAAGCCATGTAATTTGAAAACTTCATTGAGGAAAATATGAGCAACTGAAGAAGCAGTGTAAGGGTGTTGCAGAGCCAAGAAATGGGCATATTTGGTTAGTTTGTCTATAATTACCAAAATAACACTCTTCTTATTGCTGACAGGCAGGCCATCTATGAAATCCATATTGATATGCTGTCATGGCCTATCTGGAATGGGTAGGGGTTGAAGTAGTCTTGCAGCATTAGTAGTGTCACTTTTATTTCTTGGGCAAACATCACAATGGGAAACAAACAACACTATATCCTTGTACATTCCCTTCCAATAAAAATGATTTCTTGCTCTAACTAAGGTTGCTTGTACTCCAGAGTGACCACCAATTGAAGAAGCATGAAGAGATTCTAAAAGTGATTGTCTGACAGTGCCTCCAGTGCCAATATAAAGTTTAGTCTTGTATCTCAGAAGACCCTCTGTATAAGTGTAATGTGGGTGACTGGTAGGACTGAGAAGAAGTTGAGAAATTAGCTGGTTTGCCTGGGGGTCATTTATGTAACTGTTGATGACATCCTGCACCCAATTTAGAGTAGAAGTGGATAAAGAGTGGCAAGTAGCAACATCTTAAGGTCTTCTAGAAAGGGCATCAGCAACAGTATTATCGGTACCCTTCTTGTATTGAATAACATATTCAAACCCTAAGAGTTTGACTAACCATTTTTGTTGGAAGGTGGATCTTCTGCTCCAATAAGTATTTTAAGCTTTGATGATCAGTCTTGATAATGAATTTGGTGCCCTGTAGGTATTGTCTCCATCTTTGCACAGCTTATACAATAGCAAGAAGCTCATTTTCATAAGTTGACATGGCTGCAGCTCTTGGTCCTAGTGGTTTGCTGAAGTAAGAAATTGGCCTACCTTCTTGAACTAAAACTACCCCAATACAAGCATCACTAGCATCACTTTCAACTACGAATTTCTTGGAAAAATATGGAAGAGCCAATACAGGTGTATGACTCATTGCAATTTTGAGGTTTTCAAAAGCAACAGTAGCAGATTGGCTCCATAGGAAAGAATTCTTTTTGAGGAGGTTAGTGAGAGGTCTGCTAATTGCTCCATAATCTTTGACAAACTTCCTGTAGTAGCTAGTAAGGCCAATAAATCCTCTCAACTCTCTTAGAGTGGATGGGGTTGACCAGGATTGCATACAAGCAATTTTACTTGGATCAGCACAAACACCTTCAGCTATTATGATGTGTCCCAGATATTCCAAGGAGGATTGACCAAAACAGCATTTAGAAAGTTTTGCATACAACTGATGTTGTCTGAGAAGGGAGAAGGTAAACTTGAGATGCTCTAGGTGGTCAGACATGGTCTTGCTATAAATCAGAATGTCATCAAAAAAGACCAAAATAAATTTCCTCAAAGCAGGCTGGAATACCTCATTCATTAAAGCTTGGAATGTAGCTGGAGCATTAGTGAGAACAAATGACATTACTTTGAACTCATAATGACCCTGATGAGTTTTGAAAGCAGTCTTGAAAATGTCTGAGAGATGTACTCTGATTTGATGATATCCAGCTCTCAAATCAATTCTTGTGAAGAAAACAGCTCCATGTAGTTCATCCAATAATTCTTCAATAATGGGTATAAGAAACTTGTCCTTGACTGTGATGCTATTCAGTTTTCTATAGTCAACACAAAACCTCCATGTGTTGTCCTTCTTTTTGACCAAAAGAATTGGAGAGGCAAAAGGG
Organism: Papaver somniferum; assembly: GCF_003573695.1. Lineage (NCBI taxonomy): Eukaryota > Viridiplantae > Streptophyta > Magnoliopsida > Ranunculales > Papaveraceae > Papaver > Papaver somniferum. The sequence continues at coordinate 212,177,586 of NC_039358.1, forward strand.
ATATGGCTAGGTTGAATGATCTCAGAATTTAGCATTTCTTTGACCAATTGTTCCACTATATCTTTTTAGATATAAGGGCATTTATAATCTCTTTGATTCACAGGTATTGAGTTTGGTTGTAAAGGAATCTTATGGTCTAATCTCCTTTGAGGGGGTAACTGAGTGGGTTCTACAAAAATATCTTCAAACTCCTGAAGTATTGGAAGTATTTCAGCAGGGGTGGGGTTGGGTGTAGTGGTAGATATGGAGTACAAATGACCCACCAACCCATGTGAAGTTGTGTCAAAAAATTTCTTGGCTTCAGCACTGCTCATCATGGACAATAAAGATGTTGGTGTTGTACCTTGAGTGTGATTTTCTTGTTCTTGTATTTAAAAGAAATACACATCTTGGAGAAGTTAAAGAGTACATCACCTAAAGTTCTGAGCCAGTCTTCCCCAAGTACAATGTCACATCCCCCCAATGGTAAGATTATGAGATTTTTCACAAATTTGTTGTTTTGCATTGTCCAAGTAACCTGTGGGCAAATACCAGTACTGAAAGTTTTCTCTCCATTTGCAACTGTGACTACCATTGGATCAGAAGGGCCAATATGGCATTGCACTGAACTTGCTAAAGCACTGTCTATGAAGCTGGTAGTGCTACCTGGATCAATTAGAATGGAAACTATTTTTCCTTGTAGAAGACCAGGGATTCTAATTGTGTCACCAGTAGCTGTGCCTGTGAGAGCATGTAATGAAATTTCAACATCTTACTGAACAGGGGATTCAGTAGTTTCTTCAAAAACTTCCTCCTCTTCCTCATGCTCAGGAGAATCAGCAGGGTCCATTTGGAGCATGAAAATATTTTGCTTGCCTTTACAAAAGTGTCATGTCTTATATACTTCATCACAGTTATAACATAAACCTTGGCCTCTTCTTCTATTCATTTCTTCTGGTGTTAGCCTCTTAATGGTAGTGGTTGGAGAAATTATTTTGGAAGAAGGGTGGTGATAGGATTTAGGAGTGAGGGGAGAAGATTTAGGAGAAGTAACAATTGGTTTTGGAGGAAAATTTCCAGAAGTGTGTTGTCTATTTGAAGTGAAGGAAGTGTTGAAAGACCTAGTAATTGGCTTAGTGGCAGTTGATGTTAAGGCTATTTTCTGAAAAGGCATCTGCTAAGGTTCTAGGATGGAACATAAAAATAGTTTTTCCAATTTCATCTTTCAACCCACTAAGGAAACTCATAACAAAATATTCCTCACTCAAGGTAGGATTCATTTTCAACATCAAGGTTTTTAGCATCTCAAATTCCTCAAAATAACCATCCACAGAAGAATTTTGTACTAGTTTATTGAAGCTACCAACAAAATTTTCTTCAACTGGGTTTTCGAATCGATCACACAGATGGCTAGCTAGATCTGGCCAAGTAATTCTATGTCGATTAACTTGAAAATTCAAAAACCAAGTTTCAGCTTTACCTTCAAGGTAGATTGCAGCAATATTTACTTTCTTGTGCTCCTACACATCATTCAATTCGAAATATCGTTCACTCTTTTGTATCCATGCTCGAGGATTCTCACCATCAAACCTTGGAAAATCCAGCTTAGGAAGGCGATGTTGAAGTTGATGGTGAAATCGAATTATCTCTCGGCTGTTCTAGATGAGAAGAACTAGCTGTTTCTGGAATCGAATCGAATTTCTGAAGAAGTAAATCAAACTTGGAGGTCAAATCAGCTGAGAAGGTAGTGAAATTTTCCTGTAAATTTGCAATCGCAGCTGTATGTGCTTCAATCTTATCGTTAACATATTTGAGAGTCATTGTAAAAAAAAAATTGTGAAATTTTTGAGTGGATAGAACGGCTCTGATGCCAATTGTGTGATTATACAACAAATTAACAATCAAGAGATGAAGTAGTGAAAGAAATGAAGAACAAAATCTCAAATCAGTGAAGAAATGAGCCAAATCTGGTTCATAAGAACACAGCCTACACTAGGTTTTGTTCATCAATCTTAGATGCCGAAAATAAGCCCCCTCTCTTACACATTTAATGGCCAATCATTAAACCTAACTTTGCCCAACGGATGAGAAACACGTGGGCACAATCAAGCGGTTAACATTCTCTAATTAACTAACAACAGAAATGACTAAATACATCCACAGTATTACTAATAGCAGCCAACAAGGATAGCCCTTAGTTATCACACTGTGACACATTACCCAAAGGAATTTTGGTAATCCTTGAAATCAAATCTCTATTAACAAGAATCCTTTCTCTATTTATAATGGTCTTTAACCAATTCATCAAGATCAACATCATGGATGTTAGCATAGAAGATTCTTGTTAGAGTGTCAAAACCTTCACTAATGCCATTAAAGATGTTTCCAAGATTAAATTTCTCAAAACAAATCAAATCTTCTTTGTGACCACTAACCAAATCCAAATTTTTTTCTAGAATGAAACAACTAGAAGAAATTCTTTCAAAGATATTAATACTAGAATCATTGACAAATCTAATTCTAATAGAATCTTGATTTTTAGGTAAGATCATACTAGAAGAGGATGAATCCAAGTTTTTTGACGAATGAAGAAACTTACTTGAAAAACTTCATGTGGATAAAGACAACCCTTTGCCTTCCTTGGACCTCCAAGAACAAAATTTAATGGAATTGAAAACGTGAACCCTATAAGAGAGTTAGTTCACGTATGCGGACAAGAGAAGAAGGAAGTAGGGTACGTGTACCACAACTCTTATATACCCCTTGATGGGATTGGACCCGTTCATGAACCACGACCCACAAAAAGAAAGTAGGATTTCCAAAAACGTTCACCAACCAAGGTTCACGCACTATGAAGAAAGTCAACATAGTGCGGTAAAAGGATAGTAGTAGAACTACATCATTTTATTTAACCTCAGGTGGACATATAACTTTTGTCGAAATAATTTTTCTTCAAGGAAAAATAAATTTCAAAAATAAATCTAACCCATAATACAAAGACACAAAACAAATCAGACCGTTACTTTCCCCACTTCCAAGTTATATACAAATAGGGTGTGTAGTTGCAGGAAATCCTACAATACACCCCTCATATGATTTCATTGCTGATCAGCTTTTTTTTAGGTTTACGCTCTTAATTTTATTGATTAATTTCTGAATGTTCTTACAAGGAAAATAAAGAAATCAAGAATGATCTCTGCTCTGAACTTTCTCTCTCCTATTTACTTGTCTCTTACTCAAAAAATATCTCTCCCTCCTTTACAACTCGAATGACTATTTATAAGGAAATACATAGTGGATGACAGCTAATCTGTCCTTTATTTTCAGATGTGGTTTGCGACATTCTCGCAACCTTACAAATATTAATTTCGCAAGCTCTCTAATTTTCGCAAGACTGTCACATCTTTCTCATGACTTTAGATGACGTCATTTATTTTATCATTTCTGAAACTGTTCTGCGACGCTACTATGCTGTACCATTAATAATTTCGCTGAGGCATAAATGTTGCGAGATTCTGATCCTACATCTTTCCTCTTATTATATCTTTCTCTACAAAGTAGAGAATGATGTGAGAAATGCCGCAGCTGTTTATATTTTCATATTCCACATTTATCACACGTACTCTCTCTTCCATTTATTTCTTGACACGTCTTCTGTAACCGCTACTTTTCAACCGCTCAAGTCTCTTCGTCTTAATGGTGTTTATTTCTTCGAGTAAAAAATTTTCTTTATATACTCTTATCCCCCCCTTTTTCTACTTTTCTCTTTAGTTTCTCTTATATTTTTATTCTTTCATCTCTGCAACTTTGTTATTCTTCTGCAAATTCTGCTGCTGTAATTTTTTCTTCCTTCAATCCTTTTACTTCCCATACATTCCCATACTCTATATTCAAACATGGCTCCAAGTGGTCATAGATATGAGAAGAATTTATAAGATGTCCAAAAAGATCTTGCTGATAAAGGTTTTACACTCTCCACCATTCCTGGTGAGAATGCCAAATCAATTCTTTCTGTCAAGATTTTCTCTAATCAAAATTGTGATGATTAATCAATCATAATTTCACTAGGTCAGATTCTCGCAGGTCTCCCTATTCCTCTTTATGACCCAGAACTTTCTTTATTTTATGAAATTCTTGCTCATCCGGGATTTTTGCGAGCCATCTTCCAACTAAGTGGGGACTGCATCCGTCTGATGCTAGAGTTCGCTAATCGTGGTGCTGGTAGAGGATCTCTTTATTCCAAAGAACTTAGGGATCCAAAATTCGCAAACCTAGAGATAGTTGCTGAGAAGTATACAGTGGCGAATTTCTTGGAAAACTACGAACTTATGTCCATGAAGAAAGAGAATACTCGCTGGGGTATTCGATTAAGAAGGAAAGATAACATTGATGAAGCCAAAATTCTTATGCAAGATATTGACTGGAACTATGGTAAAAACACAACTCCTCGCCAATCCAAATACGATAAATGGTGTATTTTTCCTTTAATGTTAAAGGGACCCTACATTGCTGGATTAAACGTTCTTCCTGCGAATCTCGCTGCATATCAACCTTGGGTTTTCTCTTGGACCGAGAAAGAGAAAGAGGTATGTTTTTCCCCTCTCATTTTATATTTCTTTATTGATTTTTACTATTTTGTTCGCTAACTCTTGCGACATTCCGCAGATCCAAAAACTAAAGGATAGTTATAACAGGACTGGGAAACCTAGTACTCTGTTAGATCTTCGCTCATATACAGATGAGGTAAGAAATTTTCTCTTATGACTTTAAATAGTACTGTTATTCCCATGCTTCCATTTCTTATTTCTATCTGTGTGCGAAGATTATTGCTGAAGTAGAAGAATCTACTGATGCTGCGAAGATTGGTGATAAAGGTAAAGGTGCTCTTCGCAGGGAAAACTCAACTGGTCCTCCTCCAAAGAAAAGAAAAGTTCGTTCTTCTTATCCTTCAAATGTTCTTCCTAACGAAAATTCCGAAAGTGACAAGGATGATGAGGATAATGATGATCTTGCTGCAACTGAAGATTCTCCACTTGAATCTTCTATGGCTAAGCTTTCTGGCCTCTTTTCTGATTCTCTACAAGGAATGGGAGATATCCAATTCGCAAATACCTGCAAAGCTCTCGCTACCCTTTGTGATGTCCCTTTACTAGATGTTGATAGCTCTCTTCGCGGAGTTTCTAGATCAGTGACTCCCGACTTCTTGCATTCTCTCAATAGTTTGGTATACTTTTATCTTTTTACTTCTTCATTGTTATAACTCAAAATCTCTTTCTATATGCATATTTTTTATTTCTTTTCGCAGGCTGAAAAAGCTCCTTTTGCGGTTGCCTCAGATCTAGAGAGAAGACGCGAAAATCTTGAAAAGAAGAATCTTCAATTTCGCAAAAGGAATGAAGAATTGGAAGCTGATGTTAAAGGTCTTCGCGAGAAGAATAGACAATTAGAAATTGATTCTTCCTCTTATAAGAACAAATTTTCTAGTTTTCAACAAGCTAATAATCAGCTTTACGGTATATTACTTTTCTCTTTTCTCTTTATTCATTCATTTTGTTGTTTTATCTTATTTAAATGATCTTTTTTGCAGACATTTATGGTCTTTCTGATGAAGCTACCCTTCTTCGTTCATTTCCTAATGCCTTGGATAATGATACCCTTCTTGAACGTCTTAACAATTCCTTAAATAGCTTTTCAAATGATATAATTTCATCTCTTTCTCTAAATGAACTTAGATCAAAATTTCGCCTCTTAGAAATTGATCATAGATCCAGTTTAGGCTTAGCCAACATATTTAAGCGTCTCCTTATTGATTCCAAAGATAAAACCAATGAGTTGAGAACCAAGATTAGCGGTCTCATAGATGATAAGGATCGTATCTCTAATCAAGGTGCCAAGGCTTTGGAGAATTTCCAAGAGGATCTCCTTGAAGTTCAACTTGAGCGAGATGAAGCTAACCGCAAGAATATTGAACTCTACGAAAGGGAAAATCAAATTCGTTCTCGTCTTCTCATAAGTAGTGAGGATGAATTTGTCTGAGCTGCGAAAATTTTAGATGATGCTAGAAAAGATTTAGGCGTAAATGTTAGTCTCCAAGTTGAACATACAACCTTGATTAGAGACATGATTTCTGACAGAGAAGGTTGCTAATTGCTCTTCTTTACTAATCTTTTGCTTCTTATGGATTTTCATCAAGTTAATAATTGGTTGTCTTTTGTTCGCAGATTCTGAAAATAGATATCGTGAAAAGATTGAAGAACTTGAAGCTGAAAAGGAGGAACTCGCAAAGAATCTTTCTTCTCGCAACGACAAGTATTCTAGATTGAAGAACCAAATCAAAATCACCGTTGAGAATTTTAAGAATGACGCTATGCATTTTCGCAATCAAACCATCCAGATGGTTTGTGATGATCATAATATCCCACATTCTGATTACCCTTGTCTTTTAGAAGAAATCCCACAGAATACTCCCAGTTTGATTATCTCTGATAGTGAAGCTGATGATGAAGAATATGATAGTGGTGGAAGTTCTGATGGTGATGAGGATTCTGACGCAGATGAAGAAGGAAACAAGTCTGATGAAGATAATGAAGGATTAACCAAGAAATATTCTTTACTTCTTTCTTTAATTCTTTGTAATACTTGTACATTTATTTCTTCTTTTTGTTTATTTGTATTTCTTTCATTTTGACCTGCGTAAATTAAAAAAATTCTTCTTTGCAATACAATTAATCAATATAATCATTAATTATTGAATTTTTGAGTAAACCTCTCATATGGAGACAAATAAAATTTTCTAATTTCATACATTCCCATACTTGCCTCGGTTATTTGAATCCAAATGAGAGATTTCATAAAAAAATTCTTATTGTATAATTTCGCAACCTTTTGCGAAGTGAATTTTGTTTATTTTCAAAATATCATTCCTGTGTGGTCTTATTTTGCCTTCCTAATTAAAGGTCTTATTATGCCACCTCTTGTCATTGCAACAAAATCGCAGGACGTCCTTGCACTTTCATGCAAAAACCCATTGATCTTGCCTTAACTTTTTATTTGTATTATGGCCTCTTCAGGAATGTTGCGACAATATGACAGACCTAAATATTATTGCGAAAATAAAGCCCCATGACATTGCCGTCTTGTGACGAAATCGCAGGACGTCTTCGCACTTTCATGCGAAAACCCATTGATCTCGTCTTATCTTTTTCTTTTGTATTATTGCCTCTTCAGGATTGTTGCACAAATATGACAAGACTTAATATCCTTACGAATAAAAAGCCTTATGACATTTGCGTCTTAAGACACTTATCAGCTTCCTAATGGAGGGTGCCGCCCTTATTTCCCCCTGGTTTCCCCTTCAAGGAGGCGTAATTCTACCATACAAGGTTAGATCCTCCCATACGGTATTAACAACAACCAGTTGTTTTCGTATCCTCTTATCCCTTTTACCTATAGGGTTTATGGTTACGATACTGCACCCTAAGTGGGGTTTTCTTCAGTCCGAGTGCAGTATAAGCCAAGACTTGTCAAGAATGGAAAGGACGCTTCAAACGCCCCCGGCACTCTTGACTCAACCATGTACCTCGGCACCTTGATCAGATATGCACTCCTTGGGAGAGTCCTTATTACCTTAGTCGCCCAACCCAAGTCATATGCTTAAGCTGAGAATCCAAGGTGCCTCTCCCGGATGGGTTTTATTGACCCCAAATCTCCATGACTCAGGTTCTGGTGGCGGTGTAGCCTTTCCATGAGACATGCAACAGGTTCCCCCTTATATGACGTACTTTAGGTCTTACAGTTTCCTCTTGCAAAATTGTATTCGCGAACTAGGGTGTACGCCATAAAGGTTCGCCTCTTTCTCTTTTGTCATTCTTCTCTGATTATTTTCTGTATTATTCATTATCTCTGCGAAAGTCTCCCAAATCGTTATATTGTATCTGAATTTCGCAATCTCAATTTTGTTGTTCAATCAAATGTATTTTTAAGAATTTTCCTTATTGCGAGATTATCGCAACAACTTAATCATTCATACATTTCTTGTTTTTATTACTTTTGCCATCCTCTGCTTCTTTGTTATTTTCTTCTACTGCTTCCTTGGTAGTAGTATGTTCATCCTTTTTATTCTGAGCTAGTATTAATTTCGCAACATCTCTTCTCCTTTCTTTTCGATTAGATCCACCATCAACCTCTCACTTCTTTGTACGTCTTTGATTTTGTGTCGCCGGTTTTCCTTCTTGTTTGCTCTTCCTTCGCAAGATTCTATCTCAGTTTCGTAACATCTCTTTCCTTGAACCCAAACTCCCTTTATGATTCCTACACCATTTGGGTGAGGGAATTTGATGCATTGGTGGAAAGTTGAAGCTACACTTAGAATCCCATGTAGCCAAGGTCGACCAATTAACGCATTGTAGGGTGATTCTATATCAACGACACATATTGAGATTTTAGAAGATATTCCCTTCAATGGAATTTGCATAGTAACCTCCCCTTTAGGCTTGTTAGCAGTACCATTAAAATCATAAATCTTATATGTTGATGGTATAAGATCATCATCTCTTCCACCCATGGTTTTATAAGTATGATAAAATAAGATGTTCACAGAGCTTCCAGTATCGACTAGAATTCTATTGATTGCCCATGAATCTTCAGCTTCATCATCCTCATCTTCTTTCGGTTTTGGATTAATTTCTAATTTTATTACCAATGGATTGTCATGCACCTCTTCTCCTTCGGGAATTTCTTCTGCGGTAAAAGAAATGATTTGTTTCTGCCATTCCTCTAATCACGAGATTTTCGCAATATTCATAATTTCTCTTCCATTATTATCTCTTGCGAATACTCTACTCAAAACATTATCATGAAAATCTTCAATTGTCTTATATGAATGTACGATAGAGTGACAGAATAGATTTTTTTCTTTTGCACCAACTTCTATGAAGAATGTTTCTTTCTTTTTCATCGTATTCACTTTGTGATGTTCTGGCGGTGGTGGTAATGGTTGAAGTTGCGGATTCCCTACCAGAAAGTCATTTAGTTTTCCTTGATCTATCATTCTCAAAATAATTATCTTTACATTTCTGCAATCGTTTGTGGTATGTCCATGAAAATGATGATAAGAACAAAATTCATGACTTCTGTGATTTGGAGGTGGTTCCGTTCCCATATTCCATGGTGTTGGTATATTCTCCATCAACATTAAATCTTCCCATATCTTCTTCACACTTGCATTTAGAGGTGGCATCTTGATTTCTTCCCGTACTACCTTGTGACCTCCTTGTCCTCTATTAAAGTTTGGTCTTTGACCTCCATAAGTTTCTTGCGGTTGATCGAGTCTTTGAATCTTGTTATTTCCTACACGACTGTAGAAATTTCTTTCTCTTTCATACTCTTCTTGATCTCGACTCCCCATAGCTTCCAACTTCTGTTGATTGTTACCTGTCACCTTTTCTTGTTGTACTTGCGAAGTATTCACCACTGTTTTATCAGATTGGGTAATAAGCTTGCATTCGCTATTTGTGAGCTGGTGTTCGCAACTGGATATGATTCCATTTCATTTTGTCTTTCCTCTAAATAAATGTATTCTTCTTTAAGTTCTCGCAATTCAGTCACTGTAATCGTATTCTTGACTCTGAAAATTTGGACATACAACAGGTTTGTTGCAAACATAGCATTGATAAATGATAATATGAGATATCTCTCATCTACACGGCCAGCCATTTCTCTACACATAGTTCTCCATCTTTTAGTCAAATGTTTCAAACTTTCGCCAATCCTTTGCTTTAATCCAAACACATCTTCTATACCAGGTCGTGAGGAATTATTACTTATATATTCCCCCAAGAATGTAGTCTGCAAATGATTGAATGAGGTTATTGTATTCTTTGGCAAACCTTCAAACCATTTTAACGCTTCTCCTATTAAGTTGGATGCGAAATATTTGCACAATACCGCATCATGATTTTCCCATTGTAACATGCACCTCACATAAGCTTTAATGTGTTGAATTGCACAAGTTGTTCCATCGAAAATGTTGGTTAATGCCGGCAAATTGCATTTCGGTGGTATTCCTCCTAATTATACTTCCCTTGTAAATGGAGTTTTCGCAGCTTCTTCTATTGCTTCATCCAATTGTCTTCTACCTACTTCTCCTCTGTTATTTAGCATTCCCCTCATTTCTTCTAATTTTTTCAAGATTTGTTTATTTACTCCTGAATCTTGACCCATTGGTCTCTTTAATTTTGCTTCTCTTCTTCTGCGTTCACGTCTATCTTCTCTTGCGAAATTTTATATCTCTTCTTCATTATCCTCATCTCTCCTTCTTCTGCGATTCTCTTCCTCATCCCTATCTTGAATTCGCAAATGATGACGTCGTTCATTTTACCCTCCATAATTTTGTTCATTTCTTATCAATTCAATTCGCTGTCTTTCAGCCATTCTCTTTACTCTATCATACTCTATCATACTATTCATTGAGATTATCGTTATTCCGGTTTTGTATACGCCTTCTTTCCCGATTGTCATGATTGTTTTGGAGAATTGTCTCCTGAAACTCTTGTTCTTCCATTTCCGCTCTCAATCTTTCACGTTCGCAAATTAAACGTACTTGTTCAGCATTATGTCTTTCAATTTCTTCTTCAATTGTCTGTTGATTTCTTTGAGTTTCTCTCACATGTAAAATTCTTCTTCCTTCCTCTTGATTTCCTTTGCCATCTTGGTTATTTTGTCTCTGATTTCGCCTGTTCTCTTGCTTTCCTCCAATTTGCCCATCATCAAAAGTTTCATTTTGTGGAATACACCCCTCATATGATTTCATTGCTGATCAGCTCATTTTTAGGTGTACACTCTTAATTTTATTGATTAATTTCTGAATGTTCTTACAAGGAAAATAAAGAAATCAAGAATGATCTCTGCTCTGAACTTTCTCTCTCCTATTTACTTGTCTCTTACTCAAAAAATATCTTTCCCTCCTTTACAACTCGAATGACTATTTATAAGAAAATACATAGTGGATGATAGCTAATATGTCCTTTATTTTCGGATACGGTTTGTGACATTCTCGCAACCTTACAAATATTAATTTCGCAAGCTCTCTAATTTTCGCAAGACTGTCACATCTTTCTCATGACTTTAGATGACGTCATTTATTCTATCATTTCTGAAACTGTTTTGCGACGCTACTGTGCTGTACCATTGATAATTTCGCTGAGGCATAAATGTTGCGAGATTCTGATCCTACAGGGTGAAGTCAATTTTGTTACCAAAAGGCAAGATGAGCAGAAGAATCCTCATGCATCTTTCACCGGTCGATATTTGTGAAATGTACCAGAAGTATAATCATAGTATTGATGATACTCATGGTTATTTGAAATTTTTGACTTCTTTTTCCTATAATTAAAGGAAGGATTCCAATGGCTGGAACTTGCAACACCACTTGTAGAAAACTTTTATCGTTTTGACCGAGATGTTTCCAAAACTCAAATGTGTGTCACGAGTGACAGATTTAAAATTTTTACCAGCACAAGCCTTTTCCTTAATCAAGACAAGTCATTCCAAAGATTTAAAAACGTTTTCAAAAGCCATAAATATATTTTCAATTGATCCATCTCAATATTATTCCTCGAAAAGATTAATAAGAAGTCTAGTGAGGTTCCATATCCTTGAGCTTTTATTCACACGTTTCCAGCAACGAACCTTTTTAAAGTGATCTTCAATTTTTCCTTAAGATTCCTTTCCATCATATAGGATTTCTAATGTCTTAGATGATGTGAGATTATCTTGAGAGACCAGAACTCTAGACAAGAATAAATTGAACAATCTTTGAAGATTTCTGGTATGTGCCACAGATGCCCAGAACAAGTTTCCTCAGGAGATTTTTCATAGGGACAGTCTTTGGGAACAATCAAACACAAACTTAATAGGTTTATCATGTTTTCCTGCTCTGATACCAATTGAAAAACCGGGGGTCTAACAACCACATCCAATATTTCGTTTAGGCAATCTATATGGACTAACTCCAATATATTTCCAAGAGAATCAAGTAGACAGTCAGACTCAATCAAGGAAAATACATCCAAGAGTTCTATCTCAATTTCTCAAATCAATATACAAACGAACAAATAGAAATCTGTGAGACGGATTAATATGAGAAATAACTTGGATAGTATTAAAGACCAATATCCAAGTGTCAAACAATTTATATCAACAACTTAATGTTGGATTATCTAATTGATTGAACTACACACAACCTGTGATATTTCAATTATATAAAAATATAATGCGGAAAAGAAATAACACAAACACCAGAAATTTTGTTAATGAGGAAACCACAAATGCAGAAAAACCCCGGGACCTAGTCCAGATTTGAACACCAGACTGTATTAAGTCGCTACAGACTCTAGCCTACTACCAATTAAATTCGGACTGGAATGTAGTTTATCCCTAACCAATCTCACACTGATTAAGGTACGGTCACGTTCCTTACGCCTCTTAAACCAAGCCGGATTCTGCGCACTTGATTCCCTTAGCTGATCTCACCCGCAACTAAGAGTTGCTATGACCCAAAGTTGAGCACTTGATAAAAAAATATGTCTCACACACAATAGTCTATTGAATAGATAAATTTGTATCTCACAGAAATACCTACGATTTTTTGTTCCGTCTTTTGATAAATCAAGGTGAACATGAACCAATTAATACACCGGACTTATATTCCCGAAGAACATCCTAGTAATATCAGTCACCTCACATTAATCTTAATCGTATGGAAGCGAAACAAGATATTTTGAAATAACAAACGATGAGACGAAGATGTTTGTGACTACTTTTTATCTTACTATCGGAAATTAATCTCGAGAAAATTATAGAGAAGATAGTACTTAACACGATAAAACAAAGTAATTTCAAAACAAGCAACTATAGAGAAAATAATTGGGTCTGGCTTCAGAATCCCAATGAAGTCTTCAAGTCGTTAACCTATAATGGTTTTAGGAAAACCCTAGGTTAAAGGAGAATCGACTCTAGTCGCAACTAATATCACACATGAGGTGTGGGGATTAGATTTCCCAGTTGCTAGAGTTTTCCCTTATATAGTCTTCAAAATCAAGGTTTGAAATCAATGTTACCTTGGTAATAAAGCATTTGATATTCACCGTTAGATGAAAACCTGATTAGAGTCAAGCTAATATATTTCAACCATTAGATCGAACTTAGCTTGTTATACACAAATGAAATGTGACTTCATTTAGGTATGACTAACCGTACCCAAATGTGTGCATATAGTTGGCTCAACAATAGTTAACCGAAGTTAGCCATATGAACACTTTCATATCAACCTTGTTCATATTAATCACAACCAGTTCAAATGACTCAAATGAAACTAGTTATGGAGTTGTTCAATTGTTTATATTCTCAAAGAAGTATACAAGATACAATTGAAGCAAAATCAATTTTGATTCACTTGATCAATACATGAACATTATGGCCACGGTTTGCAAAAGATTGCATATAAATGTATTAGTTCATGCACAAACCGATTTTAGAACTTAACCCGCTCAAGTATGCAAACGAGTACGCATACCAAAGTGGTCGGACATAGTTTGGGTTCGCCAGTATGCCAACGGGTACACATACATCCAAACTCTGTTGAATTCCCGGGCTTGAAATTTACGCCGGTACGCATACGAGTATGCATACTAAGTTCCCGGACTTCAACTTCCAAACCAGTACATATACTGGTATGCATACTATTGTTACCGGACTTTGAATAACTTGCAACTATTAGCATACAAGTACGCATATTGTGCTATATTAAATCAATGATTAATCGTTCTAAACTCCATATTAATTATTGAAACATTATTGGAAGACGGGAATATGTGTCTCACACAAAGTATTACCTTCAAAGTAATTTTCAAGTGATCAATAGATCAATACGAAACATTCCGAGTCTACATGAAATGACTGTCTCACACAAATCATCTAAGTTGTTACCAGAGGATTTTCTCATGATCATCTTTTGACTTTCGTGAAGAATCAAGATGGACTTGGTTAAAGCGAAAGCTTACCAACACATCTTTCGACAAATATATAAGCGAGTTAAACTCAGCTCGAAATATCAATGTGTATACTATAAAGTCTATATAGTTATACGACTTTTGTCTCAATAGGAGATAGAATATATATAAACTTATGAGTGATAGATGATTTTAAGTCTCCACATACCTTTTGTTGATGAATTTCCACAAGCTCCCCTTAGTAGTTCTTCGTCTTTAATCGATGAACGCCGTAAAGTATAAAGCTCAACTACACATTCTATCCTAGTCCGAGACATAGCTATAAGTAGACTAGAAATCAAGACTTATAGTTTTGGAAACTAAACTTGACAACAAGCTTGAGATAGAAACGCTTGCGAGTTCGACCGAGCAGTGCTCTAACAATCTCTCCCTTTGTCAATTTTAGTGACAAAACTATCAATACATATGGATTACAAAATAAATAAACTTTGTAGCTTATCATCCAAATGCTTGATTTCCTTGGTTCTTCAACATTACTCGAAATCTTCGTCAATTCCAAGTACGCCAGTGATTCTGAACGTGTTCAACTCAGCATCATAGTTGTTGAAGATCCGTAGCCATAACAATAAGAAAATAGTTGTTCTCAATTATTGTTATACACTGTCATAGTATTATTACACATCATCAAAGTCCAGTTGTATCACAACTTTGACAATAATACTAAGGTGATATGTATCACTCCCCCTTAGTCAATAATTCATCTCACAATGAAAACCAATCCCCTTATATAATAATATGTAAACCATATGTATTTGTAGTGTGAACTATACATTAATTCTCCTTCTTTTTGTCAATATAAATTGGCAAAGGTACGAAAACTAGTGGGGATCATTATGAAATTATCATAGAGATACTCCATGACTAAAAGAAAACATATCAACTTTGTTTCGATGATTTCACATAGTCGTAACTTAGTGTATTCATCAAGGAGTTTATAAAGATACAAGAAAACTCCTATAAAATTCCACAGCCGCACTCCACACAAATATTTCGCAATTAAGCACAAGTTCTATTAACCACATGAGACCCTATGATTAATTTAATCGGAAATGCTCAACATAAGAGATCTTATGGAGCCATACAGTACTTTCACATAGAAGTGGGTCATGGAAAGATCAATACCGCGAAATATTCAAAGATTTATTCTATTTTTCATCAATATTTGCATAATGATATCATTGAATTAATGTTTCCAAATCAAAAGTTCATCCTATCTTCCATCAACATTTGCATAATGATATAATGGGCTTAACTTTTGACATATATGGGACAATCATAGTTCACGGACACAAACACACATATCCCATAATAAGTTTTGCAATATATAAAACCAATAAAGATTAATACTTCAAAATCATCTTCCAAATAAATTTTGGAATTTAAATAAATAAATCTAAAAACATTGCAAAGATGAAAAACGTTGGCAATAGCAATGTGTAATCACAAAATAAATTATTCCAAATCCTAGTTATGCTTCTTAAAATACAAGAATAAATTCTCATAAGAAGTTTCCTAGACATAGCAAACACCAGTGAGAGAAAAAGAGTTTAAACATCATCTTCATCATTGGAAACCATCCAAGAGGCTTGAACAATATCGAAATCTTCTTTGATTTCTGGAAACTTAGTGGCAACTAATCGTAATTGTTGTTGCACACATTTTACCTTGGAATTGATCTTACACACACCCTTGTGAATTTTTTGAAGGAGACTCAAGGTGGTAGGATCACAACAACCGTCAAGGGAATCACATCTTTGTCTTTTGCAAGCATTCTCCTTCATACGTTTGAAAGTACAAGGACGAACAAGTTTAGAAGTTCCAATGGAGTTCCCAATAGGAGCAATAGAATATGCTCGACAAATTTGCTCAATTAAGCAAGGAAGGTCTAAATTCTTGTTGGATGGCGTCATTGAGAGCATTTGATGAATGATTAATCCACAAATATCAATACCTCGAGAACCCAATTCAAGTAAATAGACTAACTCCGGAAACTCACGACTCCACCGAGAGTTCTCAATTATGGAGGGACAAAGATTAGATATACCAAGTTTTCCGAAAGACATCAAGGCAAGACTAAGATAATTAGTAGAAAATTTCCCTTCAATCCAATCAAAATTGTTGCCCCACAGACCATTAGAAATGGTTTCATGTGATGGCCTTTCTCCCCTTGGTCTAGGAAGGCGAACATTACCCAAAGGAATTTTGGTAATCCTTGAAATCAAATCTCTATTAACAAGAATCCTTTCTCTATTTATAATGGTCTTGGTTCCAATTCATCAAGATCAACATCATGGATGTTAGCATAGAAGATTATTGTTAGAGTGTCAAAACCTTCACCAAGGCCATTAAAGATGTTTCCAAGATTAAATTTCTCAAAACAAATCAAATCTTCTTTATGACCACTAACCAAATCAAATTTTTTTCTAGAATGAAACCACTAGAAGAAATTCTTTCAAATCTAATTCTAATAGATCTTTATTTTTAGGTAAGATTATGCTAGAATAGGATGAATCCAATTTTTTTGACACCTTCTTTGAAATCTTGAAAATCCCCATGAGATAAAAATTCAGATCAAAAATAAGGAAGAAACTTACTTGAAAAACTTCATGTGGATGAATACAACCCTTTTCCTCCCTTGGACCTCCAAGAATAAAATTTAATGGAATTGAAAACGTGAACCCTATAAGAGACTTAGTTCACGTATGCGGACAAGGGAA
The DNA here is from genome assembly GCF_003573695.1 of Papaver somniferum. Taxonomy (NCBI): domain Eukaryota; kingdom Viridiplantae; phylum Streptophyta; class Magnoliopsida; order Ranunculales; family Papaveraceae; genus Papaver; species Papaver somniferum. The sequence continues at coordinate 212,194,351 of NC_039358.1, forward strand.
GAAGGAAGTAGGGTACGTGTACCACAACTCTTATATACCCATTGATGAGATTGGACCCGTTCATGAACCACGACGCACAAAAAGAAAGTAGGATTTCCAAAAACGTTCACCAACCAAGGTTCACACACTATGAAGAAAATCAACATAGTGCAGTAAAAGGATAGTAGTAGAACTACATCTTTTTATTTAACCTCAGGTGGACAGAAAACTTTTTTCGAAATAGTTTTTCTTCAAGGAAAAATAAATCTAATCCATAATACAAAGACACAAAACAAATCAGACCGTTACTTGCCTCACTTCCAAGTTATATACAAATGGGGTGAAGTCAATTTTGTCACCAAAAGGCAAGATGAGCAGAGGAATCCTCATGCATCTTCTCTGTTCGATATTTGTGAAATGTACCATAAGTATAATCATATTAATGATGATACTCGGGGTTATTTGAAATTTTTGACTCATTTTTCCTATGATTAAAGGAAGGATTCCAATGGTTGGAACTTGCAACACCACTTGTAGAAAACGTTTTATCGTTTTTGACCGAGATGTTGCCAAAACTCAAATGTGTGTCACGAGTGACAGATTCAGAATTTTTACCACAAGCCTTTTTGTTAATCAAGACAAGTCGTTCCAGAAATTTTAAAACGTTTTCAAAAGCCATAAATATATTGTCAATTGATCCATATCCTTGAGCTTTTATTCACATGTTTCTTGCAACGAACCTTTTTAAAAGAATCTTTAATTTTTCCTTTAGATTGGTTTCCATCATCTAGGGTTTATAATGTCTTAGATGATGTGGGATTATCTTGAGAGACAAGAACTCTAGACAAGAATAGACTCTGAACAATCTTTGAAGATTTCTGGTATGTGCCACAGATGCCCAGAACAAGTTTCCCAAGGATATTTCCCATAGGGACAGTCTTTGGGAACAATCAAACACAAACTTATTAGGTTTATCATGTTTGACTGCTCTGATACCAATTGAAAAATCGTGGATCTAACAACCACACTCAATGTTTCTTTTAAGCAATCTGTATGGACTAACTCCAGTATATTTCCAAAAGAATCAACTGGACAGTCAGACTCAATCAAGGAAAATACATCCAAGAGTTATATCTCAATTTCTCAAATCAATCTACAATCGAACAGATAAAAATCTGTGAGCCGGATTAATATGAGAAATAACTTGGATTGTATCAAATACCAATATCCATGTGTTAATCAATTTATATCAACAACCGAATGTTGGATTATCTAATTGATTGAACTACGCACAACCTGTGATATTTCAATTATATAAAAATATAATGCGAAAAAAAAATAACACAGACATCCCGAAATTTTGTTAACGAGGAAACCGCAGATGCAGAAAAACCCCGGGACTGATGTGATTTTAATTGTTGTTGTAAAGTGGTAAGAAAAATGTCGTTCACTCGGACTTGTGTAGACTCGATTTCAGATTAAAAATAGAAAACGGTAAAAACAAAGAAAATATATTCACAAGATTATCACAATGTCGAGAGGTGCTGAGACTCAAGGTTCCACCAATTCTCATATTCATGTGGTTCAAATATCAATTCCATACAATTATAGCTCATAACATAATAAATATTGACTCTTTATTCTTTGCCAAGGTAGATTTTATAAAATATTGAATGTAAATACAAGCATCACGTATCAAAAATACTAAGACCAAGAATACGCCATCAAACAAAATCACAATCAATTAAGAAAAATCATGAATCAATTTAAAATAGTGCAAAAGTCATAAAGGAATTAAATAGATTTACCAAACGCGTAGAGAATGGCTTCCTTCGTCGTCCCAGTGATTGGGTTTAGCTCATGATGTTCAAAACACACTCATAGAATAGAAACATGGCTCAAAAGGTGTTTTTATTGAGGAGAAATAATAATACAGAGAATCTGCAACAGTTAATGGTCGTTACAGAAGTCATTGTTACAAATTATAAGACTTAGAAGAACTACAGATATAAATTGTAGCTGAACTACTACTGTCTATGTGCGTCAATAATTTTCGTCTCCTTCTTCTTCAGCAGCAGGGTACTTTCATGTAACCCTGATTTCTCCGCCTCTACAGCCTCCCTAAGCCTCCATATCAACCCCAAACTCTCGACTCCACCCCAAGGTATCGATCCTCCTCTATATACACAGCAGGGACCTAAAATCCCGAGAATCTCTTTGCCTTTTCTTCACTTCCAAGTACGGGAATATTTCCTTTTTATTCTCTCTATATTACGCATCTGCAGCCTTCAATACTTTCCTTTTTAACAGAAACTCCTTCCGGAACTTGATATACTCAGAATTTACGAAAAACACTCTTCTCTCAGTCCACATAATTGCCAAATATAAACCGAAGATACCCGATATATTCCAACTCCCCTGTTTTGCCGAAAGCTTCCTTTTCAATCGAGTTTGAGAACATATTCATCATGTATCAGTATTACAAGCCCAAACCAAGCCTTTACCGTGAAAATATCCGGTGTAAATCTCACGAAACCTTCTCTGTTCAAACCGAGAAACTATTCTTCCCTGTTTAACGAAATCCGGATTATCCAGCCCAAGTTCTTCGATCAAAAACATCATACCAGGCCTGTTTAGTTAATTCAAGTCCATCCCATTAAAATCTGGTGATTGAATCACGTTAAAACTAGTCCGAAATATTAACCCTAGATCTGATTTGCTGCTTAACAACTTTCCCGCAAATTTCAAATTTTGAATTGGAGAAGATGACCTCCCCCTATCCTGTACGGGTCTGCCAATAGTAGTTGCTCTAGAAATGGACGCCCCTTATCCAACTGAGGTGCCCCTTATCCACTACTGGGGTCCATTTAGTAGTTGTCCTCCGGGTGCCTTCAACGCGCTTCTGGGGTGCTTTTAGTAATTACTCTCGGGAGTCCAAATACCACTTTTCGAGCCAATTTTGTCGCGAAAGCTTATTCTTTCAAAAACACCTACAAAAACATAAAAAGCCATAATAAATACAAAATTGAGCACTAACAATACATACAATTGAGATCAAAATAGACACATAAATGCGTCTATCAAACACCCCCAAACTTATTATTTGCTAGTCCTCGAGCAAATCAAAACTAGAAAATAAAATCCTAACTCATTGTCGCAGGCATCATCGGTTGCATTTAGCGTATGCAACAAGCCTTTAAACCCCTAGGTGGTCCTAGTGGTCGAGTTATAGTCTCGGGAGGGCTTACAAGAGATATACCCACAAAACCTTTACTCCAGACCCTAGCTATCTACGCAAAATCTTGGAAGGCACTAAAGAATCTTCTTGGTTGGCATACTTATTGACTACAGGAGGAGGTACTCTGATGCGAAATTTCAATTGCTGTACACGAGTTTGCACTCAAGCATATTAAAATTCATATGTAAGTGACAGAGCTCTACTCAGATAGTTGCATTATGGACATCAATATTCGGAGTCAACAAATCACATGGATAGATTAAGAGATGGATATAGAAAAACATAGATGGTTTTGATGTTGACTAAGGTGAATGGTGTTTCCCATATCTGTCTGAAGGCCACTACCAAAACGAACCTATCTTAATGAATTGAGATACATGTCTGCCTGATATGAACACAACTGGCGAATACAAGGGAAACAGTGGTCGATAATCCTAACTCTAGGTCAATACAACTGGCATATATAAGGGTACCAGTGGTCGACTTTATTGAATTTATTCCGGTTGGTCTGATGGACTGGTCTCAATTTTTTTTTCTTTTTTTTTTCAAATTTTCAACTTTTTTTTTAGTATCTCAGTCACTCTATTTCACCCTAGCAGTGGTAACAAATTGAATCGTGAGCCCCACCTAATCACTTAGAGAAACATATTTAAAAAGGAAACAAAATAAAAACAGAAGTGAAAAGGACTCAACGAGATATGGAGAAACTACCTTGTTATTTCTAACACCTGAGCTCTGTGCTTTTATGAATACTCTTTAGATGTTTCCATCTAATCAGATTGGTTTCTCAACTCCTACAACCAAGATGCTTCCATCCGCTTAGATTGGTTAGTGCCATCCTTAATAAGCATAAATTTCTAGGCTCTGGAGTTTAATAATGCAACTAAAAAGTTTCTCCCATACCCCCAAACTTAAATCTAACATTGTCCTCAATGTTCTAAAGATGAAATTAAAAGCATGAACAAGGAGAAACTGTTACCATTTAAAGCAAAAGAGATAAGAAAAGATATTATTGTGTCGCATGAATATTGGGTTACCTCCCAAGAAGTGCTAAGTTTAACGTCTTCAGCCAGACTAAGAAATGATTAGTCACCTTATAAAATCATAAAGCAATAGCCGAAATATATGTGGGTCATTAAAACCAAATAAATCTACCACCAATAAAAGGAATCTGCAATATGCCATGAAAATTAACAAATAAAGCACACCCTTGTCTAGTTTCCTGTTTAAGACAACTACATCTAGCTGTGGTTCAGGTTCAGGTTCTATAACTGGGTCGAGATAAAATATTTTCATGTACTGGAATTCCTCAAAGCTAAGATCCGGTTCAGGTATTAGAGTCTAGAAAAACTTAAGTAAAAACTTAGAAGCACATAATAATAACCTGAATAATTGCATATCCTTAAAGTCAATCAGTTTTGACTCACACAATCGACCACGATGAAACTAGCGGTCAATCTTAAGCAAATGTGTCGATACTAATTTCCTAAAGTACTTAGGCTCAGTCTTAATCCTTAATAGCTGATACATTTGAAACTCATACGTTCCCACATTTGGAAGAAAAATATTTGGCGGGAAAACAAAGTCAATCTGGGTATGATAGCCTGGATAAACTACATCAACCAGAGGATGGGTTTCTAACATCTGAAATTCGTCCTGGACATTACTAGGTTCAGGAAAATGTGTATGAAGATAATCTTGTAAAATAGTTGAGGCAAATATGTCAAGTCTCAAGTGAGGGATCTTCCTAAGAGTTAAAGCACATGGAGAATGATAATCACCCCCAAACTTAGAGTTTTCAGTGTCTCTAGAAAGACTAGTCCCAACTTTCCTAATTTCAAGGTCATCTGATTCCTGAAAATGGTCAATTGATTCTTGTAAGTCAGGTTCATCCTCACTCATCTCTATGAGTTCATTTTCTTTGTCTAAGACTAATGTTTCTAAATCGCTAGACTCTAAAACAATATTCTCAGAAGAAACTCGTTCCTTTAAACCATTATTAGCTTCGTAATCAAAAGGAAATACTACATCGTCTAAAACGGGGGTATCTCTAGTCAAATCCTCATCCTTTTGAATAGGTGAATAATTATTAAAATTATTTGGATTTGAACTAGAAACATTATCATTATTAAGCTCAATTGGAGTAACAAATTCCTGATCACTATGTCTACTTATTTCAGATTCTTCATCAACACTATCCTCATCATAATCATCACTATAATAACATGAAAATGGTTGAACCTCATCTAAACAAGTAGTGTTACCAATTTTATCCTCGTCGTCTTGATTATGCAAATAACTATCCTCATTTTCAAGGGTATTATTGGAAACACTGTATTGGAAATTAAGATTATTTCGAGCAATTCTTTCGTTTGTCTCAGCTATCAGCTTGAGGGATTCCTCTATAAAAAGTTTTCTTTCGTCATAAACTAAGTTATTCATCTCATCTATCTTAAGTATCGACTCCTCTAATTTCCTGAGGGACTCTTCTAAAGGACAAATATAAGAATTTTGCTCATATGACTGGTGCGTGTGTGGATAGTAATTGGGCTCATCATGGTATGAGCCATAACCTTGAAAAGGCTGATGTTCCCAACCATTATTCACACTATGGTCAAAGTAGTAACGTCCATTTTGAAACTCAGCCGTATATTCGTTGTATTGGCTATTGTAATACCAGTTCGACATTTTATTGCAGGGATGTGAGTTGTCACACAAAATAAAACCCACTGACTGGGGATTCGTGGGTGGATAGAGTTTAACCTCCCGTACCAGACGGGCGATGAACCGTTGAAATCGACTCATGCCACCAACTCCGATGTCAGTGTACGAACCCGAGGGGCCGAGACAGTGTCGTAACTGTCGTCCTTCCCTGCAAACAGTTTATATTTAATTTTTAACCCTTCCTTAGGGTTTCAAAATAATAATAATGTCCGGTCCAAAAAAATAAAGTCCAAAAAGTGTTCAAAAATAAAAAGAAAAATTACAACAATAAAACCCTATTACAGTTTCTAAAAATAAAAAGAAATAAAGTCCAAATAAAATAAATACATATAAAATCTTCTTCACTCCTTGGACTCCTCTTTTCTTTCTTTCTTTAGCGATGCTTTCCTTTTATAGCACTTTTTCTTTCCTTGTAGCTTCGCTCCAAATCTGAAAAGAATCAAAAAAAAAAACCAAAGGCGTAAAAGAGAACAAAAAATAATAAAAGTAAACCTAAAAAAAATCTAAATACAAGTCTGCGTCGGCGGCGCCAAAAATTGAAGTGATTTTAATTGTTGTTGTAAAGTGTTAAGAAAGATGTCGTTAACTCGGACTTGTGTAGACTCAATTTCAGATTAAAAATAGAAAACATTAAAAACAAAGAAAATATATTCATAAGATTGTCACAATGTCGGGAGGTACTGAGACTCAAGATTCCACCAATTCTCATATTCATGTGGTTCAACTATCAATTCCAGACAATTATAGCTCATAACATAATAAATATTGACTCTTTATTCTTTGCCAAGGTAGATTTTATAAAAGATTGAATGTAAATCACAAGCATGGCGTATCAAAAATACTAAGACCAAGCATGCGTCATCAAACAAAATCACAATCAATTAAGAAAAATCGTGATTCAATTTAAAATAGTGCAAAAGTCATAAAGGAATTAAATAGATTTACCAAACGCGTAGACAATGGCTTCCTTCGTCGTCCCAGTGATTGGGTTTAGCTCATGATGTTCAAAAAACACTTATAGAATAGAAACATTTCTCAAAAGGTGTTTTTATTGAGGAGAAATAATAATACAGAGAATCTGCAACATTTAATGGTCGTTACAGAAGTCACTGTTACAAATTATAAGACTGTAGAAGAACGATGGATATATAGTATAACAGATTTACGACTGTCTGTGTGCGTCAATGTTCTTCGTCTCCTTCTTCTTCAGCAGCAACAGGGTACTTTCCTGTAACCCTGATTTCTCCGTCTTTGCAGCCTCCCTAAGCCTCCTTATAAACCCCAAACTCTCGACTCCACCCCAAGGTATCGATCCTCCTCTATATACACAGCAGGGACATAAAATCCCGAGAATATCTTTGCCTTTTCTTCACTTCCAAGTCCGGGAATATTTCCTTTTTATTCTCTCTATATTACGCGTCTGCAGCCTTCAATACTTTCCTGTTTAACACAATCTCCTTCCAAAACTTGATAGACTCAGAATTTATGAAAAACACTCTTCTCTCAGTCCACATAATTGCCAAAGTAGGAAATACCAATTGGTCCTACAAATAATATATTAGAGAGAGTCTAGTCCAATTGACCTAGTCAATTGTCTGTTTGGTCCTATTTGGTAATATAAATTATAGTTTGGTCCTAAAAATTATAGTTTGGTCCTAGGATGATGTTATGGATGATGTAAATGTCATCTTATAGTGGCAGAAATACCCTTATATTATTGTTTGGTCCTAGAAATAATGGTTTGGTCCTAAGGTGACCATATATATATACAAAAATTTAATAGAAAATATCTCATTCTCAGATTTACTTTCTCTCTCCTCTCTATTTCAGATCTAGTTTCTCCTATCTCTACATTTTTTTTCTTTTTCTTTTTTCTGCTACTGTAAAGAAGATGAAGAAGAAATAAACTTTTACTGTTGATTAAATAACGAAGACGACGTTTTGATGCTGATGTTTCTGCGGTTAGAGATGATGATGAAGACGATGAATCACATGAAGAAGATGATGAACGACGAAGCTTTTGATGTTTGGTGATGATAATGAAGACGATGAAGATGAAGATGAACTCATCTTCTGCTATTGTTGTTGTTGTCAACGATAGATCTGCTGATGTTGAAGATTTAAGGGGTAATTTGCGTTACCTCACCTGGAGAAGATTATAATTTGAGTTACCTCCCCTACAGAACAAATATTAGTAAAACCTCCTCTCGTCACTTTTTCCATCCAAACCCGGTTAGCTGAGTCAGCTGCTTCGTACAACTGGACAATTTCTTACACGTGGATTTTGTACTTTCCCATAATACCCTCCTGTATAAAGTAGACACCTAGACACGTGTTGGAGAAAGTACCTTTTCATCCAACGACTCTGCATCAGGTCAGACGATGGATGGTTTCGATTTGGCACCGTTTGGGTAGCCGATTATAATTGAACACGTACCCCTTCGTATGTACAACTACCCCTCTATAGAGCGGGAACAAACATTAGAGAGAGATAAAAAAGTTTATCAGTTGCAGAGAGAAAAAAACCCAATTTTTTTTTGTGAGAGGAGAGTTTAGGGTTCCATCGAAGAGAAGAAGAAATTGATCTAAGAGAAGAACTGTCTTCCTATTTCTTTCTATTTCATATGTTTTCTAGGGTTTAATCGTGATGAATCATAACCGGAGACGAAGATTGTGAGTTTTTTCCTAGGGTTTATGTTCTTCCATTCCGTTTTCGTTTAATGATTCGATACTTGATTATGTGTTTGATGTTATGCATGTTGTTCTTGGGTCTTTATCATTATCCTATGATTTAGGATGGATGTTATATGCTTAATCTATTGTAGAAATTACCTGTGTGTGAGTTGGTGATAGTTGAGAAAAGGGTCTCTGATGTGATATAGTGTAGGAATTGGGTTTTTGAAAATAACCCTAATTTCATTTTTTATAATTTTTGTATTTGATGCTCTGTTTTTTTTTTTGTTCATGTGATTTGGGTTTTTTGTATATTGTACAGTCTATTAAAGTTGTTGATTATGGTGATTAATTTAGGTTTTTGGTTATGTTGCAGTGAAAGTGTTGTGTATGATACTAAAAATTTATATTTACACTATGATGGAGAATGGCCTAGGCAACAACCTGTTTGTGGATTCAGTTTCCTTGATTATATGAATGGAAAGGAGGTGTATTTGCCTAAGTATGATGGAGACACTCTGAACATGCTGGATCTGTTGCACAATGTTTATGAGTATATTGATGGGATAGATGGCCACCATTGTGATTTTCAGTACTTGGAGAGTGGATTTCTTTGTGATGTTGTGGATGATAAAGGTTTGATGAAGCTTTGGAATGAATCAGATCAAGATGTTCCTAATGAAGTTCATTTGTTCATGACTCATGAGGGACCCCTAAAAGTTGTGCCACCAGGTGAACAAGTTGAGGTGAATTATGGTGTGAATGATATTACATAACAATAGCTAATGATGAAGAAGATGATGAAACTGCCTTTTTTGTGAATGCTACATAAGACTTTTGTGAATGCTCTTAGTTTTCTTTTTGTTCTCCCTTTTCCACAGTCACTGCACCTTTAAACCTGTCACATATTTCTGCAAACATATTGTCACTAACATCTGAATCAATGACCATTTTCATGTCATGTGTTTCAATTGAATATTTCCCTTTGAGAAAACACCCATCAAGGCCAGCTATTGGTGTGATTTTTTTGTTGGATGCAGGTGAAGCTTCTGGGCATTGTGAAACCCAATGAGAATCACTACCACACTTGAAGCACCCATCCCCTAACTGTTGTTTTTCTGTTCTTGGTATTTCTGTTACTACAGCTTTATCCAACCACTCAAATTCATTACACTTTGGTTGGTTTTGGCATCTCAAGAATCTCTTTCCTTTGTTGGCTTGAGTGTTTGCTTCCCAAACTATACGCAAGACATCACATTTTCTACATTTGGAATAGAGGTAAGGGCATTTCATGGCTAAATGGGTAGTTCCCCTGCAAATTTGACACCTACATAGATGTTCAACACACTGCAAAAACATGAAAAATTCTTTAGTTTTACCTCCTAACTGTAAATATAAAAATTAGTGTTACCTCCTCTAATGGTGGTTTTACTTACATCGGTGGACTTTGAAGATGAATCACCCATAGTTCTGGCTGCACTTCAGATGGTGAGATTGGATGGTGAAGGTGACTGTTGAAGGTGAAGATGACCGTTGAAGGTTTATATAGAACTAGATGGTGAAGATGACCGTTTAAGGTGACCATCGTAGGTGACCGCACAAATTCGACTGTTTTACGGTCGAATCTCAGAAAATCCGACCATAAGTTTGCAATGATTCTTGGCCTAACACGTGTCTAGGTGTCTACTTTATACAGGATGGTATTATGGGAAAATATAAAATCCATGTGTAAGAAATTGTCCAGCTGTACGAAGCAGCTGACTCAGCTAACCGGGTTTAGATGAAAAAAGCGACGAGAGGAGGTTTTACTAATATTTGTTCTGTAGGGGAGGTAACTCAAATTATGATCTTCGCCAGGGGAGGTAAGGAAAATTACCCCAATATTGTAGGATCAGAATCTCGCAACAGTTATGTCTCAGCGAAGTTAATAATGGTATTACACAAAAAGCGTCGCAGAACAATGACATCAGCAAGGATCATGAGAAAGGTGTGATAGTCTTGCGAAAATTAGAAAGCTTGCGAAGTCAACATTTGTAAGGTTGCGAGAATATTGCAAACCATATCCGAAAATAAAGGATAGATTAGCTGTCATCCATTATGTATTTCCCTTATAAATAGTCATTCGAGTTGTAAAGGAGAGAGAGATCTTTTTTGAGTGAGAGATAAGTAAATAGGAGAGAGAAAGTTGAGAGCAGAGATCATTCTTGATTTCTTTATTTTCCTTGTAAGAATATTCAGAAATTAATCAATAAAATTAAGAATGTCAACCTAAAAATAGGTTGATCAACGATAAAATCATATGAGGGGTGTATTGTAGGATTTCCTGCAACTACATAATGGCGCTAGAAACAGGTAGATTGAAGATCGAAAGTTGAAGATTGATGATTGAGAAAATTCAAATCAAGAAAGTGATTAGAAAAATTAGTGAATCAGTTAGAGGAAAGATGAATAGAATTAATGAAAATGGCAAAAAATTGGAGTGTAATATGATAACAAAAAGCTTGGTTAATGAATTCCATGAAAACATCAAAGGAAGAATACATAAACGAAATTTTGAAGGAAAGAAAATTATGGCGGTAGAAAAAACTTCACCTTCGAAAGATTGGGAAAAGCAAAGAATTGTGTTCATGGCAGAAGAAATACCAAAAGAAAATTTGAATCATACATCTCCATTGGTTGTCACAATGCCTATTACACGAAAAGAGAAGGATACAACAATAAAATCCACAGGAGAATGTATGTTGAACAGAACTTTAATTGATGCAGGAAGTTCAGTTGATATAATGTTTTATCATGCATTTCGGGGAATGGGATTTAAAGATGAAGAAATGTCCAATTCAACATATTTTGTTCACGGCTTTGGAAAATCCACAACAAAACCTAAAGGAGAAATAATGGTATGAATTCCACTTGGAAAAATCGAAACACATGTGACATTGTGCGTGGTAGATATGGAATCGCCATATAATATGTTATTAGGAAGATCATGGATACATGCGATAAAAGTTGTGGTATCAACGTTGCATCAATGTATTAGATTCCCCACTCCAAGTGGAATAGGTGAAATCAGAGGAGATGTTGATAATGCGAAATTATGTCATCAAATTGAAGTAAGGCGTTATGAAGAACAATCAAAAAGGAACCAATTTGGCAGGAAATTGGTAAAGGAAGCAAAGAAGGAAGAAGAATTTAGAGTATACATGATAAGGGCGAAAGAAGGTAAAGGAATACCCAGCGAAATTTCGGAAGAAGGAGAAGGATCCATAAAAGCAATTAAAGAACTCACACCAATGGGAGAACCTAAACCCAGTTACACTGTCGCAGAACCAACAAAAGAAATAAATGTTGGGACTGAAGAGGAGCCTCTAGTGTTGAGAATTGGAACCAAAATGGATATAGAAGAAGAAGAAATAATTGTCAATTTACTGCGAGAATATAAAGATATTTTCGTAGGAAACATGGATGAGATACCAGGAATAGATCCAACAATTGCTTTCCACATACTAGAGATTAACAAAAATGTGAGACCATTTAAACAGAGAATAAGAAAAATCGCAACAACTTACCATTCCCAAATAGAAGAATAATTACAGAAAATGCTGGAGGCAGGAATTATAAGAGAAGCTAAATACCCAGAATGGATAGCGAATATGGTCATTGTCCAAAAGAAAAACAAGGGAATCAGGATTTGCATAGATTTCACTGATTTGAACAAAGCTTGCCCTAAAGATAGTTTTCCGTTACCCGATATTCCTCAAATGGTGGAATCTGTAGCAGGAAATGATAGGGTATCATCTTTAGATGGGTACAAAGGGTATAACCAAATTCCTCTCGCTGAAGAAGATCAAGAACATACTGCTTTCTTTGCTTCTAGGGGTTTATATTGTTATACGAAAATGCCGTTTGGTTTGCGAAATGCGGGAGCAACATATCAAAGAATGGTAGAGAAGGTGTTCGCAAAATGGATACACAAAACATTAGAAGTATACGTGGATGACATGTTGGTAAAGATTAAGGAAGATAAAGACCATGTACAAGACTTGAGGGAGATTTTTGAACAAATGCGGCAGTATAACATTAAATTGAATCCCGAGAAGTGTACTATTGGAGTTGCATCGGGAAAATTTTTAGGCTACATTGTATCAAAGGAAGGAATACAGGTTGATCCGGAAAAAGTGCAAGCAGTTCGTGACATGCCAACACCAGCAACAATAAAAGATGTACAGAAGTTGAATGGGCTTCTAGCTTCGCTGGGGAGATTCATTTCGCGATCATCAGACAAATGCAAATATTTTTTCGATATACTCAAGAAGGGTGCGAAATTTAAATGGAGTGATGAATGTGAAAAGGCTTTTAAAGGAATCAAAGAACATCTTATGAATACAACTATCTTACAAAAGGCAGAACCAGGAGAAGAATTATTGATTTACCTTGCGACAACGTCGCATGCATTAAGTGTTATATTATTGCGAGTAGACACAGGAGTGGAGAAACCCATTTATTACATTAGCAAAACTTTTAATACCGCAGAGAAGAATTACTCAAAAATTGAAAAGTTGATCTTAGCATTAGTTTATGCATCATTTAAGCTCCGCATATATTTTCAAGCACACAAGATAAGGGTATTAACAAAAGTACCAATTGAATCAGTGATGAAGAATTCTAAAAGATCAGGAAGGGTAGAGAGATGGAATGCACAAGTAGGCCATTCTGATATTAAATATGAAGTTTTATCTTCACCAAAATCACAAGTTGTTGCGGATTTCTTGGTAGAATTTCATTTAGAAGAAGATGAAGCAGTAGAAGAAATGATGGATGTAGAAGACGAACATGGAGATCCAAAAGATTTATTAACAGAACCAAATAGATGGGAAATACTAGTAGATGGATCATCAAATGGAGAAGGAAATGGAGTTGGAATTGTTCTAATTTCGCCAGAAGGAATAAAGATGGCTTTTCATTCAGGTTGGAATTTGAATCCACTAATAATGAAACAGAATATGAAGCTGTGATACATGCATTAAAATTCGCAATAGAAATGAAACTAGAAAACGCCAGGATCACTAGTGATTCGCATCTAGTTATTCGCCAAATAAAATGAGAGTGTACTACAAATGAACCATCCCTGAAGAAATACAAGAAGCTGTTGAGGAATTGTCAGCGAAAATCCCAAAAATAAAATGGAGGCACATTTCAAGAAAGGATAATAGACTCACAGACGCTTTTGCTTTCATCTCAAGTATGATGACAGATCCAACTGCGAGATGCATAAAAATACAAACACTTCTGTCACCATCAGTCAATAAAGAAGAGGAAGATGTGGATGTGATGGTCATAGATAATGAAAAAGAATAACAAATAAATAATGTTGCAGACTGGAGAACGGAGCTTCACGCATATTTGGCGAAAGGAGAAACACCAAGAAATAGATTGGAAACACTCAAGTTAAAAATCCGAGCAACGAATTATGAATTAAGAGATGGGTTGTTATACCGAAAATCTTTTAGTGGACCATCACTCAGATGTTTGACACGAGAGGAAGGAGAAAAGGTGCTGAAAATGTTACATAGTGGAGACGCTGGCAATCATAGTGGAGGAAGATCTTTGGCACATAGAGCAAAAATGCAAGGTTATTACTGGCCATACATGCATGAAGATGCAAAACAAATATCAAGACGTTGCGAAGATTGTCAGCGGTATGGAAAGAAGATAAATGCACCAGGAGCACCATTGTCATCTTCAACCAGTGTGTGGCCCTTTGGAAAATGGGGCTTAGAACAGTTTTGGTATCTGATAATGGGAAACAGTTTGAGGGGCAGAACATAGAAATGTTACTCAATGCATTCAAGATAAAATGTGGAAAGTCCACTCCTTTATATCCACAAGCTAATGGACAAGTAGAAGCAACAAATAAAATAATTGCAGATATATTAAAGAAGAAATTAGAAGGACATCACAGATCATGGTGTGAACAAGTACATAATGCAGTATGGGATTATAATACAACTAGAAGAGAAGCTACTGGAATGTCACCTTTTTGTTTAACATATGGAGTTGAAGCGGTGTTACCAACAGAAGTTGTTATTCCGACAACGAAAAGAGAAGCTTGGGAGAAAAATCTTAGTGCGGGTTTAATTCTAAACAAACTTGATGAATTAGAAGAAAAAAGAGAAAAAGCTTTACAACATATGGAGAATTATCAGCGAATATTGGCTCGAGAATATAAAAACGTGTCAAGATACGTGAATTTCAACCAGGAAATTTAGTTCTGCGAGAAACACCAATATATCAGCGAGAAAATGGTGGAAAATTAGCGAAAAAATGGGATGGACCTTACATCATAAAGGACATAGTTGGAACATGAGCTTATAGATTAATGGACCAAGAAGGAAAAGATGTTGGTCATAGATTAGATAGACCATGGAACAGATTGTACTTGAAAAGATATTATCCGTAAGAAGTTTTGAGAAGTTATGAATTTTAAAAGAATAATTGCAGGATTATTCATGACAAAACAAGATCATGATGTGCGAAATTTTCGCAGATAACAATGACATAAAAGAAAGGGGCGAAACTATATGGCGTACACCCTAATTCGCGAATAAAATTTCGCAAGAGGCAAATGTAAGACCTAGAGTACGTCATATTAGGGGGTACCTGTTACATGACTCAGGGAAAGGCTATACCGCCACCGGAACCTGAGTCATGGAGATTTTGGGTCAATAAAACCCATCCGGGAGAAGCACTTTGGATTCTCAACTTAAGCATATGACTTAGGTTGGGAGACTAAGGTAATAATGACTCTCCCAAGGAGTGCAGATCTGATCAAGGCGCCGAGGTACACGGTTGAGTCAAGAGTGCGGAGGGCGTTTGAAGCGTCCTTACCATTCTTGACAAGTTTTGGCTTATACTGCACTCGGCCTGAAGAAAACCCCATTTAGGGTGCAGTCTCATAACCATAAGCCCTATAGGTAAAAGGGATAATTGATAGACGCATTTTTGTGTCTATTTTGTTCTCAATGTTCTGTACTGTTAGTGCTCGATTATGTATTAATTATGGTATTTTATGTCCTTGTAGGTATTTTTGGCCAATAAACACTTATGTGGAAAAAGTTGCTCGAAAAGTGGTTTTTGCACCCCGGAGGACACGTGTTATTCGAACTCCCAGTGTTGGTTAAGGGGCACCTCAGTTACTAAGGAGCACCCGATGTACTATGCACACCCCATGGATATTCGCACCCCATTTATGTTAGGGGGAGAACCATCTTATTCTCCACGGAATGAACAGAATTTGGCGGGAAAGTTTTGGCTTCAACAGCGTATTTTTGGTTATAATTTTATGAGACTTTTTTTTGGAGATTTGTGGGACGGATTTGTTGGTGATGAGCTGTAACAGTAAAACAGGGGCAATAATTGCCTTTGATTCGTAAAAGGAAGGATATATTCTTGGTTTGAAGAAAACATTTGTGAAGATATTTTCAAGGTTTTGTTCATGAAGATACGTGCTGATTTGGAGAGTTTTGCATGGGAATGAGTTGGCATTACCCTGTTTGACTAAAACAGGAAGGGTAACATATTCAGATTCGGATAAAAAGGAAAATCTCCATTTATTGTCGACAAAAAAAGAATGGGAAGTACGTATATGTTGTGTTTATTATGGGAGATACTTGACTAAAACAAGAGATTTTATTCTCTGGATTATATTATATTGATTAAAAGAGATTTCTTTGCCAACTCAGAATCGCGTGAGAATAAAGAAAATATTCTCGAGTTTAATGTCATTACTGAGGATATTATGAGAATTTATTCAAAATATTTCTTGACTGTTGGGTATATAAATGATTCCTGGGAGCCAGAGAGGGAATGGAGAGTGAGGGGAAGAAACAGAGCGTATAATAGAAAGGTGCAGAGAGTTTTTCTGTTTTATAATATTTTCACCTCTTGTAAGCACTTTTGAGCAATGAAAAATTATTCTGAGTGTGTTTTCACCATGTGGAGCTAAACCCCATCACTGGAACGACGGAGGAAGCAACTTTTCATGATTGTGGTAAATGAATTAATTATTTTATTGACTATTTGCATTGATTTAATTGCTTTATGATTTCTATTAATTATTTGTTATTTTGTTAGATGCCGCATGCTTAATTCTAAATGCTTTAGATGCGTCATGATTTTAACTTACAAATAATATTTTACGAAATCCATTTTTCACAAAGAACTAGAGTCACAACTTCTTTTGTTTGAGTTATATTGTCTAGAGTTAATGACTGAACCATAACAATATAAAAAGTAGTGGAATCCCTCGTCTCAGCGTCTCTTCATCTTGTGACAAATTGCGTGTATATATTTTTCCTTATTTTCTTTATTAAGTCTTCAAACAAATTCTCAACAAATCTGAGTGAACGAATCATCTTACTACAACATCATTGAAAAATCACATCAATTTTTAGCGCCGCCGACGGGGATTTGTATATAAATTTGTTTTTAGGTTTTCTTTTTATTATTTTTGTTCTTTTTTATGCATTTTGGTATTTCTTATATTCTTTCAGGTTTGGAGCTAAGCTAAAGAAAAAGAAAAAGTGTTGAAAAGAAAAGCGAAGCTAAAGAAGGAAACAAAGAAGGGATCCAAAAGAAGTAAAGAAGAAGATTTCTGTATAGTTAATTTATTTTTATGTTATTTTTAGAAACTGTATATAGGATTTTGTTTTTGTAATTCTTATTTTTATTTTTGGACTTTTTAATTTTTGGACATGTGGACATTATTTTTTTAAAACCCTACGGAATTGTAGTTTTAAATAAAATGCACAGAGAAGGACGGCGATTACGATATCGCATCGGCCCCTTGGGTTCGTACATGACATAGGAGTCGTGGCCCGAGTCGACTTCAACGGTTCATCCCCCGTCTGGAATGGGAGGTAAGAATTCTAAACACCCGCGAATCTCTTGTCAGCGGGTTTACTGGATGATTTCGTATGCATATATGTTGAGGAATCGAATACGGCTGTTTTAATTTCCTAGGAAAGGGAAATGACTGGCCATACAAGATAAGGGTTCGGATTTCATCACCGTTCTCTTCTTGCCTACCTTAGGAAAACGAAACCAAACGCGAACCTAAGCTTTAAAATTTGGAATAGAACGAGACCTATAGGGTAACGAGCTTAGTAGGAAAGTCATTCGAGAAATATTGGTTACTCTTTTAAGCATACTTCGAAGTTCATGATGGTTTCTGTGAGTTGAATGCGTGACTGCGCCGCCTTGTAATGCGGTGAGGCCTTGGGTATCAAAGCTCCACGCAGCTTCCCTCGCCTTTATTCATCTTACTTTGACTCGGATTGATTCCAGAGGGGTTTGCTCAGATTGTAACGAATTCCTTTTCGAAAGAATATAAGTTGGTCTAGAAACGATCTAAGTGGAACCATCATGCTTTTTGTTTGCTAGATAAAATAGGCTTATTGTGGTCGAGTCAGCCTTCTTTTTGCTTGTTTAGAATTCCCTTGCAGTTAGGATGTCGAACTGGTATTATAATAGCAAATACAATGAGTATCCGACTGAGCAGCATGGACATTATCCTTTTTATGACCATAGTGTGAATAGTGATTGGGAACGCGAAAATTTTGAAGGTTATGGGTTATACCATGGTGAGCCCAATTATTATCCACATGCGCACCGGTCATACGAGCAAGAAGACTATAGCACTAGCTCCTCGTCTTTGGAGGATGCAATGAAACTATTGAACAGTAGTCCTTTTTATGATCCTTCTGATAATTCCTCTTTACTAGAGTCAACACGTAAATTAGCTGAGTCAACACGTAAGTTAGCAAAAATGAATAACTTAGTTTTTGACCAAAGAGAACTTTCTATAGAGGAATCCCTCAAGTTAATGGCTGAGACGAATGAAATACTTTCTCGAAATAATCTTACTTTCCAATATAGTGTTTCCAATAATACCCTTAAAAATGAGGATAGTTATTTGCATAATCAAGATGACGAGGTTAGAATTGGTAACACTACTTGCTTTGATGAGGATAGTATCGATGAAGAACATGAAATATATAGGCATAGTGATCAGGAATTTGTTACACCGATTGAGCTTTATAATGATATTGTTGTTTCTAGTACAAATCTAAATAATTTTACTAATTATTCACCTATTCAAAAGGACGAGGATTTGACTAGAGATACCCCAGTTTTAGACGATGTAGTAATTCCTGTCTATGAAGCCGATGATAGTTTTGAGGAACGAGTTTATTCTGAGAATATTGTTTTAGAGTCTAGAAATTTAAAAACATTAGACTTAGAAAAAGAAAATGAACTCGTAGAAATGAGTGAGGATGAACCCAACTTAGAAGAATCAATTGACCATTTTCAGGAATCCGATGACCAAGAAATTAGGGAAGTTGTGACTAGTCTTTCTAGAGACACAGAAAACTCTAAGTTTGGGGGTTATTATCATTCTCTGTGTGCTTTAACTCTTAGAAAGTTCCCTCGTGTAGGACTTGACATTTGTGCCTCAACCATCTTACAAGATTATCTTCGTGCACTTTTTCCTGAACCTAATGATGTCCATAGAGAAGCTCAGTTGTTAGAAACCCATCCTCTGGTTGATGTGGTTAACCCAGGCTATGATACCAAGATTGACTTTGTTTCCCCACCAAATACTTTTCTTCCAATTGTGAGAACATTTGATTTTAAAATGTGTCGGTTATTAAGTTTTGAGACTAAACCTAATTACTTTAGGAGAATAGGGTCGACACATTTTCTTAAGGAAGACCAACTCTTTCATTGTGGTCAGTTTTGTGAGTCAAGTCTAATTGAATTTAAGGATCCGCAGTTGTTCAGGTTATTGTTATGTGCTTCTAAGTTCCTACTTGAGTATTTCCAGACTCTACAACCTGATCTTAAGAATCCTTCTTTTGAGGAAGTCCTGCCTATGAAAACATTTTATTTAGACCCTTTTATAGAGCCTAAACCTGAGCCACAACTAGAGATAGTTGTCTTAAACAAAAAGTTAAATAAGGGTATGTTCGGTATCTTCTTGGTCTGTTGCAGTTTCCTCTTCTTGTGGTTAGCACTTTTTGATCCAGATGACCCACAATTATTCCGGCTACTTCTATATGATTCTATGAGGTGACTAATTCTTTCCGATGTCTGGCTGAAGACTTTAAACTTAGCACTTCTTGGGAGGTAACCCAATCTCATGCAACACGGTAATATCTTTCCTTAACTATTTTGCTTCAAATGGTAACGGTTTCTCCTTGTTCATATGCTTTTAATTTTATCTTTAGAATATTGAGGACAATGTTACATTTAAGTTTGGGGGTATGGGAGAAAATTTTTAGTTGCACTTTTGAAACTTCTAGCGTCACATGGTATCCGGTTAGCTAAGTTTAAATACTGTTTCTCACCGAAAAGATAGAAATTGGAATGCTAGGGATAACAACTTATTGAGACATTAGAGAAAAAGACATTAAGATCTTTGAAATTCAGGAGAGAACTTGTTCCTTTTAGAGGGTAACCATGATGGACCTAACCATCCATGATGGAAAGGCAAGTAGGTCTGGAAATGCCAGAAAGACAAAGCAACCTCACAATGTAATCATAGTTATTGGATTACGACTCTCTCTCAATAGAAACTTATCATCATCAACAGACAGAGCGACATCAAAATCTATGAAGAAAGTTGAAGACGTTTAAGGTTTAGAAGCAACAATAGAAAAGAATAATTCAAAAATCAAAGTTGAAGACTTAGTTACAAGAAGTTGTAAGAGCAAATGATATAAGTAGTTGGAATTCATGATACCAAGACATCTTAAGTTGCGAAGATCCAAGTTTTTAAAGTCCTTCTCTCATGGCCTTGTACATTTTTGTCTTGTAATTTTTTGTTTCCAAAAAAAAAAATGATAAATGAAACACCATTACGTTCTTTTTGTTCAATAAGGCCATAGGAAAAAAGAAATTTATAAGTCAAGCAAGATATCGAAGAGAAGAGTTAATTGTCAAGGTTCTATGAGGTTCGAGAGTTTATCATCAACAGTTGAAGACCGAAGAAGGCGTTGTTTCTACTGAGCACTGTGAGAGAGTCAAAGAAAGATGCATTTTGGTTGCTTTGTTAGTCTGCTTTCAATATGGCACAAGATCTTTCTAGCACTAGTTTAACTCATCACACGTAATTAGTCCAGCTGTGTAGCAGATGTCCCTCTCATCTTTATCTCTCTCCTAATCTTATCCAGCTGTAAAGCAGCGGACGCATCTTACAATGTTTATCTCGTTGTGTAGCGGATATCTCTTTATCTAGCAGTGGTGTGGATGTGTCTCCCCTTTTCTTCAGTCAGCTTTAGAGCTGACACCTTTAATTTCTCTGGCATTCTAGTTACTTGGAGATAGGTTGAGAATATGTATGTCCTCTTAGCTCTTTGGATACTTGTGACCAATTAGAAGTCATGGTTTTTGTGGGTACACCTCTGATAAACCCACCCGAGATTAACTCGGTTTTATTTTTTAGTTTTGCTCGAGGACTAGCAAATAATAAGTTTGGGGGTATTTGATAGAAGCATTTTTGTGTCTATTTTGTTCTCAATGTTCTGTACTGTTAGTGCTCGATTATGTATTAATTATGGTATTTTATGTCCTTGTAGGTATTTTTGGCCAATAAACACTTATGTGGAAAAAGTTGCTCGAAAAGTGGTTTTTGCACCCCGGAGGACACGTGTTATTCGAACTCTCAGTGTTGGTTAAGGGGCACCTCGGTTACTAAGGGGCACCCTATGTACTATGCACAACCCATGGATATTCGCACCCCATTTCTGTTAGGGGGAGAACCATCTTCTTCTCCACGGAACGAACAGAATTTGGCGGGAAAGTTTTGGCTTCAACAACTTATTTTTGGTTATAATTTTATGAGACTTTTTTTGGAGATTTGTGGCACGGATTGGTTGGTGATGAGTTGTAACAGTAAAACAGGGGCAATAATTGCCTTTGATTCGTAAAAGGAAGGATATATTCTTGGTTTGAAGAAAACAGTTGTGAAGATATTTTCAAGGTTTTGTTCATGAAGATACGTGCTGATTTGGAGAGTTTTGCATGGGAATGAGTTGACATTACCATGTTTGACTAAAACAGGAAGGGTAACATATTCAGATTCGGATAAAAAGGAAAATCTCCATTTATTGTCGACAAAACAAGAATGGGAAGTACGTATATGTTATGTTTATTATGGGAGATACTTGACTAAAACAAGAAGATTTTATTCTCTGGATTATATTATATTGATTAAAAGAGATTTCTTTGCCAACTCAGAATCGCGTGAGAATAAAGAAAATATTCTCGAGTTTAATGTCATTACTGAGGAGATTATGAGCATTTATTCAAAATATTTCTTGTTTGTTGGGTATAAAAATGATTCCTGGGAGCCAGAGAGGGAATGGAGAGTGAGGGGAAGAAACAAAGCGTATAATAGAAAGGTGCAGAGAGTTTTTCTATTTTATAATTTTTTCACCTCTTGTAAGCACTTTTGAGCAATGAAAAATTATTCTGAGTGTGTTTTCACCATGTGGAGCTAAACCCCATCACTGGGACGACGGAGGAAGCAACTTTTCATGATTGTGGTAAATGAATTAATTCTTTTATTGACTATTTGCATTGATTTAATTGCTTTATGATTTCTATTAATTATTTGTTATTTTGTTAGATGCCGCATGCTTAGTTCTAAATGCTTTAGATGCGTCATGCTTTTAACTTACAAATAATATTTTACGAAATTCATTTTTGGCAAAGAACTAGAGTCACAACTTCTTTTGTTTGAGTTATATTGTCTAGAGTTAATGACTGAACCATAACAATATGAAAAGTAGTGGAATCCCGCGTCTCAGCGTCTCTTCATCTTGTGACAAATTGTGTGTATATATTTTTCCTTATTTTCTTTAGTAAGTCTTAATACAAATTCTCAACAAATCTGAGTGAAAGAATCATCTTACTACAACATCATTGAAAAATCACATCAAGGCTGCGAAAACAACTGGTTGTTGTTAAGACTGTATGGGAGGAGCTAACCTTGTATGGTAGAAGTACGCCTCCTTGAAGGGGAAACCAGGGGGAAGATAAGGGCGGCACCCTCCATTAGGGAGCTGATAAATGTCTTAAGACGCAAATGTCATGAGGCTTATTATTCGCAAGGATAATTAAGGCTTGTCATATTTGTGCAACATTCCTGAAGAGGCAATAATACAAAAGAAAAAGTTAAGATGAGATCAATGGGTTTTCGCATGAAAGTGCGAAGACGTCCTGCGATTTCATCGCAAGACGGAAATATCATGGGGATTTATTTTCGCAAGAATATTTAGGCCTGTCATATTGTTGCAACACTCCTGAAGAGGCCATAATACAAAAGAAAAAGTTAAGACAAGATCAATGGGTTTTTGTATGAAAGTGCAAGGACGTCCTGCGATTTTGTCGCAATGACAAGAGATGGCATAGTAAGACCTTTAATTAGGAAGGCAAAATAAGACCATATAATAAAACAAACTAATTATAAGCATTTATAACAGAATATTTTTCGCAAGAAATATAATGAGAGGCAAGTATGGAAATCGATATACAAGAAGCATTATCTTTCTTATCAAAAAAATATTAAAAGAAATAGTTGACTCCAAAGTCGATTGAAAAATGCAGCTCTCAAAAGTAATAAAAATAAGACATCTCAAGAAAACAAAGCTAGAAAAGAAGATCAAGCTTAAATATCAATATCAGTAGCAGGAGATGACATAAGTTCTTTGCCAACATTCTCGCAAGCTTCTCCTTCATTTCGGCTTTGATCTTTGTCATGACTAGCATTTTGATTATCACCAGCAATTACTTGATTAGCATCTTGAGTATCGCCATCAACTACTTCTTCGGGAGAAATTTCTTTCTCATTCTGATTAACACCAGCATATACTTCTTTAGAAGGAACTTCTTCTTCATCTTCCGGGAAATTATCCTCTGCACCGCTTTCATAATCGTAATCACTATCAGCAGGACGAGGAACTTCATCATCATCTACTTCTAAAGGATCAATTGATGTAGGAGGAAGAGAGTTGGACAATAAAATGTCGTTTACAAGGACTTCATCCCGGAGATGAACTTGGCGAAGAAGTGCTCTTTGATGATTCCTATCTTGAATATCCTTAAAATAAGCAAGATTATCAAGTCTTCTTTCTGCCCTGTCGCGAGAAACAGTAAGAGTAGAGACAAGTAATGGATTCTCTTTGCGAATTTTTAGCATATTTAGCCTCCAAATCAGAAATAGAAGAATGAAGATTCTTCTCAGACTCTGCGAAAAATAGAATACAAAATTTTATTAAGATAAGGAATTCAGAGAGATATGACAAAGGAAAGATAATTAAGGCAGTCAAACTATTATGACTACCTTCCTTTTGCGAAATAAGATGTTGAACCAAGGATAAACAACTATTCTACCAATGATCCATTGCGTCATCAAATTTATCTCCAACTAAACCTTTAAGTCGAGACTGAAGATTTTTCTCTTTAGAAACAAGGAAGGCATTTTTCTTCGCAAGAGAAGAATAAGATTCTTCTAATTTGGAATATTGATCTTTAAGCTGGTTTGCCTTCACACTTAAAGCTATTCTACCTTGAATGAGTGAATCTCTTTCAGTGATAGATGATTCTGTTACTTCTTTAAGTTCATTTCTTAAAGAGCGAAGAGATTTTTCTTGGTTAGCACATACTTTTTGGAGAATATTAAGTTGTTGCGAAGATATCGCCATCTTGTTTAAATAAACTCGCTTCTTTTGAGACAAGGTTTTATTCTCATCTGATAAAGTTTCCATCCCTAAATTAGATTTGGTTAAAGAATAAGAAAGACGAGATACTTCATTACTTAATAGATCTTGTTTTTCAACTAATTGGGTATTTTCATTGGTAAGGTTATTTATTTGATCAAGAGAATATGAATAGAGATTATCTAATTGGTTATATTGATCCATTAAGACTTCTTTATAAACACGGGCTTCTTCAACAGCAGATTCAAATTGATATCTCTCCATTACTCGTTTCTGATTTAATGCTTAACATGCGAAAGAGGGATTTAAAGGATAATTAAGCGGGGGAAGGATAAAACCATCGGAAAAGCAAATTAAAGACATAGATGAGGAAATCATACCTCTTAACTCATCATTCTTCTTGCGAAGATTATCACGATCCAGCAAAACGTTCTGAAGTTTCTGATTTTCAAGACGAAGAGCATTACATTCTTCTTCTAAAGTTGTCTGCGAAACAGCTTTGTCAGAACCCAAATGCTTGCTCAGAATTTCACAAACATTAGACTTGATGGGATCAGTGGAAGACTTCTTGCCATCATCTAGAATCTCAGATAAAACCTTGAATGCAAAATTTATCCCTTCCACGCTCTCTTTCGACAAAGGAGGAGACTTAGGAAGAAAACTGGTAGAGACAGAAGGTTTAGAAACATTCTCAATGGGAAGAGAAGAGGCTTCATTCGCAGAAGGAACCACAAGGGGAGTTTCATTCATAGGAAGATCAACTGGAGAAATGAAATCAGAGGCAGCATTCTCGCGAGTTGGAGATAAAGGTTTATCTTGCGAATATATCGCAGGAGATTTGGAAGAAATGAAGTCAGAGGCAGTGTCTTCATGAATTGGAGATAAAGGTTTATCTTGCGAAGATGTCGCAGGAGATTTGGAAGAAATGAGTAGATGGAAGGGAACAGTAGTTGGAATAGCCTTGAGGTGGCGAGATTTCTTGTGAGGTCTATGAAGATCTTTATCACCCTGCGAATTACAATTTAGATAAGAAACAGAGGAAACAATATTATTATTAGAAAAAGATAGTGTTTCTTACTACCTTCTCATTCGCAGACTTCCTTTTATGAACGACAACTTTATGCTGTGATTTGGGATTGTTAGGATTCTGAACTGAAAATTTGGTGTTGGAGCCGCTTTTGCTGAAATAACAAGAGTATGGGAATCACATAAACAACATCACATAAGGCAATAAACAAGATCAATTTCAAATATATCAATTTCATCAAAATTTATAAGGAAGAAAAAAACAAGACTAACCTTGATGAATCCATGAAAGATGATAGCAGAGAAATTATCTTGAACAAGATCACGAACTATGAAGATCTAATTTGAAGATGAAGAAGAATTTAAAAAGATTGAAGAAGACAGAACAAAAGTTGCAACGATGGGGTTTGCAGAAGAACGATGAAGTTGCAGAGAGAATAAAAAGAAAGAAGAAGAGGATGAAAAGAAATATATATAGAGGGAATTTTTCCTCGAGAAAATAAACGTGGTTAATACGGAAAGATTTAAACAGTTAAAAAGTAACAGTTACAAAAGACGTGTCGAGAAATAAATGGAAGAAAGAATACGTGTGATAAATGCGGAATATGAGAAAATAAGCGGTTGCGGCATTTCTCACATCATTCTCTACTTTGCATAGAAGATATGAGAAGAGGCAAGATACAGGATCAGAATCTCGCAACAGTTATGTCTCAGCGAAGTTAATAATGGTATTGCACAAAAGCGTCGCAGAACAATTTCAGAAACGACATCATCAAGGATCATGAGAAAGGTGTGATAGTCTTGCGAAAATTAGAAAGCTTGCGAAGTCAACATTTGTAAGGTTGTGAGAATGTCGCAAACCATATCCGAAAATAAAGGATAGATTAGTTGTCATCCATTATGTATTTCCCTTATAAATAGTCATTCGAGTTGTAAAGGAGAGAGAGATCTTTTTTGAGTGAGAGATAAGTAAATAGGAGAGAGAAAGTTAAGAGCAGAGATCATTCTTGATTTATTTATTTTCCTTGTAAGAATATTCAGAAATTAATCAATAAAATTAAGAATGTCAACCTAAAAATAGGCTGATCAACGATAAAATCATACGAGGGGTGTATTGTAGGATTTCCAGCAACTACAAATATTTAATTAGTTTTTTTTTTCTTGATGTTTGTTGCGATTGGTGATGATGATGAAGATGAAGATGAACTCAAGATAGATCTGCTGTTGTTGAAGATTTAATTAGGTTTTTGGTTTTCTTAATGTTGCTGCCATTGGAGATGATGATGAACATGAACTCGTCAAACCCTAGAAATCTATGAAGATTTATGCGTTTTGTTGTTGTTGTTGTTGCTGCTTAAGATGAACTTCATTCCTGGAATGAACTTCGTTACTGAAATGAACTTTATTTTTGGAATGAACTCTGTTTTTATATAAATGAACTATGTTTTTATATGGATTTCATCTGTTTTTTTAGCTTTTTATATGGAGTTCATTTCTGGAATGAACTCTGTTTTTTTAGCTTTTTATGTGGAGTTCATTTCTGGAATGAACTCTGTTTTTTTATCTTTTTATACGGAGTTCATTTCTGGAATGAACTCTGTTTTTTTAGCTTTTTATATGGAGTTCATTTCTGGAATGAACTCTGTTTTTTTAGCTTTTTATATGGAGTTCATTTCTGGAATGAACACTGTTTTTTTAGCTTTTTATATGGAGTTCATTTCTCGAATGAAATCTGTTTTTTTAGATTTTTATATGGAGCTCATTTCTGGAATGAACTCTGGTTTTTTATCTTTTTATACGGAGTTCATTTTGACGAATGAACTGCTACAAGAAAATAAGTAAAAATTAACACGGAAGGGTACTTTTGTCTGTTTTATATTTTTAAATAATTATGGACCAAACAGTAAAGGCATTTTCCCAAAGGACTAAACATACATGGACCCACCTAAAAAAGGACCAAACGATATTTTTCCCATTGTCAAATATAAACCGAAGATACCCGATATATTCCAACTCCCCTGTTTTGCCGAAAGCTTCCTTTTCAATCGATTTTGAGACCATTATTCATCCTGTATCAGTATTACAGGCCCAAACCAAGACTTTACCGTGAAAATATCCCATGTAAATCTCACGAAACCTTCTCTATTCGAACTGAGAAACTATTCTTCCCTGTTTAACAAAATCTGGATTATTCATCCCCAGTTCTTCGATCAAAAACATCATACCAGGCCTGTTTAGTTAATTCAAGTCCGTCCCATTAAAATTTGGTGATTGAATCACGTTAAAACTAGTCCGAAATTTGAACCCTAAATCTGATTTGCTGCTTAACAACTTTCCCGCCAATTTCAAATTTTGAATTGGATAAGATGACCTCCCCTTATCCTGTACGGGTCTGCCAATAGTAGTTGCTCTAGAAATGGATGCCCCTTATCCAACTTAGGTGCCCCTTATCCACTACTGGGTCCATTTAGCAGTTGTCCTCCGGGTGCCTTCAACGCGTTTCTGGGGTGCTTTTAGTAATTCCTCTCGGGGTCCAAATACCACTTTTCGAGCCAATTTTGTCGCGAAAGCTTATTCTTTCAAAAACACCTACAAAAACATAAAAATCCATAATAAATACAAAATTGAGCACTAACAATACATACAATTGAGATCAAAATAGACACATAAATGCGTCTATCAGGGACCTAGTCCATATTTGAACACCAAACTGTATTAAGTCGCTACAGACTCTAGCATACTACCAATTGACTTCGGACCGGAATGTAGTTGATCCTTAACCAATCTCACACTGATTAAGGTACAGTCGCGTTCCATGCGCCTCTTGAACCACGCCGGATTCTTCGCACTTGATTCCCTTCTCTGATCTCACCCACAACTAAGAGTTGCTACTACCCAAAGTCGAAGACTTAATAAACAAATATGCCTCACATAGAAAAGTCTATTGAATAGATAAATATGTCTCCCACATAAATACCTACGATTTTTTGTTCCGTCTTTTGATAAATCAAGGTGAACAAGAACCAATTGATACTCCAGACTTATATTCCCGAAGAACAGCCTAGTAATATCAATCACCTCATAATAATTTTATCCTACCTATCGGAGATTAAATCTCGAGCAAATCTTAGAGAAGATAGTACTCAACACGATAGAACAAAGTAAGATCATAACACGCAACTACAGAGGAAATCGTTGGGTCTGGCTTTAGAATCCCAATGAAGTCTTCAAGTCTTTAACTTATATTGGTATTAGGAAAAGCCTAAGTTAAAGGAGAATCAACTCTAGTCTCAACTAGTATCACACAAGAGGTGTGGAGATTAGATTTCCAAGCTGCTAGAGTTCTCCCTTATATGGTCTTCAAATCAGGGTTTGTAATCAATGTTTCCTTGGTAACAAAGAATTCAATATTCACCGTTAAATGAAAACCTGATTAGAGTCAAGCTAATATCTTTCAACCGTTAGGTCGAACTTAGCTTGTTATACACAAATGAAATGTGACTTCATTTAGGTATGAGTAACCGTACCCAAACGTGTGCACATAGTTGGCTCAACAATAGTTAACCGAAGTTAACCACATGAACACTTTCATATCAACCTTGTTCATCTTAATCACAACTAGTTCAAATGACTCAAATGAAACTAGTTATGGAGTTGTTCAATTGCTTATATTCTCATAGAAGTATACAAGACACAATTGAAACAAAATCGATTTTGATTCACTTGAATCAATTCATCAACATTATATCCACGGTTTGCAAAAGATTGCATATAAATGTATTAGTTCATGAACAAACCGATTTTAGAACTTAACCCACTCAAGTATGCAAACGTGTACGCATACCTAAGTGGCCGGACATAGTTTGGAGTCGCCAGTATGCGAACGTGTACGCATACCTCCAAACTCAATTGAATTTCTGGGCTTAATTTTACGATGGTACGCATACGGGTATGCATATTAAGTTCTCGGACTTCAACTTCCAAACCAGTATGCATACGGGTATGCATACGATGATTACCAGACTTTCAATAACTTGCAACAGTTAGCATACAAGTACGCATACCGTGTTATATTCAATCAATGATTAATCGTTCTAAACTCCATCTTAATCATTGAAACATTCTTGGAAGACGGGGAATAGCTGTCTCACACAAACTATTAGCTTCAAAGCAATTTTCAAGTGATCAATTGATCAATACAAAACATTCTCAGTCTACATCAAATGACTGTCTCACTCAAATCATGTAAGATGTTACCATGCGATTTTCACATGATCATCTTTTGACTTTCTTCAAGAATAAAGATGAACTTGGTTAAAGCGAGCTTGCCAACACATATTTCGAGAAATATGTAAGCGAGTTAAACTCATCTCAAAATATCAAATGTGTATACTATAAAGTCTATATAGCTATACGACTTTTGTCTCAATAGGAGATAGAATAGAAATAGACTTCTGAGTGATAGATGAAATCAAGTCTCCACATACCTTTTGTTAATGAAGTTCCACAAGCTCCCCTTAGTAGTTCATCGTCTTCAATCGATGAACGCCGTGAAGTCTAAAGCTCAACTACACATTCTATCCTAGTCCGAGACATAGATATAAGTAGACTAGAAATCAAGACTTATAGTTTTGGAAACTAAACTTGATAACAAGCTTGAGATAGCAACGCTTGCGAGTTCGACCGAGCAGTGCTCTAACAGTATGCACATGATCTACCTTCGCTTCACATTCATCCTCCACATGATCAACAATCAAACATGATGGGCGGAACTTTCTTGGTTACCTATGAAAATAAATTGGAACCCGTTGAATACATTTTGCAGTATTTTTTTGTCATAATCCTTCTTAGCATAAGATTTTTCACATTAAACTCAATCAACGCACTGACAACATTGGTATATGTGGGTCGCCATCTTCTGGAATCAGTTTGATAGGATTTCCCAAAATACTTGCTATCTGGTTATCCACTTCCACATTCAAGAATTATGGAGGAAGTTTTCTAGTATCCAACTAAAATTGTTCAGTGTAAAAATCGAGAGTTTCTGGAATTGTCGAAGGATTTCATTATTTTAACACCACTAAATTATACCCATCAAAATACCATGGGCCATTCTCTAGAACAACATTGTACTTGTCCCGCTCATAGAATTTGAAAATGAACATGTTGTCATGGTTCCTGATTTCGAAATGTCCATGACCCCAGGTCATACTACCTTCATATTCTGCTTTCCCCACTCCCATATGAAGTTCACAGAAAACTTTCTCAGCAAGCTTCTCTCTCACTTCTTTATGCCTTTCTTCAAGCTAATTAATGTGAGGATACCTTATGACTCTTCTGATGTCATCTCCTTATCCTATACTGATTTTTTTGATTTTGTTCATGCGATCAGAAATTCCTCTCTTTGAAGAGTTCGATCAAAAAACACCAAATTAGGTGTTACTATGGGATGAGAATACTCATCCATATACCCTAAGTTTTTCATTAACTCCTTCATATGAAAGAGCGAGTGAAAGTGAAGACTAAGAGGCTGAACATAAACCGCATGGAAAAAGAATTGCTCGAGCATCTGAAGATTTGCCTCTCAAACGTATTTTCAGGTTTTTAATATATATTAAACTCTTCAACGCCGGCCTTTTACACGTTTTATTATTAAAATAATAATTAAAAGTATCCTCATTTCTCTCCAAAGCAGATAAATATTAACCGCTTAGTGTGTTAAAATTGCTTTTACGTGGTTAAAAGATCACTCTTTCATTTAATCTCTCATTGGATTAGGAGTGATAAATCACTCTTTCCATAGCCCTTGCTCTCTGGGGCTGGGGCTATTAGACCGTCAACTACTACTAAAGCGATAATCCTTGCCATATCCCCATGCAATAATCCTTGTCATATCCCCCATACAAACTTTCCTTCCTCCTTATAGGAATAATCCTCGACACTAGGATAGACTCACCGAGCTGCACCGAACACCTGTCACTCATACCAAAAAACAGCAACTAACCCCTTAACCAAGTTCCTCCTTGCAAATATAAGCACCTTCGCATATTGACACTCTGTATAAATCTACAGAAGCTCCATTATTATTTTTCATTCTCTCTCTCTCTTTTTGTCAATTCTGTAGGAACTGGAAACATACATAACCACATAACCAGCTCTCTCCTCTCCTTCTCTTTCCCGGATCCTTTCTCTGTCTTGGTTTCAGGAGGTAATAATAATACTTTTTTTTTTTTTTTTTTTTTTTTTTTTTTGTACATTCATTAACCCAAAATAAATCTCTATGCAAATTTCAATTTCCCAGTGTTTTATTCCGTAATTTGTTACTCTTAATAGAATACAATTTGTTTGCTTTTTTATGATCCGTTTCTGTGGTTATTCTCTGAGTATTTTCCGGTTTAGGGTTTTAGAGTATCGATTATTAGGGCATTTCAGTAACTTAGGGCCAAATTAGGAAATAATTGATTGCCAAATTTGGAAATTGGGGTTAGGTAATTTTAAATTTGTGAATGCGATGATAGTTTCGGGGGTTTCTAGGGTTTGAAATTCTGCCCCCTTTTTGAAAAATATGAGATTTTGATCATTGGCTGGTAAGATTTATCATTTATGCTTGTAATGTCTGGTTTGATTGTGTCCTCTGCTTTTGCTTTCTAGGTTTAGATTCTGTGTTTACTTTTGTTACTTTATACTTGAATATTTCTTGCTTTTACTCAGTCTTTAATTCCCATCCTGCTGTTTTGAACTTTTTTTTAGGGTTTTTCAATTCTGCGTAGACTAGAAAGAAGAACCTTTGATTGGAATCATCGGAAAGGGATAGCATTTGTTCTAGTTCATGGTTGAAAGTCCAAAGTAATTGGTGAATACTTAGTTTTTTAATCATGGATGATGGAGAATTAGAATTCTCAAACCAAGTTTTAAATATGAGTGATTCGATGGATGATGATTTCTTTAATGGTCTCCTCAGTGATAATGGCCATGCGTGCACTCATACTCATACTTGCAACCCACCTGGACCAGATTTATCTCACACACATACTTGTGTTCATGTCCACACTAAAATCCTCCCCCCTGAAGATAAGACTACTACTGAAGATACGGATGAATCTGTTGAAATGAAGTCTAAGAAACGCGCACCAGGTAACAGGGAAGCTGTTCGTAAGTATCGTGAGAAAAAGAAAGCTCGGGCTGCTTCATTAGAGGATGAAGTTGCCAGATTAAGAAATGTAAATCAGCAATTGATGAGAAGGTTGCAGAGTCAAGCTGGTCTTGAGCAAGAAGTAGCTAGGTTGAAGTGTTTGCTTGTAGACATTAGAGGAAGGATTGAAGGCGAAATTGGATCATTTCCTTATCAAAAACCCACAAAGGGTATTGGTGGGGTTCCTCAGCACATGCCGTCCTCTAACATGGTTGGAGCTTATGCTGTGAACCACTGTGATATTCAATGTGATGATCAGGTTTACTGCTTGCATCCTGGATTGGATACATTGGGTGTTGATGAAGCTGGTGGATTCCACAATGAAGTATTTGGGCCTTGTGATGCTGGTTACATGCCGTGTCATGAGAATACTAGTTCAGGGTACAAGGATCATTTAGCGTGTGGACAAACAAATGCCGGGTCAACCGCTAATGGTATTCCTTCAGCTGCTGCTAAGAAGCGAAAAGGTGAGAAAACTTAAACTCTTTCTACTTAAGTTTCCTAATAGGTTCCTAAGTTTCTCTTGGAGGATAATTGTTATGTTTCTTTTTTTTGTAAGTTGTACAGATTGTTATGTTTGAATAGCTGGCTTAGAGTTTATAATTTTTCAATTTCAGTAAATCTGTAATTGTCCCTCTTCTTGGTTTATAGAGGAAACTTGTCTCTACAAACTTAATTAGGAAAATACAAAATATGGCATCGTAGATAAACCAATTCTGCCACTCTTTGTATTGGTGCCTAGTTTTTTGTTGTGTACATTATGATCAATATTTTTGGTTTCATGTCTGATTAGTGATCACTGCTTTATTAAGAAAATAATATAGAACAACTCATGATGTAGGGGGTCAATAGAACTCCTCAGATAATTGTTATTTTTTATTTATTTTTTTAGTTCTACAGATTGTTATGTTTGAATAGCTGACTTGAAAGTATATGAGTAAATCTGTAATTGTCCCTCTTCTTGGTTTTGGTAGGAAACTTGTCCCTACAAACTTTATTAGGAAAGTACAAAATAGTGCATCGAAGATTAATCAATTCTGTCCACTCCTCGTGTTGGTCTCCAATTTTGTGTGTACATTGTGATCAATTTGGATTCATATCTGATTACTGCTTTATTAAGAAAGTAAGATAGAACAACTCATAATGTAGGGGTCAATCAAAGACCTCGGCTAAAAATTGTATAGGCCATAATGGTAAATGCTTTCATTTTGTAGACATCTGAGAATCCTAAGTTCTTTGTTTAAGCATTTTTCCTATGCTGGGTTTTAGTCTTTTAGATTTAAGTGAGAGCGAGAAAGGGTGACAAAGATTCATGCTTTTAGTTTTCTGGGGTATTTGAAGAAAAGCTGTTGCATGAGCAAATATCCGTCTATCTGTTTAATCTAATTTTACAGTGGGTGAAATACATTTCTGTTAGTTTTGTACATTTCAAAAACTTAAAACCATGTATGATTGACAAGCTTACCGTAGGGTTTATTGCCATGTTGTTGGTAATCGCTGTTGTTATCCTTTTAGTATGTCATTTGTTCTTCTGCTGCGTTAGGTTTGTGTGCCTTCTTTATGATGAACTAATTACTAATAAGCATGATACTTATCAGGAGGAGTTCGTACGCCAGCTACAGTTTGAAGCAAGTACCCTGTGAAGCTGTCACAAGGAGGAGGATGAGGAGCTGAGTGTACATTTTGATCTTCGAATAAGTAGTTTCAATATAGATGAAGGCTAGTTAGCGTTTCATTTTGATTTACTATTCTTTTTGTTTTCTATTTGGGTTCGTTGGAGGGGTGTTGTTTCCGTCTTGACTATTTGTTGATCCCCTCAGAAGCATATGTAGTATTGACTTTTCCCGTTCAATCTTAACATATCATGTAAAGTTGCCATGTGACTGAACACAAAAATGCACTTGTATGAGGAAATCTTAATTGCTGATGGTTTCATTTAAATTCACTCTATACAGCTTTGCCCATATCTTTAGGCATATTTGCTCCTTAGAAGAAAGATGAAAGTATCGGGTCAGGTGTCTGGTACTGGTACTTGTTTTTCCTTAGGCTAAGTCCTATGGGCTAGATTGAGCTATGGGTTGCGCGGACGCGACACGACGCTGACACTATAAAATTCTCAAAAAACTAGGATGCCGACACGTATATATAAATATATACATATTATATTTATATATTATTTATATACACAATTATGTATTTATACAACAAAGTCAGGTGTTTCAATCCTAAAAATTAGAAAATGATGCTACATGTGTATAAATTTCAAAAGAAAAGAAGATATTGTTTGTTTATACACGCCGAAGGTTAACCAGTCAATCACTATTGAACACATGGCACAATAAAAATGCATTCTTAGATTAATACATGCCCAACTAAGGGTATACGTGATGTCATTTCCAATAACAAAACCTAAATAAAGGCCTAAATGATTGATCTAAATGTTTGTCTTTCCTCATTAAATTAATAATAGTAAAAATAAAGGAAAAAGTTTAACTGGAAATGAGAAAAAAAAATGCGTCAAACCCGAGTAATTGGTGCGTCCAAACCAGATGCGCGCAGGATGCACAAATTAGTGCGTCGGACACGCGTCATGTCAGCGTCCCACGCGCGTCCCGTGTCCGACGCGAGTCGGACGCGGACACTGCTTAAAAAATGGAGCGTCCGTGCAACCCAGATTGAGCTGCTAGATTGGCAGTTAAGTGTTGCAATTCAAAAAAAAGTGTGGCCTAAAAGTTAACACTAGTTCTCTCTCCTAGCATGTGCAGTTCAACTAGCAGCGAGATTGAAGCGCTGAATGGTTCAGCCTTCAAAAAGTGACCTTAGCGGTTCAGGCTCACAAAAATCACACGGATCACAAAAATCACAAAATTTGATCTGACATCTGAAATTTAAAGCCCTGAACCAAACATCGCTGGGCAGTGGTCCCAGCTGACATGGACTGCTAATCTAGCTGCTAGATTAGCGCTCCCATAGGACTTAGGAGGTTGCCCTAGCTGACGTGGACTGCTAATCTAGCTGCTAGATTAGAAGACCATAGGACTTAGCTACATACCAGTTGGACTTTTCCCCTCTCGCAGGGAGACAGAAAGAGGGTACCAACTCCTTGGACTTAATACATTGCGCCGCTGGTGCTCATTTTAGTACACCAAGCTGGGATCACCTCTGTATTTATGATCCACCTGCAAACCCCACAAAAATGGATTCCAGAGAAATACAAATTCTACTTTAGCTGCTATTTGGTGCCTAATTTGAGATCTCAATGTCCTAATGCACTCTCATGAAAAGCATGGTGGTTCTATAGAAACTGACATCAGCAAAGAGATGTGTTGGATTTGGGCGTTGCTGGACCTGCCTTCACATGGTCTAACAATGCAGTCACCACTCTTTGAGAGACTGGATAGAGCATTATGTAACACATAATGGAGCAGTTTTACATCACCCAAGAATTGAGAGTGACCATGCTCCAATCATTCTCAATACAATGAGAAAACCACATAAAAGGAAACTCAATTACAAATTTAAGTTTTACTAGACTGATCACCCAAATTTTAAAGAGGTACTAAAGATAAGCTGGGACAATACTGCGGGAGATACAACATCAAGACTTCAGCATGTGGGCAAAAGCATAAAGAAGTGAGGCAGAAAAACTTTTGGTGACACAAGGACAGAGATAGAAAATGAAAAAGAAAATCTTGTTGAAGTGCATGTTACAGCTCATCTGCTGACACAAGAGAGTAGGAGAAAGCAATATCCTGCAATATTCTGGAGAAGAGAGATAGAATGTTTTGGCAACAAATCAACAAATCCAAATGGGTACTACCTTCCATTGACAAAAATACACAGGTATTTCATGTATTTATTATTCATAGAAGAAGCAAGGTGTTGATGGTGGTTTTTAGCTTAGGGTCAAAATCGTAAAACTGTACAACTGACATGACGTCACTATGACCATTAGCACATTTATTGAATTAGTCAGCATGCCTACGCAAGAATTACCGGGGTACCTTTTTTTTATGGGTCATGTTCCACGGCAGAACACTTAACATAGACTGACATCATCTATGCCAAACCCTAATTCTCATGCTACCGCGCCAAGGCATGCCAACAATGCCAGCCGCACCAGTGTGCCAATGGCAAACCATGCCAGCCACATCTCCGCGCCAAGGCATGCCAACCATGCCAGCCGCACCACTGCGCCGATGGAAAACCATGTCAGTCACATCTTCGCGCCAAGGCATGCCAAACATGCCAGCCGCACCACTGTGCCAATAGAAAACCATGCCATCCACGTCTACCGCGCCAAGGCATGCAAAACATGTCAGCCGCACCACTGTGCCAATGGCAAACCATGCCAGCCACGTCTACCGCGCCAAGGCATGCCAACCATGCTAGCCGCACCATGCGCCAAATGCATGCCAAACCCTTGGCCCCAGCATGCCAAGCCAACCCAACCGCACCGTGCCTTGGCCCCAACCATGCTAGCCGCACCATGCGCCAATGGCATGCCAAACCCTTGTCCCCACCATGCCAAGCCAACCACACCTTACCTTGGCCCCACCATGCCAAGCCGTCTGTGCCAAACCCTTGGCCCCACTATCCCAAGCCGTCCGTGCCATTTTGCCTTGGCCCCATCATGCCAAGCCAACCGCACCTTGCCTTGGCCCCACTATGCCAAGCCGTCCGTGCCAAAGTCTTGGCCCCACTATGCCAAGTCGTCCGCGCCATTTGCCTTGGCCCACCATGCCGTCCTTCCATATGCGGCTACTAAAACGAAGGCGTGCGACGATCAACGGCCACCCTTCAATCCTAGATGCAAATCCTAGCCGTCCAAGGTCGCCAAACAACGCGTGGTAACCTTTGGCCCAAAACCCTAGTTTTGACCACGCCAAAACGCACCAAGGGATGCCATGCCACATGTGCCAATGCAATGCCAACCACCTTGTCGCGCCATACCATGCCCGCCTTCCCTACGCGGCCACCAAAACGAAGGCGTGCGACGATCAACGACCACCCTTCAATCCTAGATGCAAATCCTAGCCGTCCAAGGTCGCCAAACAAAGCA
This sequence comes from Papaver somniferum, assembly GCF_003573695.1. NCBI lineage: Eukaryota > Viridiplantae > Streptophyta > Magnoliopsida > Ranunculales > Papaveraceae > Papaver > Papaver somniferum. The sequence continues at coordinate 212,232,024 of NC_039358.1, forward strand.
TGGTAACCTTTGGCCTGAAACCATAGTTTTGGCCACGCCAAACTGCGCCAATGCATGCCATGCCACATGTACCAATGGCATGCCAACCACCTTGTCACGCCATACCATGTCGGCCTTCCCTATGCGGCTACCAAAACGAAGGCGTGCGACGATCAACGACCACCCTTCAATCCTAGATGAAAATCCTAGCCGTCCAAGGTCGCCAAACAACGCATGGTAACCTTTGGCCGAAAACCCTAGTTTTGGCCACGCCAAATCGCGCCAAGGCATGCCATGCCACATGTGCCAATGGCATGCCAACCACCTTGCCGCACCATACCATGCCGGCCTTCCCTATGCGGCTACCAAAAACGAAGGCGACGATCAACGACCACTCTTCCATCCTAGATGCGAATCCTAGCCATCCAAGGTTGGCAAACAACGCATGGTAACCTTTGACCCAAACCCTAGTTTTGGCCATGCCAAACCGCGCCAAGGCATGCCATGCCGCATGTGCCAATGGCATGCCAACCACCTCGTCGCGCCACGCCATACCGGCCTTCCCTGTGCGACTACCAAAACGAAGGCCTATGACAATCAACATCCACGTTTTCATCTAAGGTGCAGAACTTAGCCGTCCAAGGTTACCAGCTAACGCATGGAAACCTTTGGCCCTAGTTTGGTCGCGCCTAAACAAAGCCAAAACCCTAACTTTTGGCCGCGCCTAAACTAGGCCATATTAAAGCCATACTGATCATACTTTCATTCCACTGTCTACCAAACGAAGGGTTGCAATAATCAACAGCTACCTTTCCTCTTAAGATGCAAAATCTCGACCGTCGAAGGTCACCACCGAGCCGGCAAATCTCCCAAGTTCAACTTGACAGAAAACAATAACGTGCTACATGTTTTCCATGGAAAAACTCGAGACATCAATGCATGTCACAAACTGGGGGATGCTCATTGGGTATTGGTTTGGCGGTTTACAGCGTGCGGTGTACACTACGCCCGTTATAAGAAAGTGTCATAAGGATGAGGCGGTTAGTAAATACAAGGAGTAATGGTGAAACGCTTTCTTTTATGGAACATCAATTCTAGGCGTTACCGGTTACCACCTCATCCCATTTACTCACCCGTTTTCCATTTCTTAATGAGACCAGAGTACGTTTCACTTCGACTTGTATAAATAGGCATTACCTATTTCCACCGAACGACGAGTTCAGGTCAGGATCATATAACACTCAGAAAATATTTTCTAGATTTCCATCTGTTAGCTTCCCACTTTCTGATACCAGTCGTAGAAAACAACTACTCTTCCAGAATCAACTATTTTGGTCTCAACACTTTCTTCGCTTCCCTCTCCAAAACCAACTCTTCTCCTTCACTTTGTGACCGAAGCAAGCCTGGAACGGACATTTCTTGGTTTAGGACAGATTTGTACAGATTGATCTCTCGAATCTAAAGTACTCCCTTGCAGTATATTGTTTAAGGTTTAAATTCGTTTCTCACCCACTCACCCGAAATTACCAAAATCAGCAGAAACCGTTTTCACCCTCAAACAATTGGAGACCACAGTGGGAGATTGGTCTTTCGGTTACAATGTAAATTTTCAATCCTCAAGACGGTAGAATCAAACGATCCGCTCAGGGATCGACGACTCAGCTATCAGACGACACGATTACCAGTCAAGACACGGCAAGGGGTGACTGGGGGAATTCCAAGATGGTAGAAGCAAACGATCCTTCCAGGGATCGACGACTCGATTATCAGATGACTCAGGGACGACTGGGGACTTTCCATGATCACGGCGGCGCTTCCCACAAAACTCGGACTTGCACCCGGAAGATCCATTTTTCGTTAGGATATGCCAAAAACCGAGTAAATATTGCTAGACAAAATGCATGGTCTACTACTTCAAGTTTTCACAGGAATGATAAAAACCGATAGCCATGTTATGTTTCATCCCATGCTCTCTACTGACACGCAACCTCACGGTTCCACGGTTTTTCTGAGATGTTTGCGACACTTTCAATCATAACCAAGATGACATTATTCTAAAACAATTCATTCCAAAAGAATAATCCAAAACCCTCATAGATAAAAGTTATCTATCAATTCAAATCAAACCATAAACCAGGCGCTTTGTTTTCCTTTAGAAAGAAAAAAAAAGTCACCTACCCGTGCGTGCGTGCGTACTTTGCATAATAATGATTACCCGTCACTATTCATGAGGTAGCCGACGTTACTACGGTGATATTCAAAGAGGAATTGTTTATGATGAAGTATTTCTACAAGTTTATGAAAGGCATGCCCATGGCCATGGTTTACGCCAGTTCAGAAGAACAATATTTCTACATATTTATGGAAGGCATACCTATGGCGTTCGCACCAACACAAGAAAACAAGAAAACGAAGTGAAATAGAAACGTTGAAGTACATAGCTGGAATATGCTTGCCAACTTTATTGCTACCATGCTACCTCTAACACCAGGACGTGAGAACAAAGATACGAGATAAAAAGGAGAGCCAACCCCTTTCATAGGCACTTTTGGAATTTGAATAAGGGAAGGATTTCCTATTTGAGATACGTATGGAAAGAAGCAACTGGGCTCGCAAGAACAAGTCCGCGCCACGCCAAGCCAGCGCCGTGCCAAGCCAACGCCGTGCCAAGCCAAAAGTCCACGCCATACCAAATCCAAGCCAGCGTCCATGCCAAGCCATCACCTGTTCCAAGCCTATCCAGCGCTGAAAGCTTGCATCCTTCCTGCGCCGGCATCTTACATCTTATCCAACGCTGACAACTTGCATCCTTCCAGCGCCAGCAGCTTGCATCCTTCCAGCGCTAGCATCTTGCATCCTTTCCAGCGCTAACATCTTGCATCCTTCCAGCGCTAACAACTTGCATCCTTACAGCGGCTTGCATCTTTACAACAACTTGCATCTTTACAGCATCTTGCATCTTCCCAGCGCTAACAGTTTGCATCTTCCCAGCGCCAGCAGATCGCATCCTTCCAGCGTTGCACTTGAACGCCCAGTAGAAGGGAATCAGCAATCCAATTTCATCACACGTAAAGATCAGGAACGACTTCTCCAAAATCGAAGCAAAGAAAATCAGCAACCCCCCTGAGTTCACAAAGCCTCTTTTCTTGTCAGGAGATGCATGATTTCTGGGGACTTCTCCCACAAAATCGTGTAGTCTATGGAAAAGCAACTATTTCCATCCAGGAAGCCGTTCCGAAACCCCAACCTCTCTTGGAAATCACGATTGATAGAGGGAACTGGGGACTCCTAACCACTTTTAGCTTGAAGGGTGCCCAGTTTGACATCAAACTGATTGACGCGGCCTCTCCGCTTCAACGTCCTCCAGCAGCGGCTCCGCTTCAACGTTTGCTTCAACAGCCGCTCCGCTTGAACGTTCTCTCCATAAGCTGCTCCAGGATCCGAAGACGAAGCTTCAACTTTTTTGATCTATAAGTTTCAACGTCCTCTCCAAGAACCGAAGCCACTCCAATGCCTCCTTCCCGCCAAAGCTCTTGGTCAAGGAAAGTTTGCTCGCTTACGCATTCTAGCCAACCTACTTTTTTCCCACGACAATGTAGTCTCTTCTGATTACATCTGCTACCAAGAACTGTCGTCGCTCATTTGTTGATACCAGCCAGAGCTTCACCGCAATAGAAATCACTACAAAGATGGAAACATGTAAACCATACTTGGGGACTGAGGGTCTACACAGAATCCTTTCACTGGCAAAGCTCAGAAGACATGATCAACCAAAAGACCATAGCCACAACAAGGTCATCTACTCTTCAAGGGTGTAGCGCAAGAATATTATCACCTCTTTGTATAGAAGACGCCTTCAACACTTTACCAGGCCGCGGTGGATCCCAAGCCTGCTCAGAGGAAAAAAACTTCAGAAACTAAAGAAAAATGCAACTGGGGACTTCTCATTGCAGTACATCTGGATCACCATCAAAGATTCATGAGATAACCCCAGATACGCGGCTGAAACATTTTCTTGAAGAAACAGAGGAATCCACGATAAACAACATAACTATCTTATTCCTACTTCCTCACTATCCAGAATATTTCGTCCATGTGCATCCCAGCGTCACATCCGGAAGAGTACAATAAGCTTGTACCAAATCCCGTGGACATGGATTCAAGGCGATGCGATGAAAGTAGGCTACACATGGGGACTACCATCATGGGACGCTTTCACTCCCCTCAACCTGGTTATGTCTGATTTCAACATCATCACTGCCGAAGTTTTACGAGCCGCAGAAATTTCTCGAAGCCGTACATGTGCATCGAAGACTCCAAAAGCACGCCACAGAGATACATTCACATGTTCGGCCGTGCCTTCAGATCTAACATAAATATAACCGGGGACTGCTCACCGTATCCCATTCCATACGATAGTCCAAGACTCAGAAGATGATTCAAATGATGTCTCTTGGAACAAAGTCCTTGAAGACTTGATAGCAGCAAGTCGGCAACGAAACGTCTCCCAACTCATCTATTTCATCCAGTGGCTCCGGAAGATTTCGAATGTGCAAACATCCACAACATACTGTCATCGCGATCAGAAGGTCCAGGCACTGAACAACCTAAAATCAAGGATGGACCGACAACGCAACCACATCTATCCGTCCCGAGAATGCAATGAAGTTTGGTAAATTTTGGAATCCACTGGAGAGACACTGAAAACGAAAGCACGGATCCGGACGAGCAACAGAAAATAGAAGAAGATGACTCGGCGCCTCTATGCTACCCCAGGCCCACAACATCCCTCCTGAATTCTTCTTGAGTTTCACTGTCGGGCCGTTTTTCACCTCCTAAGCGAGCTCAAAACCTAAATATTCCCGCGTACGGATATAGGAAATTCTTTTCGGTCAGATGGAGGGGCGGACCGTCAAAATCCGAGTTCGTACGAGAATTCTACAACGATTTTAGTAAGGAGCGCTAATTAGGGTTTCAGCATCCCAAACCCTGATTTCGACAAAGTTATCAGGCATCATCACCACCGTTTGGTAGCCGAAGTTCCAAAACCAGTTCCCATAATTCCGTGAAAATGAAGCCAGTCGTCATCATTCCACGAGCCCGCAACATCCCTCATGAATTCTTCCTGAGTTTCACTGTCGGGCCGTCTTCACCTTCTAAACGAGCTGAAAACCTAAATATTCGCAAGAAGGGAGATAGGAAATTCTTTTCCGGTCAGATGGAGGGGCGAACCATCAAAATCCGAGAGAATTGTACAACGATTCTAGTAAGGGGCGCTAATTAGGGTTTCGGCATGCCAAACCCTAATTTAAACAAAGCTGCCAGGCGCCACCACTATCATTTGATAATCGAAGTTCCAGTGTCATCACCATCGTTTGGTGGCCGAAGTTCCGAAACCAGTTTACACCATTCTGCGGACTGAAGACAGTTTCCACCATTCCGCGAACCAAAGCCAGTTTCCTCCATTCCAAGCCGACCAACGCCTGCGGCTCCCATTCCAAGCCAACCAACGCCTGCGGTTCCCATTCCAAGCCGAACAACGCCTGTGGCTCCCATTCCAAGATGACCAATGCCTGCGGCTCCCATTCCAAGACGACAATCTACATCTCACCTCTTCACGGTCTAGCCAGCAACACCACAAGTAGAATATATGCAAGGCTGCCAACACGAGAATCACGAACTCTCCTTGCCTCTCGAAAAAGGTTAGTCGGGTCTTCTTGACCATATTTTCATGACTTTTCATTCCGATTTTGTCCTCGCCTGTCACCATCTTATGCTTACCTCACAACAATGATCATGTTCCGAGCTAAGCAGGGGACTTGATGTTGATGGTGGTTTTTATCTTAGGGTCAAAATCGTAAAATTGTACAACTGACATGACGTCACTATGGACATTAGCACATTTACTGAATCAATCAGCATGCCTACGCAAGAATTACCGGGGTACCTTTTTTTTTATGGGTCATGTTCCGCGGCAGAACCCTTAACATCGACTGACATCATCTATGCCAGACCCTAATTCTCATGCTACCGCGCCAAGGCATTCCATCCATGCCAGCCGCACCACTGTGCCAATGGCAAGCCATGCCAGCCAGATATCCGCGCCAAGGCATGCCAACCATGCCAGCAGCACCACTGTGCCGATGGCAAACCATGCCAGCCACATCTCCGTGCCAAGGCATGCCAAACATGCCAGCCGTACCACTGTGCCAATGACAAAACATGCCAGCCACGTCTACCGCGCCAAGGCATGCCAACCATGCTAGCCGCAGCATGCACCAAATGCATTCAAAACCCTTGGCCCCACCATGCCAAGCCACCAACACCTTTCCTTGGCCCCAACCATGCTAGCCTCACCATGCGCCAATGGCATGCCAAACCCTTGGCCCCACCATGCCAAGCCAACCACACCTTGCCTTGGCCCCAACCATGCTATCCGCACCATGCGCCAATGGCATGCCAAACCCTTGGCCCCATCATGCCAAGCCAACCACACCTTGCCTAGGCCCCACCATGCCAAGCCGTTCGTGCCAAACCCTTGGCCCTACTATGCCAAGCCATCGCGCCATTTTTTCTTGGCCCCACCATGCCAAGCCAACTGCACCTTGCCTTGGCCTCACCATGCCAAGCCAACCGCACCTTGCCTTGGCCTAACCATGCCAAGACGTCCGTGCCAAACCCTTGGCCCTACTATGGCAAGCCGTCCGCGCCATTTGCCTTGGCCCCACCATGCCGGCCTTCCCTATGCGTCTACCAAAACGAAGGCGTGTGACGATCAACGACCACCCTTCAATCCTAGATGCAAATCCTAGCCGTCCAAGGTCACCAAACAAAGCATGGTAACCTTTGTCCCAAAACCCTAGTTTTGGCCACGCCAAACCGCGCTAAGGCATGCCATGCCCCATGTGCCAATGGCATGCCAACCACCTTTCCGCGCCATACCATGCCGTCTTTCCCTATGCTGCTACCAAAACGAAGGCGTGCGACGATCAATGACCACCCTTCAATCCTAGATGCAAATCCTAGTCGTCCAAGGTCGCCAAACAACGCATGGTAACCTTTGGCCCAAAACCCTAGTTTTGGCCACGCCAAACCGCGCCAAGGCATGCCATACCACATGTTCCAATGCAATGCCAACCACCTTGTCGCGCCATACCATGCCCGCCTTCCCTATGCGGCCACCAAAACGAAGGCGTGCGACGATCAACGACCACCCTTCAATCCTAGATGCAAATCCTACTCGTCCAAGGTCGCCACAAAGCGCATGGTAACCTTTGGCCCAAAACCCTAGTTTTGGCCACGCCAAACCGCGTCAAGGCATGCCATGCCACATGTGCCAATGGCATGCCAACCACCTTGTCGTGCCATACCATGCCGGCCTTCCCTATGCAACTACCAAAACGAAAGCGTGCGACTATCAACGACCACCCTTCAATCCTAGATGCAAATCTTAGCCGTCTAAGATCGCCAAACAACGCATGGTAACCTTTAGCCCAAAACCCTAGTTTTGGTCACGCCAAATCGCGCCAAGGCATGCCATGCCACATGTGCCAATGGCATGCCAACCACCTTACCGTGCCATACCATGCCAGCCTTCCCTATGCGGCTACCAAAAATGAAGGCGTGCGACGATCAACGACCACCCTTCCCTCCTAGATGCGAATCCTAGCCATCCAAGGTTGGCAAACAATGCACAGTAACCTTTGTCCCCAAACCCTAGTTTTTGCCACGCCAAACTGCGCCAAGGCATGTCATGCCACATGTGCCAATGGCATGACAACCACCTCGCCGCGCCACGCCATACCTTCCTTCCCTATGCGGCTACCAAAACGAAGGCCTGCAACAATCAACGACCACTTTTTCATCTAAGGTGCATATCTTAGCCGTCAAAGGTTACCAGCTAACGCATGGCAACCTTTGGCCCTAGTTTGGTCGCGCCTAAACAAAGCCAAAACCCTAACTTTTGGTCGCGCCTAAACTAGGCCATAATAAATCCATACTGATCATGCTTTCATGCCACTGGCTACCAAACGAAGGGTTGCAATAATCAACGACTACCTTTCCTCTTAAGATGCAAAATCTCGACCGTCGAAGGTCACCACCGAGCTGACAAATCTCCCAAGCTCAACTTTCCAGACAACAACAACGTGCTACATGTTTTCCATGAAAACACTGGAGACATCAACGCATGTCACAAACTGGGGGATGCTCATTGGGTATTGGTTTGGCGGTTTACAGTGTGCGGCGTACACTACGCCCGTTATAAGAAAGTGTCATAAGGATGAGGCGGTTAGTAAATACAGGGAGTAATGGTGAAACGCTGTCTTTTATGGAACATCAATTCCAGGCGTTACCGGTTACCACCTCCTCCCATTTACTTACCCGTTTTCCATTTCTTAATGAGACCAGAGTACGTTTCACTTCGACTTGTATAAATAGGCATTACCTATTTCCACGGAATGACAAGTTTAGGTCAAGAGCATACAACACTCAAAAAACATTTGCTAGCTTTCCATATGTTAGCTTCCCACTTTCTGATATAAGTCGTAGAAAACAACTACTCTTCCAGAATCAACTATTCTGGTCTCAACACTTTCTTCGCTTCCCTCCCCAAAACCAACCCTTCTCCTTCACTTTGTGACCGAAGCAAGTCTGGAACGGACATTTATTGGTTTAGGACGGATTTGTACAGATTGATCTCTCGAATCTAAAGTACTCTCTTGCAGTACATTGTCTAGGGTTTAAATTCATTTCTCACCCACACACCTGAAATTACCAAAATCAGCAGAAACCGTTTTCACCCTCAAACACAAGGATAAAATCTTTGCTCTGAAAAATCAAGAAGGTGATTGGATATTTGATCATGAGAAAATAAAAGAAACCCTCGTACCTCATTTTCAGTCCATGTTTACTAAAGATGATAATGTGTATTCTAACTCTTATGTGATGGAATCTGCAAATAAACTTTTTCAAGATGGTTGCAATCATTTATGTGTAAAACCAAGTACCGAAGAAGTTGTTGATGTAGTTCAAAAGATGGGGTCTCTAAAATCACCAGGACCAGATTAGAATCCTGTTTTATTCTACAAAAAATGTTGGGAGATAGTAGTGCCAGAAGTTGTGCAGCTAATCCAAGATTGTTTCAGATTCTCATCCTTACCACCAGGTCTGAATCACAGTTATTTAGCCCTGATACCAAAAATAAAGAATGCTAGCTCTGCAATGGATTATATGCCAATAGATTTAATGTATTATATAAAATTGTCACAAAGATCATAACCAATAGACTTAGCCCTTTCTTAGATAGTCTCATTGAGAAAAACCAATTTGCATTTGTACCAGGCAGACAAATTCTTGACAATATAATTGTTGCAAAAGAAATCTTTCATTCAATGCATACTTCGAACACCACGCAAGGAGCTTTTGCCCTTAAACTAGATACGAGTAAGGCATATGGCAGAATAGAGTCGTATTTGTTTATCATATGCTCTCACACTTAAGTGTAATTATCAACAAAATGGAGGCATAAGGTGTCTACAGTGGTTACAAAGTAAATAGATGGGATCCTAGTTTTCTCATATTATGTTTGCAGATGATATCACGTTGTTTGGCAATACATATACCAGCACTATCAACTCTATAACCACTATTCTGCAACAATACTACAAGATTTCAAGCCAATTAGTAAATTACTCAAAATCTTTTATATACTTCAGCAAGAATGTATGCGTATCATATCATGATAAGATTGTTTAGTCTCTAGATGTTAATAGAATGGGTAAAGAAAAGAAGTATCCAGGGGTAAAAATTATGCAATAGGGTTTAAGAGTATCCCGTTTTAACTTCTTAATTAAAAAGTTTGAATAAAAACTTACAGGGTGGAAAATGAACTCTTTGTCTCATGTTGGAAGAACCATTCTTATTCAGTCAGTCCTAGCCTTATACCTGTTTACTATATGGCCACCTCTCTCATTTCTAAAATTGTTCTAAACAAGCTCACTCAGATCATAATATATTTCTGGTGGGGACATAATAGAGATAAGAGGAAAAAATCATTTTCTCAAGTGGGAGTCGTTTAATTTACCAAAAGAAAAGGGAGGTTTAAGCCTCAGATCTCTAAGTGATATTAACCAAGCACTAGTGGAAAAATTGGCATGGAGATTTCAACAAGATCAAGACAGTAAATGCAAAGGACTTAAGAGAAAAGTAATTCTGGGATATGAAGAAGACTATAAACTGTTCCACCACATGGACTGCAATTCTGGATATAGAAATTCCACGAAGAAAGGTTGTATGGTTAGTTGGTAATGGGGATAATATCATAATATTCTTTATACCAAGTATATACCTCGTGGTTGCTATCTTCTTGGCAATCTCTGTCTATATTAGATCACACAAGGTGTGTGTAATATAGGTTGATTTCGAAAAGATTGTGGTACACTTGGTACCCCCTCATCATTTGACTTGGTTTCTGGGGAACTTGTTCCGAAGTTTTATGAAAAAAACTAAAAACTGATATTTTTTGTTCAAATGAAATCAAGTGCTAGTACAGTAGCTACGTCAGGTGGTTCAGCTAGAAGTGGAATCATAGTTGCTACTTGCTTATCACAAGTAGGTATAAACACGTAATTTCACAAGTTTTGAATCTTATAATCTTTAATCTCAAGATGTTGTTCGAACTTTGGCTATAGATATCTGAAGTCTGTTATTGGACAGCCCATGAAATTACTCCTACCGTGACCCTCCTTCCTTTCTTCGTTTCTAACAATATAAGCTAATCGATTGTTGATTAACATCAATATTTGTGTAAAGTTTATTCAAACTATCAATATAGTGAATGATAAGATTTCACTTATAAATTATTGTGTCATTCTTTTGATAGTTTTTATTGGATTTTTTGTTCCGATTTTCGTATCTCTTTGTTTTGTTCTCAGATTATATGAGATAGACTTTGGTTTTCATTAATTAAGTTTCGGTCTCATATTCGCTTATATTTTTTTTATAATTTGTGACTTTTGATTTGTAGCAGATTTCATATCTAACATTTTTGGGTTGTTATATAAAAAATCATAAGAAGATGATATGTGATTTATACCAAAATAAAAGCCACATCTCCTCCATATGTAAAAAACGATATGAACTGCTGCAGAGCAGAAAACAATAATCAAAATTTACATAAAGTACAGTCAAAGACTAAATTTTAAGTAAACTAGAGGTAAATATGTAGATGATAAAATATATCTGCCAAATACTGACAGCTGTACAGGTCATACAAGCTAGAGTGTTGAGAGAAAACCTAGGTCGAGATCGGATAGATGAGTCTTTAGTACGTGCAAGACTTACAGGAAATCATAATCTCATAATCACGACTTGAAGACGAAGACCAAACCATGTGCACGATCTGAGTTCTGGATCCGACAACAAAGATATAGACCGAAGATACAACTTGAAGTCAGGACTGAGAGCCCACGACATGGAGTACGTAAGGTTCTCGTGACAAGGATTACTACCCAGGTCGAGGAGATCATTCGGGGAGGAAGTAATGTTTGAGTGGATAATGACGTCATCTCCAACTAAATTAAAGCGGTTTCCGATTAGACATGCTTCCTGCATGACAGTTACGCTAATACAAATAGCCATAAGGGATATTCTTGTAAACCAAGTACAATGTACACAACTTTTACCAATCAATAAGAAATACTTTTTAGTAATTCTCTCTCTCTTAGTACTTTCTGGACTGACAATATGACTAAAAAAGAAGATAACCATTTCAAGTCAAAATAATTACATGTAAGAGTACCGTAATTAATCAGGATTGGTTATCAACTAGACGAATCATCAGATCATAACTCTGTGTAGGTACGTATACGAAGTCTCTACTCCCATCACATGAAATATGCATCTTCACCAACATCCTTACTTCCTAATTTCCTTGTAAATCAAGACAACCCTAAACCACATCCATCTCTTAGCTTAACTATTTTCATATCTGAACTTTATTCATGTCTTTTGTAATTTAATACCAACCAATACCACAATCATAATTACATCCCCTTCACTCAATAACACTGATCTTCATCTCCTTTTTGTTGATTCCAGTACACCAAATTCAAACTCAGAGACCCTAGGTCTATAATTCATTAAATTCCAATCTAAGGAACTCATAAAGTATTTCATAAATTCATACTCAAATTAACGTGACTAAAATAAATTCAATTTAAGAAACCTAATTTACCTTTTTCCTCAACTTTCTAGTTTCGAATCAACACCTAAATCAACATCACCACCATCAGATTCTATCCTTCTTCTCTTGATCTCAATCCCCTAATTTTTATCATTTTTATCATCATCATCATCATTTCTCAGAGAAACCATAAAATAATCCCCTAATCCTTTCTTCTCACTCTTGAGATCAAAGTATTAATCTAAGTCTTCAATTCAATCAAACCCATCATTTCATTTCTTGATTACATCCTCGATTTCACAATATCCTCAATTAATTCTAAAACTAAACCCTAACTTGTTTCTTCCTGTTTTCTTTTCTCAATCCCTAATTGTTTCCTTTCATAATACTGAACAACATCCTCTCATTCATCGACTATATCTATTTATCAATTGATTCCCTCTAATCAATTCTCGCGCTCATCTCTCAAATCCCTCATAAAAGAAGAAAATGGTAAGAGAAGGAAGAAATGAGAAGAAGAAGAGTAGATAATGACTAAATCTTATCTCCTTCTGTACCTATTCTATATACCAAGTGTACACCTTGTGGTTGTTATTTTCTTGACAATATTTGTTTATATTAAATCACACAAGGTGTGTGTCATATGAAAGGATTATGGTGTACTTGGTACCCTCGCCATTTCACTTGGGTTCTGTGGAACTTGTTCCGAATTTTATAAAAAACTCTAAAAACTGTTATTTTTTTGTGCTCTTCAAATGAAAAGACTAATCAATAACATCAATATTTGTGTAAAGTTTAATCAAACCATCAATAATAGTGAATGATACGTTTTCTTTTTATAAAAATTCATGTGTCATTCTTTTGATAGTTTGATTGCATTGTTTGTTTCGATTTAATATCTCTTTGCTTTATTTTCAGATTAAATAATATAAAATTCGGTTCTCATTCAGTTTCTGTCTCATATTGAGTTATCTTTTTATGATTTGTGACTTTTGATTTGAAGCATATTTTCATATCTAAAAAATTTCGGTTGTTATACCGAAAATCGTAAGAAGATGATACATGATTTTACTCATATGTGAGTCACGTATCCTAGTATCGATTTATGTTTTATAAAGAGACTTTTGATAAAGTACCCCGTATTTTGACCCCAGCTATTAACATGGCCGATATATGTTATTCACAGGGCCAGGAATCAAATACTGTTTGTCGTCAGAGATTCACCAAAAAGTGTTTTGCACAAAGGCAAATGATACTGAGGTTTTTCTCTTTCCTCAACTGATTTTCGTTTCCCGTAACGAAAACAAAGAATATCAATGATGATTAAGCTTTTTTTTTGAAATAAAAACTTAAAGATTTTCATTGAAAGCTTGCTGGCAAAACAGAGTTACAAGACAGATTTTTCAATCTCTAGTTTGGCCATAACACAGACTGGAAGATTCACATTCCATATCCTACTACAATTGTTAATCCTAACATACCTGACAAGAAGATCTGCCACTTGATTACATTTCCTATTTCTAAAACACACAACAACGTTACCTAAACACTTCACTAGATGCTGACATTATCTGATAATATTACCATCTTCCCATGGAGATATGTTATACAAACCATTGATGTTATCCATCACCTTCTTGTTATCACCTTCAACTATGACATTCTGAAGTTGCAATTGAGAAATCCATTGGAGGGATTTGAGGGCTGCAATTGCTTCAGCCTGGGAGGCATCTCTGACTCTTTCTACCAGGGTCCATGCTTCCACCAATTGACCTATAAAATCTCTAATAATTAGTGCAATTCCAGCAATATGATTATAACGTAAAACAGAGGAATCAATGTTAATTTTCAGCATTCCTCTGTGAGGAGGATTCCAGTTTTTTTGTATTAGAATTTATTCTCTCGACAATTCTGTTACTATAACACAACACCTGCAGCTGATTCAAATATATGTTAGTTTGGATTTTATTCTCTGTGCAAAACTGATAAATTCTGATCTTCATGTTGTTGACAGAGCATCTCTCGTTCTTAAAAACCAAATCACACCTAGACTTCGATAGAAACCACATTGTTATCACAATGAGATTTATATTTCCTTGACTTCCAGAATTTATTCTTGAATATTTATTGTCCCAAGACTTTATCCACTGTTGAATGTCTTGGGTATTACTTATTTTTTGAGCAGTGTCTAGAGATATGTCATGCCAAACCCTCATAACCAAAGAACAATGGAATAATAAGTGAGTGATGGATTCTGCTTCATCTTGACATCTTCTGCAGCTATTGTCTTGCATATGTCCATGTCTATTGAGTCTATGGTTGACAGGGAGAATATCTTGAGCCACTTTCCATAAGAAAAGATGGCATTTGTATGGTATGTTTAAGTGCCATAACCCTAACCAGAATTTAACTTCTTCTTCTTTGTTGATTAAGCTTTGATTGTAATGACAGAGTATGGCTTTATAAGTTGAGTTCACAGTGAATGTTCCATTGCTTGTGAGAGACCACTGAATTGTATCTTCATGCTGGATGGAACACTTTATGTCGAGTATTTTTTCCACTTGATCTTGAGTGAAGTATATTTGCAGGAGACCCACATTCCAGTTTCTTGTATTTTTATCAATGAAATCATCCACCTTCATATGATAAGGAATGACTTCATTCTCACTGAAATTTTCTTGAAGTTGTTGAGATGTGTAGCCTTGAATCCAATTGTCTCTAAAAGCATAGATTGTTCTACCATCTCCAATTAACCAGATATGAAATTTTCTAACCCATTCAATGCGTTTACAAATACTTTTCCAAATCTCAGTACCTTTGTCTGAGATGTCATCTTGAAAAATATTGTCTTGTTTGAAGTACTTTGCTTCTAAAATAATGGCTCATTTCTTTCATTTCTCCTGAATTATCCTCCAAGACAGCTTAGTGATCATTGCTTCATTGAAATTTTTAAAGTTTTTAAAGCATAATCCTCCCCATCTTTTAGGAATTGAAACAGCATTACAGGATCTGAAGTAAATGCCTTTACCATTACTTTTGTTCCACCAGTACCTCCTTTGTGTTGCTTCTAATTGATTTATTTTCTGTTGAGGAAGGATAAAACACCCCATATGAAATTGATCCATCAAGTTTGTAACTGACTGAATTTGTGTGCTTCTGCCTGCTTGATTAACCATCCCAACTTTCCATTGTTGAATTCTTTCCTGCATATTTTCTTGAATGTTACTGAATCATTTTGTTTTTTTTTCCTTCCTATGAAGAGATTGATTAACCATCCCAACTTGCCATTGTTGAATTCTTTCCTGCATCTTTTCTTGAATGTTACTGAATCATTTTTTTTTTCCTTCCTGTGAAGAGATTGATTCCCAGGTACTTCTCATCTAAAGGCATAATGTTCATACCTATAATATCATAGATGTTTTTCATGACTTATTCACTTAGTCTTTTGCTGAAGTGCAGGCTTGATTTGTTGAGGTTAACCATTTGGCTAGAAACTTTGCAGAAGTTGTGAATGACCTTCTGAAGATTTTCTATGGTTGATCTGTTGGCTTTAGAAAACAAGATACAATCCACATGTCATCCATCCTTGTTGCATGATGATCGCGTCTGCCAGTCGCGCCATCACTGCTGAGCATCATTCTGCCAATGATGCAAGTGTGCTAATGCAAGTCTTGCTTGCATGCCTGCACACAGTGTGAAACTGGAGGGCCATTTCTTGCTGGAAAGATGGGACATGTGTTCTTTTTTCCACGCCTGTTTGAATCATTCTGCTTAAACTTTCCGTACAAATAATGAAGAGATATGGGGATAAACTGTCTCATTTTATTAGCCCTCTTGTTGGAACCATACCATTGAGCAGAATAGATATAGAGGCAGTTGAAATGCATTGATTCACCAGCTGACACCACTTTCCACTGAAACGAAATCTTTGCAGAATTTTTGCATGAAGCTCCATTCCATCCTGTCAAATGCTTTTGACATATCCAGCTTTACTGCAACAGCACCATGGATACCTTTGTTATTCTTCATATAACGCATAATTTCATGTGCAATGATAGTATTATCCATTATTTTTCTGTCAGGTAAACAAGTTCTCTCTATTATAATTAGTGATTAGTAATCTCTCTTGCTACATCAGAAAAATCTTAACTCTTATGTTGAACTAAACTAAATGATTAGTGATTTTAATTTAAAACTACATCAACACTATTTTACAAGTTGAACCCATGCTCCATCAGTGATGAACAAAACCAACTAAAATGACCTGTTGAGAAGGGGTTCAAATATCTGGTATAAGAAACCATAATTCTGATTATCAATAATTTCTTACTTAAAAATAACATCGAAATCGGTATCAAACACTGCATCAACTTAATTAGATAAAACCCTACGTCTGTATAAAACCTAGTTCACAAGCAAATTTGAAATTGATTTATTCTAATGGCTACATCACGCGAATTGTGTGTGTTCTTTTGTTTTTGTTTTTGTTTTTCTTTATGAAAGCGAATTGTAGTTGATTAACGAGTCAAACTACAAGTTCAGTTTACCAACTTTATGGGATGTATTGATCGGCTAACTGAATCAAGAGAGATAACAGTGGAGAGATAAATAAAAGAAGGGACGTGGGGAATGGCGCGTGTTTAACAAAAAGACGAAAAACTGAAAAAAAAAACATTTTGCCCCTGAGTGGATTTCGGCTTGTGAATAAGATCATGACCCTGTTAATAGGTGCCGTCCATTTTTTTGGTACCGATGAAAAAAATACCCCCGACATTTTAAAATTTGTTAAAGTTCCCTCACAGTTAGTTTTTCCATTTAATGTTAGTTAAAACTAGTTTACTTTACATATTTACCCTTTACTTATTGCCATATTGATTTTCTACATCATTTTTTAGGTTCGTCGAGTCCGGTTCAGGATCGCTAGACCACTTCCAGGTTCGCTACATCATTTCCCAAAAAGGATTCATCATTTCAAGTGTTTAGGGGTTTTTTGGTTGGTGGAAAATCGACCTTCTACAACATTTTTTAGGTTCGTCGAGTCCGATTCAGGATCGTGACAACGCTTTCAGGTTCGTCGAGCCCGGTTCAGGATCGTTACACCGTTTTCAGGATTGTCAGATCATTTACCCTCTCCACCAAGGAGATGTAATTCAAGAGTAAATATGACTTTTTATTGGAATGATAACTGCCACCTAGCAGTTAACTGGATGAAATTTGTTCTTTTGAATAAAACATGATACTTTAACAAATTTTTAAAAAGTAAAAGTATCTTTTTCGTGCAATGTGAAAAGTTGGAGTATTTTATCAAAAGCCCCTTTTATATATCGTAAATTCGGTGTATATATATATATGATTAGTTTCGTTTTTAGTGTTTTCAGAAGCAAAAAAATAAAATAAAAAATTACTTCATAAAAAGGTTACATTTTACTTCTAGAAATTATTTGAAAATTTATACTAATGGTGAGTTTGTTTGTAGAGTTTACAGTTTCCAGGAATTCATAATTGTATAGGATTACAAATTCTAGAATTCATGTAAATCCCTCGCATGTTTGGTAATTCACTTAAAATTCTTAGGATTCATAAACAAGATTTGTTTTAAAGTCCATGTACTGTTTGGAATTGCCCTAATAATCTTAAAATTGTATATATATGGGATTTGAATTTAAAAAAAAGTGGATACACAAATTCCTTGAAAAATTTCACAGCAAATCTTAAGGGGAAGGGATCGGACTCCATATAAAGGATTTGCTGGAAAAATGATCCCGTCAAAAACATAATTCTAGGGATTTGGACAACCAAATATACATGGAAAAACGTAATTCAACCAAATCTCGTAGATCCATAAATCTCACCATCAAAATTCTGCATTCAAAACCACCGTAACTTAAGTCAAGAATTTACTTCTTCGGGTGCCCCGAAGGCTATATATCTTTGTGGGCCGGGCTCTAAATATGGCATCTTTAGGCAGGAACCCTCTCTATATATTTTGCAACCAGGCCTCTTTTTTCCTTCTGCGTAGAGATTCGAGGTTTCCTCTCCTTAAAAGTAAAGTCACAATCATCATAACTCACCCAAAACCTTTCAATCTCCTCCTCCGATAAGCAACAGCAGCCATGGCAGCTCTGCAATACCTAGAATCTCAACGTAGTGCTCAGCCAGAACTTGCTGAATGGTATACCAGTTTGATTGATTTGTATCAGAAGAAGTTATGGCATCAACTTACTCTTAAGCTTGATCAGTTCGTCGCTCTTGCCGTCTTTCAGGTATGCTCTTTTACTTGTAGATCTTTGAGTATAGGGTTTTTCAGTTTGTCAATTTTGATTTTGGGGAAAATTAGGGTTTTTTGGATTGTGGATCTTAGGGTTTTTAGTTCAGTTTAATTCAAAATTTAGGGTTTCGATTTTTGTTTTACTGGTTTGTTTATTTTGTATGTAAACGAAGAATTGAGCTGGAGTAAAATAGAGCTTGCTTTGTACTAAGAATTTTAGGTTTCACAATAATTAGTACATGCGATAGTTGAATATTTTTGTAGAGTGAAAACTACTGATTCGTTACTTTCTGCTGAGGTAAACCGATCTGGAGATCCATGGGGATTGAGACAATTGGTGAATTCTACTGAGACTATAGATTTTTCTGCACAAACTAATAGGGTTAATTACTTTAGATAAGTCAGGCAATTCCAAATTATGTTGATGCTTGTTTGTTGAGTGCAGTCTTAGTTACTAGTAAATGATAAACTTTTAGGATTTAGTAAGATAAGATGCTCTTTTATGTGTATACTGACTGTAGTTAACGGGTCTACTTGAGTGGTTTTAGAACTTACTTAACCCCACATTCAATAATTCTCCATCCTATTGTTACCCGAACCTGTATATGACCATTGGTGTTTATGATTTTCTTTCTTCTTTGATGTACGAGACTTTCCCCTGTGCCAAATTTTGGGGGATAGCTGTAACTTTTATTTGTGCCCTCAGTTACACAGTGTGCTCACTTAAAACCTCACCTATAGCTTTATATGGATGTTGCTTTCTGTAGTCAACAATCATGGCTTTAATTTTATTGCATTCTTATCTCTTTCCCCTTTCCAGGCGGGTGATACTTTGATACAGTTGTATCACAATTTCATCACTGAGTTCGAGACTAAGATCAATCTTCTCAAGCTTGCCCATTTTGCTGTTATAGTGTCTCGGCAGTATGCAGAAAAAGAAGCTTCCATTGGTTATCTTGAGGGAATTATTGAGAAGCTGCGCGCAACCAGAGAAACACGTATAGAGGAGCCTATTCTCTACATAAAGATGCAGATTGCTGCCTTCAGACTTGAGAAAGGAGAGCAAAAGGAGTGCAAGAATCTTTTGGATGACGGGAAAACTACACTCGATAGCATGACTGATATAGACCCCTCTGTTTATGCAAGCTACTACTGGGTTTCATCTCAGTATCATAAGTCACGTCAGGAATTTGCTGAGTTTTATAACAGTGGTCTTCTTTATTTAGCGTACACTCCCGTGGAGTCCCTCTCTGAAACATTCAAGCTGGTATGTCAATAAAACTATTCAATGAGTTATACTTGTTTTGATCAGTCTTTACATAAAAGCATGGACCCTGAATTTGAACTCATGATGTTGTTAGAGACAATTTGGTAGATGCTACTGAAATAGCTGAAGTTACAAAGAAAGTCTGGAATTTGATTTATCATTTTGAATGCATGCGAACTACCTTCATATAACCTAGGCATCTTTTAGTTTCGTTTTCATATCTTCCTTATATTCTCTAGTTCTTTGAACATGAAAACATTAGTAAAGTAATTGTTGGAGGAAAAGATGTTGTAGAGGTAAGTATTAATGGCCTTGGATGGTTACACTTGTTCAGTTTCCTGAGCTTATTGTGAATGCGCATTGTTTCCTTTGGGGGCTTGCTATTTTCCAATTCAAATGCAGCAATAGCAAAAGACAATATTAGATCATTGGTGAACTAGACTTGGTTGCCCGAATTGAGTTTAGGCTATATTAGTTGTTTCTTCATATTTGATCTTCTGGATTGGTTTCTTTAGATCTTGAAGTATTTTCTTTTGTGTTACATGTTAAAAGCATGAATGCTCTATTATGGTATATTCCTACTAATGTTTGAATTTATGTTTTCCAGGACCTGGCATTCGACTTATCCCTTGCTGCCTTGCTTGGTGATAACATATATAATTTTGGGGAGCTGCTTGCACACCCCATAGTAAGTCCATCTACCTCAAGAGTATTTAATTTAACTATTTTAACCAGTGTAGCTTTCGGAAAACAATGTGTTAACTGAACTTATGCTGTTGCTGTCTGGTGTAACTGTGTATATCAGTAAATTGTCATATACTGGTGAAAGGTATTTCTATTCGTTTGAATCTTGTTGACCACTTAATTTAATGTCGTTGACACTCACGTTATCGATAAATCTGCGTGTGCCTCTAAGTAAAATTCTGGATTTGAGCTATTGAAGAGGTTTATGATTGAGATTGCCGTTCATTTGTGTTATTTATTAAGATCAAGGGTTCTAGAGGACTATATAAGTTGTGTTTGTGACTGATCTCGAATATATAAAGTTCATAAGCGGAGTAGATCTCAAGGCGGAGTAGATCTCAAGGATGTATTGCCTACCTATTCAAGTAGCTTTACGATGCATCTTTCATTTTTCTCTTTTCAGTCATATAAGGCTTATGAGCATAAGCTGTGATCATAATCTTTTACTGAATGTTTGACTTGAAACTAACGACGTTACATTTTCCTGAATCTTATAAAAATTGTGAAACTAATGACGTTACGTTTTTTTTTTAAATGGAAATGAATTTTGTGGACAATTTACAGGTTTCACTGTTTCATATCAGTTTAGTACGGCTATATTTTCACGAATTCCCTCAGAATGCTTAAAGCTTGTTTCTGTATATTCAGTCATAAAATTAACCTTTGACTTGGGCATCGGGATCTTTCCATTAAGTTTGTTTTTGAAGAATATTGTAAACAACTTACTGATCAGTTGCATCTTCTAATTTGTACTCCATGTGCTGTTTGCTAATTCAAATCTTCGTCATTACTCTATAATTCCAGATAAAAAGCCTTTTGGGTACTAAGGTGGAATGGCTATACTATCTCCTTCAAGCCTTCAACTCTGGTGATTTAGTTCGATATCAAGAACTGTGTGCTGTCCACAAGGCTGCTTTGAACGCTCAACCTGCATTGGTACAAAACGAGAAGAAGCTACTGGAAAAGATTAACATTCTTTGCTTGATGGAAATCATTTTCAGGTACCTGGTGTTAGAATGCGTGCTGAATTCTTTAGTTTTATTTCATTACAAATGCCAGTCTAAGCATTATTTTTGTTTCTCTAGCCGCCCCGCAGAGGATCGAACAATTCCATTGAGCATTATTGCTGAGCGCACTAAACTTTCTGTGGAGGATGTGGAGCTTCTTCTCATGAAGAGCTTATCTGTAAGTCCATTTTATCCGTTATCTGTTCACCATTAGTAACTGTTCATAACAGGGATGGTGGTTTTTACTTCAGGGTCTAAGAGATGGTTCTTTTGCTGACCCTCAACTAATTAGGGAATTGTATATACAGATAGATTAGTCGCTATCTCATTATGCTGTTTGATGCAACATCTGTAACCATTTCGCTGGGCAGGTTCTCAGCCAGAGTCTAAATTAGGCTGCTTACGTTGACAACACTACTTCGATAATTGCTGCAGCCTTACTTTGACAACACTACTTATCTATAGGCATATCTTTTTTGTGGGAGTAACTACACAGAAACATTATGGGGTTGTAGCATCCATCGTTACCATATTTTCTTGGGCTGGGAGCTTTTTTGTGTGTTGAGTTCTTTTATTTCTATAGGTCTGAAGCCTGAAACTCTTTGCATACACAGTTGTAAGATCTGTTGTGCACGTGTGAATTTTAACAAAATTAATAGGAGTTTGCTCATATTCTAGTATAACCCTTTTTTTAAGTTCACATACATGGACATTGCTTTTAACTTTAAGTGTGAATTAGGCCTAGGCTATGAAGATTAAAATGTCACAATGTGATTGGTTGTACCAAATATTTTCTCGAATATTCTTGTGCTTTTACACTCAGTTCGGAATTTGGAAATATGCAATCACTTGGTTATACTCAAAGCACCTTTGAATTTCTCTGCAGGTTCATCTCATTGAAGGAATAATCGATCAAGTGGAGGCAACGGTTCATGTCTCATGGGTGCAGCCGAGAGTACTGGGTATCACCCAGATCGAATCCTTGAGGGCTAGGTTGGACAGTTGGGTAGGCAAAGTGCACGAAGCTTTAAAATCAGTGGAGGCCGAAACACCTGATCTTGTTGCATCTTGAATTGATTTTTGTTTGTTAAAATTTCTCTCTTTCCAATGACCTGTGTAACAATCTTAAGATATATCTTGAAAGTGAAGGAAAGAGTCCTCCCCTGAGTCCTGACTATGGAGTCTGAAGGATGACTTCCTCTTTTGGCCTCTTTTGGTTCTTTCTTGTTCTGGAAGGTGGTAGCCATTGGTTTTTAATTAGAATCTCAACAACAGCATTTGGATATATTGTGAGCTAAGCATCAAACAGCGTCATGTTGTAGTGCAGTTAGTTTTCCTTGATATATCTTCAGAAAGTGTGCTTTGTGTTACAATGAGAAATTGATTCAGTGTGCGGACCCAATGCCTTAGTATCTAAAGGGGTGTTCCCATGCTGGGTAGATAAGGGCAAGGGGGAAAAAATGCTCCAGTGCCGTTTTTTAGCTGTCTGTGGCTGGGAGTTGGAGGCTGTATGTCTTGTGTGCGTTGTTGTTTAGGTTTACTTTAGGCCTTAAATCTTTTCCTTTTTGATGCACTTGTTCGGTGTTTTTCCCTATGTAGCTCTCTTTTTTCCTTGAACAATATCTGAACTTTCATAAATACATTCCATTTCATGAAATTTCTTTAAACATTCCTTTGGCTTATAAGAGATCTTCTATTGGTAGCCTTTGGCATCCCCAGTATTTCTTCCTGCACTGCGATCACATTCCATCTGTTCACACTCCTCTAACGAGTGTATATTTCAGTCTTCTGATTGGTTGATTATTTAACTGATGGTCTCATTACCCTCCATGTTTAGAATCACGATTCTCGTTACATAACTCCCTAAATTAAATCAAGAATAGAGATTGATGTCTCATTACCCTCCATGTTTAGAATCACGACCCCCTCGTTAGATAACTCCCTAAATTAAATCAAGGGTAGAGATTGAAATGTGAAACATACGTTCGTTAAGGAGTGCACGAATTCGCACTCCCATCTGTTGGATTGTTCGTTGAGCAGTTAGTTCTGCCATTTTGTCTAGTCATTAGATTGTTCGTTGAGCAGTTAGTTCTGCCATTTTGTCTAGTCATTTTGTTTTGCAATGAATACTCCAGAGTCTTAAAAAACCCTCAGGTCCTTTTATTAATCTATCGGTGAGATTAAAGCCCCTATAATCGGTTTCTCTTTACATCTTCTTCTTCATCTCGTCTCATTAAAACCACTTCATTTCCAATCTCCACAACAACCATTCCGTGTTACAATTCTGGAATTGGTCTAAATCGGAGTATTTTCCGTGTCTTCTCATCATCTGCTGATGTCTCCGGTTCTTCTACGGAGAACTGCTTGGGGTATGTTGCTTGTGTTGAAGTAATTTCCTACTTTCAATTAAGGGCTCATTTCCATATAATTTTTGGTATTCCTGCAGAAGATTAGCCTGTCAATGAGTTCACACCTCATTATCTGCTAGCAAGTGTGTTCTCTTTTCTCCACCAAATTACCAGAAAAATCGGGCGTCTCCACTTCTAACCAATTTTTTCAATTACCAGATTTTCATGGCAGTATGCGGCACGTTGTTCTTTTTCTACTATTGGGAAACTAAAAAACAAGTTTAATGCACTTGGGCTTTGTATAGAGGTGCAAAAACTACTTGGGTTTTTAATAGGGGTGCAAAAACTAACTTGGGCTTCTAATAGGGTTGGAAGATTCTGATTTTTCTCTCTCTCCTTTTTTTTTTTTTGGCTTACAAAACTATATATATATATTGTATATACAATTTGAGTACAAATTGCTGGCCTCACACATTGAAAGTTAGGCCAAAAGCTTGAATTCTAGAGCTTATGGCCCCTTACCAATAGAAATTGAGCGTTTCATTATATTTGGTAATTTTGGATACACGTTAGACACCTAGATTACCCGGTGCTCCCCTTCTAAAAACTAATCTCCGAACCCTGATTCTCATCTCTCATATACCCTCGGATCCCTCTCTCTTCGCTTCTAATTCTCTAAAAACTATGGTGGAGAAAACAGTGAAATCCTTAGGGTGATGCTACACCATCCTAACGACAGACGAAGCACAACATAATCAATGTTCACGTACAAAAAAAAAATCAGAAATCAAATCCACTACCAAGACAACTATCGTGTATCACTCAAGGTATTGCTTTTAATCAGTCAAGGTATTATTTTTGCGAATATTTATAAATCCTGATGTTTTTTAATCAGTGAAGGAAGGAACAAAGTTGTGATGGCTGATGACGTTGTCATTGGGGATGTTTCCGTCCCTGCTGGTGATGTCGCGGATACCCTTCCCACTTCTCAAGAATTTTCTTTTGATCGGATGTATTCCACGGGGGAGTTTTTTGACGAAGCCCTCGATTTTCCCGAGGACTTCTCTTTACTTTCCCCCAATGATGATTGGGATGTTCTTGGTGGTGATGGTAATGGGGATGCTACTGTAGAAGATGTTGGTGCGGAGGAGCCTGCTGTGCATGTAGGCGCGGAGGAGCATGCTGAGGGGGTCGAGTCAGAGAAGGGAAAATCTGTCGTTGACGCGCCCGCCGATAGTCTTCCCCAGTCGCCGACGTCTGAGGGTGAGGACGCCATCATGGATTGGTTTAAGGAAAAGAATCTTCTGTTTGTCTCTCATCCCGCTCCTGTGGTCGCTGGGGAAAAGGAATCCACCGCGTATACCCGTCGCATGATGGAGATGTCTTCAAAGGCGCAGGTGTCTGAAGACTGGGGAAAAAGGTTGACTGTTCCCGAAGCTACCCTCGTGCCGGAGCCTCCTACTTCCGTTGCCGATATGATGGCCATCGCCGACGGGTATCAATATGGCTTTCCGCAGCAGCGTGTGCTTGAGGTAAATTTTCGTACACACTTCTACGTGACGATCAGACGCTTCGGTGAAATAATGTTGTTATCTTGATGTGTAGATGATGAGGAGCGAGCATTGTAACCACGTGCTGTATCAGTTTTTCAAAGCGAAATCTCTGAAGCTCGAGGCTAAGCTTCGTCATCGAGAAAAGGAATTGTCTGCGGCTGAGGTGGAAATTGAAGAGCTGAAGAAAAGCCTTAAGGAAAAAGAAAAGCTGGGTGAAGCAGAGGCTGATCTTCGGTCAGAACTTGTTACAGTGCGCGCGGAGTTAGAGCAAACTCGTAGCCAAGTTTCCGCTTTCACAGGTTTGGTTCTTTTCCCTCGCCGTATGTCGTCATTCTTTTATCTCTTAGTTGTTCTGTCTGAGTCTCCCCACCCTATCTCTAGTGGGTGGCGTCCCCGAGCTGATATGGCTTCGAAACGAAAGAGTTCGGCAAAAATCTCGTATTAGAGATTTGGTTGAGAAAATTAAGAGTGAAGCTAAGAAATGGGATGCTCGGGATGAGGTATGGCGCGCGCGGCATGTTCAGATGGTCGACATGCAAAATCTGTACAACCATGATCGTGCTTTATTTAATGGCACACTGCTGTGGACCCGTGATAGTCTGCGAGAAGCCCGTGAGCGCACTTCCTTGTTGGAATCTAGGATTCAGCGGTTGGAAGAAGAATTACAGACGGCTCGATCCATTCCTCTTTCAGGGGTCCAGGATAATATGCTCTGTCTTGTCAGAGAAAGAGATGACGCTCGTGCTGAAGTCTACGCTCTCAGTAATGCTCTTTCCGCGTCTCGTTCCGACGTAGCTCGTCATGCTGAGTCTGAGAGGAATCTCGAAGTGTGCATGTACAGACTCAGCAAAGGGGTCTCAGAGATAAATAAAGAGGTCGACCACCTTCGTCATATGGACTCGATGAAGCAGGTAGAATTAGATGCCTGTCAATTTACTCTCACCAACCTTCAACTAGACTATAAGAAATTATCCGCGGAATATGATCATCTTGATGAAGCGCGAGATGCGGTTGTTAATGAGTATGAAGAGGCTTCGGCTTGTGTCGAAGGTATAATCCCATTTCATCGAGTGTGACCTTGTTTTTTTCTACGCTAACT
This sequence comes from Papaver somniferum, assembly GCF_003573695.1. Lineage (NCBI taxonomy): Eukaryota > Viridiplantae > Streptophyta > Magnoliopsida > Ranunculales > Papaveraceae > Papaver > Papaver somniferum. The sequence goes on from NC_039358.1 coordinate 212,258,473, forward strand.
CCGTGGTGTTGTCTTTTTCAGAGCTCGAGGGACGCCTTCGCGTCACAAATGAAAAACTTGAAAAGGCTCAATCGTCCTTAGCGCAGCAGGAAGAACAGACCAATCACTTCAAGAATTTAGCAGCAACCCGCGAGGAGGCCGTTGGTGCTGCTTCTGGAGAGTGAATCGGCTATCTTCGTTATTATCCCAAGCCCAACAGCGGACAACAGTTATTAAACACAGGGCTCGTTGTCAATTGGCTGAGGAGACGAACAAGATGCTGGAGAGGATAGAACTTGGCCTAAGGAATGAACATGGTCTCGTGAAGAACTATCCTCGTCGTCCCGTTCCTTCTGCCTTGCCAAGCTCCTCGGGCCCTTCTTCTGGTGGGAGCGTCCCATCAAGTCTTCGGAATAATCCTGCCGATGGGGCCGCCACTTAGGTAGAGATCGCAGCTTGTAGGATCCGCGGCATCATTATACTTTTTGTAATCATGTAACAAGGATTTTTTTGCTGATGATCCTGTAAAAGGAATATTTTTTGATTGTGTATCCTTGCTTTGGCCTTTCACTTCTTGTAATCACCCTTTATGAAATGAATCCTCTCTTGATATACCTACAATGTTGTTTTGTTTTTATTTTAAGTATTGTGAAAAATCAAAACAAAAGTTTTTAAGTGTTTTTGAGTGCGATACTGAAGGAAGGTACCTTCGTGATCGTCTTGAGACCTGTCACCCCGCTGGCGAATCCTGGGCCAGAGGATTCCCAGACGGTGGGGGCCGGGGCAACGTTCTAGGATATGGGATTAAAATATTTACGCACCCATTCCGTCGACCCGTTGCCTTAAGATTGGTTGGGTATCTCTTTCTGCTGGGTGCCTTCCCCCTGGTCCTACACTTATGGACACTGATGGGGGAGCCCTGAGAGATTGTAGATTAACTACTTTCCCCAATATTGTAGGTAGATTCCACTGACTTGATAATTTGAAAGCTTGTTTGATTGATAAGTTGAGGTCTGCAATTCCTCTTCCAGAGATAGAAACATGTGGAGCGGTCAGGCTCCCTTCTTCTTCTGGTACACTCCAAGCAGATTCAAATCTGCGTTGCTTCTATGGGAAGTATGGTTTGAGCCATTTAGCATTCCAAGGATGCCGGAGGACCTCGCCTTTTAGATTACGAAGGTAGTAGGAACCGTTACCCGCAATGTCGTGGATCATAAAAGGTCCTCCCCATGTAGGTGCTAACTTTCCCCATTTCTTTTCTTGCTGATACCGTGGGATTGTTCTCAACACATACTGTCCCTCTACAAAATTCCGCTTTACCTTTTTGTTGTACTCCCTTGCTAGTCTTCGTTGATAATTTTCCATCTTTTGCAATGCTACTTCCCTTCTTCCTTCCAAGTCGTCCAACCTTTCTAACATCATATCTGTTGTGAGGTTTTTCTCCCAAGCTTCGGTCTTCGTGGTTGGCATGAGGATTTCCGTAGGTATGACTGCTTCAGCTCCATAAGTTAGAAGAAACGGGGATTCCCCGGTAGCGGATCTTCGTGTTGTCCTGTATGCCCATAAGACATTGTGCAGTTGTTCGCACCATCTTCCCTTATGCTCGTCTAATTGTTTTTTGAGTATAAGGGCGAGGGTCTTGTTGGTAGCTTCCGCTTGTCCGTTGCTTTGAGGGTATAAGGGGGTGGACTTGTTCTTTCTTATTTTGAAGTGTCGAAGAGCATGTCTATTTTTTCCCTGTAATTGCTTGCCGTTATCAGATACAATTTCAGCAGGTATACCAAATCTGCAAATGATGTTCTGGAATATGAAAGTGAACACATCCGCGTCTCTGATCCTGGCCAAGGCCTTAGCCTCCACCCATTTACTGAAGTAGTCCGTGGCTACTATCAAAAATCGTCTCTTCCCTGATCCTTCGATGAAAGGCCCGACGATGTCTACGCCCCATTTTGCAAATGGCCACGGGCTATCGACAGAGTTTAACATTGTTGCCGGCGCGTGGATTTTTTTCGCGAAGCGCTGACATTCTTCACATCGTCGGGACATCCTCGCAGCATCTTGTATCATGTCGGCCAGTAATATCCTTGCGTTTTTGCCTTGTCAGCTAGTGATCTCATGCCGCTATGATTCCCCGCGTCACCATAATGGATATCATTTAGAATTCGATGCCCCTCTTTCCGGGACAAGCAGCGTAGTAATGGTCCAAGGAAGGATTTCTATACAGGACCCCCTCCCGAAGATCATATCTTCCCACTTTGGAGAGCATCTTCCTAGCTTGTTTCCGATCCGCAGGTAAGCTTCCTTTTTCGAGAAAGGCATGTATTGTCACCCTCCAGTCATCTTCGTTGCTGAAGTCTTCGTCTTGATTTGCTCTTGACAGGATGTCTCTTCATCAAAGTCATTATGGATGTCTTCTCCTACCTGGTCTTCGATATTTTCTTCCATCACATCTTGATTGGTAGCGAAGGAGAATTGAGATGCAATCGAAGGCTCGTATACCCTTGCTATTTTAATACCTTCGGCATTTTTATCCCTCAGCATGGATGATATATATGCTAGGGCATCCGCGTGCCTGAGGTCCCTTCTGCATAAGTGCCGGAACTTAATGTTCGGGATTTGTGATGCCAATGTTTGGACCAAGGCCATGTAAGCTGAAAGGTGTCATCGTACACATTATACTCGAGCCCATTTGCCGTATGACAAGCTGCGAATCACTTGTCAGCCTTACATCGGTTACCCCCATCTCTATTATTATACGTAGGGCATGTACGACAGCTTCGTATTCAACAATGTTTGGTATGCTCTTTGAATTCCAATCTAAGTGCCTGTATAATCCTTTCTCCAGTTGGGGTGATAATGACAATACCTATTCCTGCTCCTTCCTTATTTTTAGATCCGTCGACAAAGACTTCCCATTGTCTATGACTCGCAGGTTCGAGGATATCCATTGGATCCTTGATTTCTTCCTCGGCTTCTGGTATTCCCTTAATCTCTTCGTCGTTGTCTAGGGGGAGGTCTGCTAAGAAATCTGCCAGCACTTGGGACTTCTGAGAATGTTGAATTTCATGAATGATGTTGAATTGGTCCAGATGGGTGTTCCATTTGGCTATTCGGCCCACTTTTCCCGTGCTTTTGAGGACTGCTTCCAATGGTGCTTTGCATGGTACCCTGACGAGGTGAGTTAGGAAGTAGGTTCTCAGTTTTTGGGTAGCCCATACCAGTGCGAGGATGAGTTGTTCAATCTTAGTATAATTTCTTTCCGCGGAATTGAGTGTCTTGCTGACGTAATAGATAGGCTGTTCTACCTTTGTATTGGTTTTGACTAATACCGCGCTGACTGCGTCCTGTTGCTGCTATGTACAGTGCCAAAACTTCATCAGGGTCTGGCTTCTGCAGGATGGGATTGAAGCTAGATGTTCTTTGATTTTTTGGAATGCTTCCTCGCATTCAGCGGTCCATTCGAACCTGCTCCCTTTTTTAAGAATATTGAAGAAATGTTTGCATTTGTCCGAGACCGTGCAATAAATCTGCCCAACGCTGCTATGGACCCATTGAGCTTCTGCACTTCCTTCAGATTCTTTGGGACGGCATCTCTACTATGGCTTGAATCTTAGCTGGGTCTACCTCGATGCCCCTTTTCGTCACCAGATACCCGAGGAACTTCCCCGAGGTGACACCGAAAGTACATTTCTCCGGATTCACTTTCATGTGATGCTGTCTCATTGCTTCGAAGATATTCCTCAGGTCCTGGTGGTGATTTTTACGCAGCTTGCTTTTGACGAGCATGTCGTCCACGTAGACTTCTAGGGTTCCTCCAATCCATGGCTTGAAGATAGCATCGACCATCCTTTGGTATGTTGCCCCTGCGTTTCGGAGCCCGAAAGGCATTCTGGTATAGCAATAAAGGCCATGTGGGGTATAGAACGCTGTGTGTGGCTGATCTTCTTCTGCCAGGGCTACTTGGTTGTAACCAGAATATCCGTCCATGAATGACAGCTTCGTACCCTTCAACTGCTTCAACCAGTTGATCTATGCTCGGCAGGGGATAGCTGTCCTTTGGACATGCCTTGTTGAGATTAGTAAAGTCGATGCATATTCTAACCCCTCCATTTTTCTTAGGAACAATGACCATGTTGGAGATCCAGGTAGGGTACTTGACTTCCTTGATAAATCCTGCATCTAGTAGCTTCCGAAGTTCTGTTTCTACCGCCTCATGATATTCTGGAGCCACTTTTCGTATTTTCTGCCTGAACGGGGGCGTGCCCGGTTTGATGCGTAGTTCATGTTGGATTACTTTTGGGTCAATCCCCGGCATATCTCCTAACTTCCAGGCGAACACATCCGCATATTCCTTAAGTAATTTGGTTAAGGAATGTTTCTTCCTTCGTCCATGATGGTCCCAATTTTGACCATCTTCGGGTCTTCTTCCGTTCCTATGTTGATTTCCTTTATGGGTTCTACTGGTGTGAACACAGGCTTCGGGTTTCCGAGGACTGGGGCGCTCTTTAATTGCTATTTAGCGTGTTTCTGCTCTTCGCTGGTTGTTGAGGTACTTGTTTCCGAGCCTTGGACATTAATCTTTCGTCAAGCCTTTTCCTGTAGTTTCCTTAAGGAATAGGTCTACGGCTTTCTTTCGCGGTTTCTTGATTTCTTACTCTTCGGATTTTTCGCTGCTCTTCTTGCTCATTGTTGATATGATCCTGAGTGGCCTGGCACTCTCGCGTAGCGATTCGATCTCCCTTGATCTCCATTATTCCCTCAGGTGTTGGAAATCTGAGGTATTGGTGGTATGTTGCCGCAACTCCTTTGAGCTTGTGTACCCATTGTCGTCCAATAATGGCGTTGTAGGGGGAAGGGGTGTCCACCACACTGAATCGGGTATCCAGTTTCATGGGCCCTGCGTTAACCTGTAACACGATGTCTCCCAAGGGCTTCGTGGCTGCTCCATTGAATCCGTAGATGGTGTGATAAGAGGTCATCAACTGTTCATCATGGAGCTTCATCCGTTTGAATGCATCATAGAATAGGACATTTACAGAGCTTCCCCCGTCTATGAGGATCTTTTTGAGGTTACATCCAGCTACTGGTAATGTTAGGACCAAGGGATCGTTATGGTCTTCCATATCTTCTTCGATATCCTCGGCATCGAAGATGATAGGAGATTCCATCCATTCTTCGTGTTCGTCCACCGCTATCCCATCGACCTTATATAACTCGCAGCGGTCTTCGAATTGCTTCCGTAACCTTTTTCCAATCTGCGCTGTGAGTGAGGGTCCTGTGGCTTCGGAACACGAGATGGTGTTGATTGTTCGGTTTTCTTCCGGAAGTTGGACTGGTTTGGTTCGTTTGGATCTGTCCTCGGTAACCTCCTTTCGTATGTAATGTTTGAGCTCTCCCGCATCAATTAATTTTGGATCATTATTTTAAGGTTCTTGCATTTTTCGGTCTGGTGTCCGTTGAAACAGTGATACTCACAGTAATCTTTAGACTTCTCGGATCTCGGGGGCTGCTTTCCCTTAGACCATGGCCACTCTAAGTTTTCCCTCCCTTTGATTCTCGTAGGATACGAGCATAGCTAGCGTTGAGTTTCGTGTAAACTTGATCTTCGAATTTTCGGTCGCCTGTTCTTCGTTCATCCCTCCGTTCCTTCCTATCTTCGTGAGGTCTCTCATCTGAGCAACCCCTTTTGGCCCCATTGGTTTGTTCCGCTGAATTGGTGCGGTGAGACCTCTGCGGATATGCCCTCGGGTTTTCCCGTTGAATTTCTTCAAGTCGAGCGTGCTTCTCGATAATTATTCGGAGATCTCCTTCTGTCTTGGGCACGCTCCCGTGAATTTCAACAAATAGGGGACTCATTCGGTCTAAGCCCCATTTATAGCAGTTGATGCTTACCACTGGGTCCACGCTCCCTATGGCTTGGCAGATCTTATGCCATCTGTTTGTGTACTCCCTCGTGGTTTCCTTGTAGCCAATTGCTAGTGAAAAGAGCTTATCCATCCCGGTGTTTACAGTCTTGTTGTACATGTATGTTCTTAAGAATTTCTCTGCGAGTTGGTCGTATGAGTGGATGGAGTTTGGTGGCAGATTATCAAACCATGATAACGCCGATCCCTTCAAGCTTGACGGGAAGTATCTACAGAGTACGGCGTCGTTCTGACCCCATCTAGCTAAGACACGGTTGTAGTACCGAACATGTGCAGCAGGGTCGCTGGATCCATCATAGCATTCGAACGTCGGGACAGGGCATTTCAGTGGAATAGGGGTGTTGGCCAAGCGATGCGTTAGGGCGTGGAGTTAGCTTCTCTCATGACCTCTTCTAACCTTCCCCCACCTTGTTTATTTTTTAATTGCCTGATCTCTGCCATCATCTCATCTCGTAGTTCCTCCATTGCGCGTTGGTGCTAAATTCTTGCTCATTACCGTCTGACTCTCCATCGTCATAATCCGGGTCGGATACGGATACGCTGTCTCCTTGTCGTCTTCATTAGCCGCTAGGACGACTCTACAGTCTTGGTTTGGCTCTGGTGCTTTGGAGCTTGCTTCATCAAGTTGTTGGCTGGTCTTCGTGCTTAGAGCAATCCGCTCCTTTAAATCTTGATTTTCTCTGGCCAACAGAGCTACAGCTTCTGCGTAAACCTGCTGGTTCTTCCTCAGTTCCTCAAGCTCAGCCATTAGTCGGTGTGATTGGTTGGACCCCTGATTGGGAGTCCCAGCGCGTGCCGCTACAGCCGTGGTACCGCCCTCCTCCATGGTCTGTACTAAAGGTGGCAGGGGCTCAGCTTCGGTTGCTGGTGTTTCCAAATTGGAGTGAGCGCCCCCCTGCGGTGCCAGAGCAGCCGGTATGGTTTGATTCTGATTATTTGTTAGCGGCATTCCAAAGGTTAGCAGGTGCGCGGGTTGGAATGTTCGGGATTCATCCACCCTTTCTCTTGGTTGATTAAGTTGACTCATGGCGAAGGTATTGCTAGCCTCCGCAGCCTTCGGAATAACCGCAGCCTCCCCATATTTTATCGTTGCTGCTCTGAGAGCCGCCGCTGCAACTGAATTAGCGTTCATGGGTGAAGTGATTTCTGCAGTATCTTGCCTTCGATTGGTCACTTTAGTTTTATCTCCTTTCTGCTTGCTTCGGGTGATGATCGGGGTTGTCCTGGGCGTTTCTTTTGACAAAGCTTTGGATTTTCCTGCTTCCTGCGTCTTTTCCATCACGTGCCCTTTTGTTGATACTGAAATCTCGCGTAAACTTGCCTTCTTTACTCACAACACGTTCTCTCTGCATAAGTTATTTCAAACAACAGAAACGGGAATATCCGCGTGAAGCGGGTTAGTTGGCGAAATACAATTTTTCAAGAGGGAATTAATACCCGCAGGCTATAAACTACGGGTTAGAGTTTTATTAAAAGCGATCCTTAGTATAAAAACTACGAAAATTGTAAATCCGATGGATTAGAACAATAACCCGCTTAGAACAGTAACTCTTATTGAAGACCAAAGGTGGGTTTTTGAACATAATACAGTTGACGAATGATCTATACGGTCCGAGCTGATAAAATCAGAGCAATCATATTCCAAATTAAAATGAAATCACAGGACAAGATAAATCTTTTACCGGGACGAAGTCCCTGTTTCTAGCGCCAAATTGTGAGCACACGAACCACGTGCGTGTCCGAACGCTCACAATCAATCTTTAACATCTAAGGAGATTATGGTGATGGTACCCTGGTGTTGATTCATTGGCTCAAAACCTTCGGGTTTATCATGGCCTCCTCCAACCACTCCGGGCGTGGCATTTGTGCATGAGATCTAAGTATTAAGGAAAACAAAACACATAAGCAAACACGTGTGGAGCTAAATGAATGTAAAGTGCTGAAATGTAAATAAAACCAAGGTTTACGTGGTTCAGCACTAAGGCCTACATCCACGGGATTTGTTGTTCTATTATGTTCTTCACGGTTACACGAACAGTTGAATGATTTTTGGGGTTTACATGTTTCTCTCCTCTCAGGGATTAACCTACCTTTGCTATTTCTCTCTCTCTCTCTTTCCTTCCCTTCCTGATATTTTTTCCTCCCCCTTCCTCTTGGTGGAGATTGGGTATTTATAAGGTTAGAACGTGGGTCCCATCTCTGAAGACCGTTGGAACCTTATCTTCTTGTGTCCTTGCGTCCATCGCGCGGAGGTCTGCGTTTCCCCCTTGATCCCGCAGAGGCATCCTCGCTCGTTCCACAGGTTGGTCGACACGTACACTGCTCGGAGTGTTTAATGTGGGTAGTTGAGGGGTCTGCTCGTGTCAGACAAGTGTCCTCTGCCCCTGTCAGTCCGTGTCAGCTAACTTTCTCTCCACCGTTGATCTTGGCTTCTCTTTTGGGGATGAGATAAAGTAACTCCTCGGGGTTTATTTGGTGTTTCGTGACCCATCATGTTTCGATGTTTTTGGCCTGCATGCTTTCCACGTGCCTCTTTATATACACGTGTCTGATAGTGAGATATATGTGTACACAGTCACATTACGTTTGTTTCATTGCGGATGTGGTTTCATTTCCAATTTGTCTTAGGTGTTTGTATGGAGTGATGTTTCCAACCAATTCCAAATACCAACAGAGATTTTTATATAGGGTCCTCCTGTCTGTTAGATCTTCTACAATTGAACCAAATAAGTTAGTGTCCATTATCTTATACACAACAAAAATATATAGGGTGAAAGTGCCAACAACTATAATATGAATTAGGAAAATCTTAACAAAATTCTATTAGATCATGCAGTCATACTTAGGATACGTTAATGGTACCCAACTGAGAATCTGCTCCAAGTTATGCTATTATAGTATTTTGACTACTCATGGTGCTCCACATTGTGTTCCAGTTCTCACTTAATGCAGTACCAATCTATACATGTGTGATAGACTGCATGGGAAAATCATCTGATTCAACCTTCTAACACAATGACCGGTGTGATGAGTCTCACTTTGCTAGCAAACATTGGGGATGATAGATGCAAAACCCAAATGTCTGACATATTCAACGCGCATCGACTTTTTTTGTGCTAAGGAGTAAGGACTTCTTGAAATCTTCTATTAACGTCTCTTAACTGTTTTGTAGACGTCAAGATTGGGAAAAGAAACTCATACATCTTTTTTTTTCTTTATATATTCTTTTTTGTTCGCTGGCCAAAGGTAGATATTTTGGGAGAATGTGATGAGGCATATGATTCATGAACGTCGTTAGACTCAGTTATCTGACACCATATTATGCATATGCAACACCATTAATAATATGTTATACTTGAATTATCTAATTATTGAACTGAATAATATATATACATCAGAGAAACTTGGAAATTGATGGTGCTCTTTAGACTGCTACTTTTTTTCTCCACAATTCTTATCTCATTTTATAAATTGGGTATTGAGTCTTGTGTAGGTATTATGAAACCTCGCTAGGTGTACACTGACACAATGGCTGTAAAGTATATTGTTAGTGTGTTTTTATACGGAGGTCACTGATGAACAAAAGAGTGAAGCTCATTGGTAACAACGTGAAATTTGTTTTGTCTCATATTACAAATTTGTGCAGCATACAGACATGCCGCTAGGTCAGTTTCAGACTATCAATTTACGGTGAAACAGAAAAATGTAAAACGCATCCCATAACCGGTTGGAGTCTATCGAAAGGATAAATCTGTCTCCCACAGATAAATCTTAGGTTTTGTTCCGTCTTTAGATATAAAATCAAGGTAACAGGAACCAATTGATAATCCGGTCTTATATTTCCAAAGAACAACCTAGATTAATCAATCACCTCTCTACAATCCTTCCTGACTACACAAGCGGATTGTCGAGGAATCACAAACAGTGAGACGAAGATGTTTGTGACTTCTTTATCTTGCCTATCGGAGAACTCTCACGATCTCAAGCCAATCAATCGATTGTACTCGTACGATAGAAGATGCAAGATCAGATCACACAACTACGATAAAAGTAGTATCGGTCTGGCTTCACAATCCCAATGAAGTCTTTAAGTCGTTAACTCGAGGTTAGAGAAGAAACTCAAGAGTTAATGGAGATCGACTCTAGCGATCGCACTAGTAGCACACAGACGTATGGGGATTAGGTTTTCTCAATGCTAGATGTCTCCTATATATAGCCTTTCAAATCAGGGTTTTTCCTTAGGTACAAAGAAAACTCTATCCACCGTTAGATGAAAACCTGATTTAGATTCAAGCCAATATCTCTCAACCGTTAGATCGAAAGACATAGCTTGTCACACTCACTTGGGTACACGTTTACTGGGTTTGAGAATACCATGCCCAAACGAGTACACGTATTTTGGTTCAACATGATAACCCAAAAGGTGAACCATATGAGCATCTCATATTAATCATGTTCTTCTTCACCATAACTAGTTAAATTGGCTCAAATGAACTAGTTAAGAGTTGTTCAATTGCTATGAGATCTTATGTAACTACACAAGACACAATTGAAACAAAGATGATTCGATTCGATTAGAATCGGCTCATGAACATTATAGCCACGGTTTGCATAAAGCATTCCTTAATAATTAATGTTTCATGTTCAGAGCACATCTTTAGATCATAACCTCTTAAGTTCACAAACAAGTTCGCGGACTTAAGTTAATCGGTTGAGTTTTCCAAACTCAGCAGAAATTCTCGGGTCGAGAACTTCCGCCAGTTCACGGACTTAGCACACAAACGAGTTTTGGAAATCCTAGCAGAAATTCTCGGTCGAGAGCTTCAGTCAGTTCGCGGACTTGGCAAGCCAATTCCACAATTGTACCGATTTCTCTTAATCAACAAAGTTCGAAAACTTCGGTTCAAGGAATAAGTGGTTATATAATCTAAACTCTCATTTCAATCATTGAAACATTCTCAGAGAGCGATATTCAGTCGTGAAGAACAACATAACTTTCTCGTCAGAGCAATTTCCAAAGTGATTGAAACTTTCATGACTTTCGTCACTAGGTGAAGATAAACCTGATCAAAGCGAAACGCTTTACCAACACATGATTTCGAGTAAAAGATACGCAATGAATACTCAGCTCGAAATATCAAGTGTATATGATATAGTCTATATAGCGTACGACTTTTGTCTCATAATAAGTAGGAGAAGTATAGATAGACTTTCGAGTGATAGATAAGTTCAAGTCTTCACATACCTTTTTGTTGATGAAGTTCCACGGTTCCTTGGTGTAGATCTTCGTCATTGTCGTTGAATCACCATGAAGTCCTTGAGCTCAACTACACTTTTCCTATCCTAGTCTGAGACTTAGCTAATAAACTAGAAATCAAGAATTTATAGTTTTGATCACTTACATTGACAAACATGCTTGATATAACAACACATGCGAGGTTGATAGAGCTATGCTCTAACAGTGTGTATAATAGTATCATTCCGATGCTATTCGTCTACTCAAACTTACTGTCGCACAAACAATAGTAATGAAAGATTAGACTTTATACGGTGAATGTGAAAGATTCAAGACAACTATAGCCAACTTGAGATTATCTACTGCTGCCAAGAACTCAATGTTGTAACATGATTGAGTCGCGATATCGGCTTTTGTGGGGAGATTGTATCCCGAGACTGACACCTTTCATATGTCGTCTGGGGAGATGACTATTACCCAGATGATGTGAGGAAGATTCTTAATCTCAATGACCATGGTGTAGCTGTCAAGTAGCAGTTAAGTTGGGAACAACTTTATGATTTGTGTAAAAAGTGTTTTGGTTGGGATCAATAGACATCAGACATTGAGTTCAACAGGTGCTTTTCTTACAAAACTAGACAGTTTAACATGAGTCAGTTGATCAAGATGTTCAAAGGCACTGCCGAGAAAGAAAAACAAGGACCGTCAAGTGATGCCGAAGTGGATGTCGCGGCCACGCCTATCTCTTGTGTGTATTGGGATATGTCACATTCCCTAATGCTAGTGGCAACCGGGTAGACGCCAACCTTCTACAACTATTGCATCCTATCAATAAGGTAGACGACTACTCCTAGGGATCAACATGCCTAGCATTCTTGATGGAGGAGTTGATAAAGGCGTCGAGGCTTAAAACTATCCAAATTTTCGAGAATGTCAGTCTATTCCAGGTATTTTCTCAACTTTATTAATCAATTGATCGTTATGTTTTTTTCCTTTAATTTAAGAATCAATTTCTAATACTTGGTTTGATATCTATGTAGACATAGATCTATGACCACTACCCCAGTCTAAAATTAGCATTAGAAAACCCGGATCGGGAGAAAGGTACACCGAGAGGAACAAAGTACAAGTTCACAAAGAACCGTTCAAGGACAAAGGAGCAGCAATTGGTTCAGTTGAGGTAGAAATTAGACTCAATTAAGGCCTTAGAGGTATGCTTTGATCCATACAAGGAAGACCGAGCTAGTGGACATATAACGGGTGGTTCCGATTTGTCCCATTATTTTGGACCGTTGTGGCACCCCACAGGTTATGTGATGTACAATGGCTCCAGGGTGACGCGACATCATGGTTATGTACAAGGAGTACCATGGCATCACATAAATGGAAAGTTCAAGTTGGGCGTGGAGCATTCTCAGTCTAATCAGGACACCATCAGGGTAGTTTACTCTGGTACACCATCTATTATTGACCATTGGGATCAAAGGATGTACCACTTGGTGAACACTGGGAGAGATGTCAACCGAGATGATGAAAATGATCCAAGATATATGGAGTGGTACCGGGAGCATTCACATCTTCGTGTAATCCGTGAACTTAAAGCAAAGATGACCTTGGAGGCAGCCTTTTACAAATGTATCGTCAAAGAAAAACCCTCAGGTTATGATAGACTGGTGCGTATGGTTATGACTTTCCCTTTAATATTAAAATTCAATTTTTTAGGTAAACTCCATTTGATGTTTTGTCAATTAAGAAAACAAGCAAATAGGTTCAAGTTTTTGTCCAAATGGTGCGTTTATTGCATAGCAGCTGGACATCATGTGTCAATTGAGAAGATAAAAAAGCACAAGCAGATGATTGATAATGTTGATAATGAAGAGTATGCAGCTGAGTTTGGGGAAAAAGTGACGAAGAACCCTCCTAAGAAAAAATATCAAAGAAAAACAAATGATCTCAGGCTTCTTCAAGCTCTCTTGCCGAAGGAAATGTTGAGGGAGGTGAAGGTGATGCTAGTGATAATGCGGGTCGTCCGAGTCGTGTTAAGCGTTCTAAAACTTTAGCTAACAATACTAAGAAGAAAATTAGGAAACATATGATAATGTATTCTTCGATGTTATGGATTATGTTGTTCTAACAGTTTCTTTCGGATTATGGTATTTTAAATACTAATTTGGATTATATGTTCTTAAGTTTATAGGTTATGAATGTATTTTGAGTTATGTTTATTACTTGATTGTCTGAAATTGCTGAATTTGTCACAATAATCGGAGGATAAATATCAACCTTACCTACCGATTCTGGTAAATTTTAAAAAAATTGTCAGATATGTGCAGAATCGGTAGTAACGTTATCAACCTTAACTACAAATTTTGGTGACTTTTCCAAAAATTGTCAGACAGGTCCACAATCGGAAGTAAAAATATTAACATTTGCTACCGATTATCGTGGTTTCATTTTTACAGTTCTTCTAAACCAAAAACCCTTATAATCGGACACAACATTTCTCATTGTCTACCGATTAACGTGGTGTTTAAAATCGGTAGGTTAGGTGAACTTAATAATCCACCGATTATGGTAGTTCCCAAATTCGAAAATTTGAGATTTTTCTAAATTTCATTTTTGGGGCAACTTCATAATCGGGAGACATGTTAACTCCTAATCTACCGATTATGGTAGTTCCCAAATTTGAATAATTTGAGATTTTTTCAAATTTCAATTTTGGGGTAACTTCATAATCGGGAGCAATATTAACTCCTAGTCTACCGATTATGTTAGTTCCCAAATTCGAAAAACTTGAGATTTTTTCAAATTTCAATTTTAGGGCAACTTCATAATCGGGAGACATGTAAATAATTACCCTCTGATTGTATGTTATTTCAAAAACAAAACTTTCAAACTATATATGAACACATTACCCCTCGATTATCCTAACATCTACCGATTACTAAATTAAACTATCGATTGCAGTTTTATCTACCGATTGTGGAGGGTATATTTGTCATTTCAAAAAATTGAAAATAAGGGATGGCTTCAATTTAGGTTTGGGTGACCCTATTTTGTCTTATTAGTCGTCCCTAATTCTTTCAGGGTCTCCCCTAATGATACCAGGTTTTTTTTTTGTCAAATTATTTTTTCAAAGGTACACGGAATTGGTAGTTCGATAGCACCACGCTTTTATAATGGCAAACTCCCCTTGGCCTCGTCCCTTTTGAATATTTGAACATCTTAAGGAACTAAAACTTGTTGGAAAATTGGCTTAGGATGAAAAAACAGAAACAGAACAATGGTGTACCCCTGATTTCAAGGCTCTTTCGATTCTTTTAGACAATAATTCGACCTTTCCCAATTAACCTGGCGAGTACAACAGGTCTCTCGAATTATGTCTTTAGGATTCAATGAAGTCCTAACACCGTAATCGAATTCAAGGATTGTACTTCCTTGACCCGACCAAGAATCACACCGTATAAGGTTCTGATGATGCTATTTAGAGAAGAAGAAAATAAATTGAATAAATATTTTGGAATGGGAGAAAATCTTCGCTATTTAAAGAGGATTTCATGTCTTTTGGATATGTCTATTCATCTCCAACAGACGCTCTCAACGGGCACTCATTAATGGTTTCTCTTGGGAAGAAACCCCTATGGAAAGAGAGGTGTCGATAGAATTTTCTGGAAACCGAAATAGGTTTTCAAAATTCAAAACCAGAATTTTTTTTTACGAGATGTTGTCTCGCACCCCCACGACCTGTCAGGTCGGGAGGGGCTACGTCCTGCGGACCCCCGGATAGCGGCAAACATTAATGAAAATTTCCAACAAAACTTTCTATATATGTATATATATAATTTTCATTTCATGAAATCCATTTCTTTCAGCATTCTTTTAGTATTCGCTTACTTCGTACCAATCAAAATTCATACAGTTCAAATTTTGGCAAACAGAAATAATGGAATTCTCGTAACAACCGAGCAGTTGCTGATAACTTGCTTATATTCTCCTCTGAATTTTTAATCTAAGTTAAACTACAGTTTTTCATGTTAGCCATTTTCATATCCGAAGAATACATCCGAAGAATAAGAGGTATTCCCGTATTGGCTTAGATATTTCGTCTTGTGCTGGTACCGGAGACCACATTCTGCCCGTTGGATCGTTCGTTGAGCAGTTTAGCCTTAAGCACCACTCCATCCGCTCATTTTCATGACTAATTAAAAGCGCACCTGGAAAACAAAGTTTTGTTGAGGTTGAGGGTTGTACGTGTCTCTCCTAATTGAAACGGACACATCTGCAATTGTATGCATCGGCTGCTTCTTAGGCCCGAAGGCCGACGTCTCTTAAGGGTAAGATTTTTTCAATCAGGTCAGGCCTATCATGACAACAGCTTAGAATATCTGCCGATGAAGACTAAGATTAACCTAGCCAATAAAGGATATACAAAGATATATTATCCTTGACCAAGTCAAGTCTACCGTAATAAGTTTCTCCCGAAAAACAAGTTTTAAAACTCATCCTGGAATCCACTAACCACTGCAAACTGTACCCATACCCTCTTCCGGCGTTGATTTTTCAGGTATTATTTTTTTTTTTTTTGCTTTTTTGATTTTTATAAGCTTATGGTAAATTTTGAATTAATTCTAGCTCGCTTTGTTGGTGTCGCAAACAAGGATTTTCGAGTTGTTTGACGATGAGTTTATTACCCAATCACAAGCGCAAACGAGAAGAAAGGGCAAAGGATGATCAAGATCGTCCATGCAAAATCAGGAGAACCACAAACCTCCCGGATGACTGTTTAAATCTTATATTTAATAAATACCTAAAAACTAGAGATGATCGCAATTCCTTTGGTTTAACTTGTCGTGACAGGCTTCGTATTCATGACTACAATCATGAATCTTTATGGTATCATAATAATTATGATCCACATCATATATATGAGCCAGTAGGTAAATATCCAAAAATTTGTCCCGAAAGCCTTGCCATAATTACTTGTTAATAAATTATGGGTATCGAGACGGATCATCGATTAGACGGAAAACAAATCAAACAAAAGTTAAGAAGACAAAGATTAAAGTGATTCGGTACTAACGCCTACATTCACTGAGAAATCCCTTAGGGTGAAATTATTATTGATCACCAGTTTCGATAGTCTTCCTCTTGACTTTATCTCCACTCTAGTGAACACATGCTCAACGGTTACAGTCTTCACGGCAACCTTGGCTCTTGTATAGGGTTAGATATTTCAACACCCCCCTCAAGTTGGACATGTAGAGAATTGAAATGTCCAACTTGAAGTGTTATCAAAGAAGATCTGCAAAACAATCATTTTTATCTTCTTCTTCCTCTATACGGTCTTCACATGGTATATTAACTTGAACATCATCAGAGTAGTTATTTGAGATGCCACAGAACCGCTGACGTATGAAAACTAGACTTGACGGACCTTGATCTTAGCAGAAGCCTTCAACTCCACCATTCAACATTGTCCAGATCATAGGACATAGACAATGCAGACGACATAAACATAACTCCACAGTTGGTACATAAAAGAGTTTGAGAACAATAATGGATTGAATGGGCTAGATTTGAAAACCAAACATGCCCATGGAAATAGATTGAAAAGCTAATTTTAGCCTCAAAAGAAACAAAAGATGAAATTTTATAAGTCCACAAAAAAACGGTAGACTAGAAAACTGATTTGGAGAAACAAAGCACAATCATATGCTGTAAAAGGAATCGACCATGTTTTCTGGATTAGCAAGAAACTTGCTGGAAAACGCGAATTGGTCGTTGAGATAAATCGATAAGAACACAAAAACTGGTTTGTTCTCGAAATTAAATTTGGATTAATAGCCAAAGAAATGATGACATGTTTGATATGAAAAACATAGGCAAGACATGATAGACAAAAGATGGCTGTCTAAGAAAGTCATGAAGACTATTGTTTGGATACGAGATCAAAAAAGATCATCGCTTTCAGAAATAAAAAATAGATTACCATAATGGCAGGATCCTCTCGGAAATAGGAAATATTTTCGAAATTATATTCCCAGGAAAAGAGAGGGGAATATTAGATTTGCTATAAGCAAAAAAATACTACCTCCGTCCCTAATTAGATGACCTAGTTAAAATTTACTAGTAAATTTAAAAATGATTTATCTCTCAAACTATACAACGGATTTTCGTAAACTGTGTATCATCGGAAAGCATTTTAAAACACCTATCTAATGAATATAAATATGGCTATCAAATTTTACGAATTTTTTATAATAATACTAATTTATCACTCCACTTATTTATGGTAATAGATGGAGGGATTATATGATGTGATAATAGATGTAAAGATATGAACAACAAGTGGAGAAAAGGACATGATAACACAACTTTGATGCATAGCAAAGATGCACATCCGTTTGATTAATAAAAAAAAATAACAGTTAGTCACTGAGATATAGTGATAGACGTGTAGCTATTTAGGAGAGTTTTCTTGATTGAAAACTGATTTCGGAAAGGTTCCGAGAAAATCCATAGAGAATGGATTGTGATTGTGATAAATATATCCCAAAGAATACGCGACATGAGCAGCACAGAGTCGTATAAATGATAACAACAACCAAACATAACTCATCTGACTTAATGGATTCCCATTAGTCACGGCTATAGATGGACGTCAAAGAGAGTTTTCGTGAAAGAAAATTGATATCGAAAATTTTGTGTGTATAGATCATGAAAATACACACGTATATGGGAAATATTTGTAGCTAAGACAAATGACGACATAATTTCGCATGAAACAAATATTTGGAATACGAAAACAGTTTTGGAAATAAAATCAATTTCCGATATGGCAACAGATTCAGTAAAATCTGCTTGACAACTCATAGTGCGGAATTACTGGTTTTGACTGAGAAAACCAGAAATATAATAGATTTCGAAGATATGGAATACATTCCACAAATATTTTGATTACCAGAAATGGCAAAAAGTTCGAAAATGGAAAATATTTTCGGAATTGATGTGAATGTTCTTGACAGAATGGACAAACAAATTTTGAGAACAAGATAAAACCTCGTTTGGATTGACAACAAGATCATGTGAGATTAATGAACATTGAATAGAAAACCTCGTTTGGGGGAATGAACCCTTGTACTGAAGCAAAACAAAAACCATCATTATGACTTTTTTTTTTATTATTTTTTTTTGATATCAAATATAACTATGTTTGGTATGCGATCATACCCATAGTCACAAATGAAGAGAACAATATTGAAAACAAAGGAAGATTTCCGGCGTGATATTAACCAGAAGTATAGACAGAGAAAAAAAAAGTTTCATGAAAACAAAACTCAGCAATAACTAAGCTCTGTTGAGACTCATCTGTCGCCTAATGGGAATAGGTGACAACGAATAAATCAATTGATTTAGATGTTATTGCACAGAATTGAAAGCATATATTGATGCAATCAATAGTTTTTGTAATTAAGACAACACAAAAATGTAAACTTGATGAGAAATACCTTTAGTGCTAGATACCACGAACCTTATATGCAAGATCGTGACCAACTCTCACTGTTGATTGCTCGAGAGCAGGAAGAGCATCAAAACTATTTTGGATTGACAAAGAAAAAAATAAGGAAAACGTTTGTTGATACGAAAACGAAAAACTTTAACTTTGTTGCGGAAACGATTTGGCGGATCCCCCGCTATGATACCATAATAAATTATGGGTATCGAGACGGATCATCGATTAGACGGAAAGCAAATCAAACAATAACGCCTACATCCACTGAGAAACCCCTTAGGGTGAAATTATTATTGATCACCAGTTTTGATGTCACTGGGATACTTTTACATGTACATTACTGTTCCTATTTATAGGAATGACAAGGATCTCATCTTGACTAGGTAATCTGACTATACAAACAGATTTACTAGCTAGTAGCTAGAATACAATGACTTGGTCTTCCTCTTGACTTTATCTCCACTCTAGTGAACACGTGCTCCACGGTTACAGTCTTCACTGCAACCTTGGCTCTTGTATAGGGCGAGATATTCCAACTAAGCTGTTGATTCGATTTCAACACCTCAAAATTTTGAGTCTAGGAAGGTTGCCTAGGATAACGGATGTTGATACACTAAAGTCACAATCCTTTGTCTCCAATATTCAAACTCTACTGATAAATCCTTGCTCTTATCATTCCCCTGAGTATTCAGATATACAATTTTCCTTGATATTTTCTTGGTTCCCTCGTTTAACATGTATAATTTTTCGTTCTTCCCGTATTACTGATAAAGGTTTAGAGACCTTGGCAAAATGTTGTTCATCCTTAAAGACAGTCAACCTAGACAAGTGTTGCTCGATTACTGACTCAGGATTAAGTTGTCTTTTACAAAACTGTCGGGAATTGCGTTCACTTGATATTTCATGGTGCAGCGGTATAACAGGTATTGGCTTTCTAGAGGTGATTCTGATATACACTAGAGGTGATTAAAGCTAGTGTTAGTGGTGCATACCTTAACCCGTCTTGCTGCATGCGAATGCAAACTTACACTAGAGGTGATTAAAGCTATTGTTAGTGGTGGTGAACTTGAATATCTATATCTGGAGACAGTACCCAGTGAATTGGCCAAAGTTGATAAAGGATGCATTATTAATACCGAAGCAGTTCTAAAGATTTCAAAAGGTTGCCCTTTATTGAAGGATATGTTCCTATTAGGGCTGAACATGGTCTCGGTTTTTCGCTGGAACCGGACCAAACCAGATCAATTAGGAAGAAACCAAACCGAACCATTTACTAATGGATTGGTTACGGTGTAGAAAGTGGAAAACCAATAGTGTTGGTTTCGGTTTGGTTTGACCTCTAAAACCGAACCAAAAATCATTAGAAAACCGATTAATTTTTAAACTTAGTTTCTACGTTTAATTTACAAGTATTAGATTCTACCCATTGATTTAGAGGATAAATAGAAACCCTAAAACTAATATTTCATGATGATACTCTCCCTCTTTCTCTTTCTCCTTATCTCAGTCGCCTCCCTTCTCCACCCCCAACTACAGCCGCTGCTACTCGACTTTTTTCTTCCCGTCTTCCTTATTTTTTATTTGTCAATAACTAAATTAAGATATATTATATATCTTCTTTTGATCTCTAGAACTAGAGTAAGCTTTGGGGGAAATTAGGCTCAGGCCCAACCCATGGATAACCCATAATATGAGGCCCTTAATTAAAAAAAGTTTAAATCTAGGCCCCGAGTTTTTAAAAGACCTTGATACCCTTATGCATATTGTCAAGCCCATAATTAAATAAAATTTAAATATAGGCCCAAAATTATTAAATCTAGGCCCGAAATTATTAAAATACAGTGCGAAGGTGTAAACAGAAGTTACACATGCATATGGCATGTGTAACCAGAAGTTACACATCCTTATGATATGTGTAATGCAAAGTTACACTTGTATATATATGCAAATAAATAGACATCAAAAAAAAAAAAAAACACACAAAAAAAGTTATTACTTTAATATTCATTTACAATAATTTCTTAGCATGTGTAACTAGAAGTTACACACGCATCTGTTTAGTGTAATTGAGAGTTACATATGTGTCTATCTAGTGTAACTGAGAGTTACACATGCATCTGACTTGTGTATTCAGCGTCAACTCCAGTTCCAGCGAGACCATTACCACGTTTAAGCAATTAGCTTTTATGAAGTTATCTAAAACCTGAAATATAACAACAAGCAATCAGTATTTATACGATTAAAATGAACAGTACATAAAACAATGTATATTTCAGTTTCACAAGCATCTGACTAGTGTAGCTAGCGGTTACACATGCATCTGAATTGT
The DNA here is from genome assembly GCF_003573695.1 of Papaver somniferum. NCBI lineage: Eukaryota > Viridiplantae > Streptophyta > Magnoliopsida > Ranunculales > Papaveraceae > Papaver > Papaver somniferum. Next base: position 212,279,454 of record NC_039358.1, read on the forward strand.
GTAACTAAGAGTTACACATGCATATAACATGTGTAACTAGGAGATACACATTCATCTGGCTAGTGTAGCTAGCAGTTACACATGCATATGACTAGTGTAACTAGGAGTTACACATACATATTGATATGTGTACCCAAAATCAGTATGTGTAAGTAAAAGTTACACATCTAATTAACATGTGTAACTTGCAGATACACATGCATCTGAATTATGTAACTAGGAGTTACACATGCATCTGACTTAGATATGTCAACATAAAATCAGCAAATCCATATCTAAATGAATAACACTAGCAAAAACGAGAGGTGACTATCAAGAAATTACCAGTCATAAAATAATACAGTTAACCTTGCAAGTGAATGAGAAGCTCTTAATTAAGATATCACTGCTTCAGCAGAAAGACGTTGTTAGCACTGTATTAACAGAAAGACGTTTTACAGCGCTAGTCTAGATGTACCTAAGCCATTTTCACATTATCGATGACGAAGGACATTTTAAGCAACAGAAAGTAAAGCTTCAGACAGTAATTATACTGGAAGAATAATACAAACACCTGGGAACCTTGTGCTAGCACATTAATATCGCAAAAAATGATCACACAACTGATTCAGCAGGGTATAGATATGAACCCAGGAAAACAAAATGCATGTGTAATCAGTAGTTACACATGTAAACAATAGTTACACATGCATATTAGCATAAGTTACACATACAATCATCATGTGTAACTAGAAATTACACATCTAATTATTATGTGTAACTATAAGTATAACCTGCACCTAATTAGTCTAATCTGCATCCACTACTACTCCCTACTACTAGGACTTGATGTTCTTTTCTCAATTTCATAAATATAACCACTATAACATATCCCATCAAATTAGCATGTGTAATTATAAGTTACATATGCATATCCCATCAAATTAGCATGTGTAACTATAAGTTACACATCTAATTTGCATGTGTAACTAGTAGATACACATTTATTTGGCTTGTGTACCTAGAAGTTACATATTTAATTAGCATGTGTAACTACTAGTTACACATCCATAGTCTGCCAATGCTAGTTAAACGTGTAAATTTTCATGCATATGGCTTGTGTGATGTGCAGTTAAACATGCATCCTAATTGTGTAATTAGGAGTTACACAAGCATATAACATGTGTAACCAGAAGTTACACATATAAATAACATGAGTTACATATATAAATAACTTGTGTATATCACAAGGTCTACTAGGAAACATCTAAATCGAATACGAGCTATAAATGTTTCCTAATTACTAAGGAAAGCATACGAGCTAAATACAATGGACTTCATTTAAGACAGGATACAGAAAGCAAAGTAGAAAGGACGCAGGTCACGAGATTTACCGGAGAGACAACATCACCGACAAAACGTGTCACCTGAAATCCACGAACATAGCTCTTATTAACAAAACTAGAATGACTAACAATTTACCATTTCCATTACTTGCATATAGGCAGACACAGGGTCATTTGGATTTGGCTCAAGGACTGCATTATAGTAAGACCAAAGTAACAAATCCATCATTAGGCTGCTATTACATCTACCAATCTAAAATGAAATTCACTAACTAAACACTCTTAAAACAAGCATGTATAATCAGCTGGTACACATAAAATGCATGTGTAATTTGGAGTTACACATGATATGAAATGTGTAACTGGGAGTTACATATGCAATATTAAGAAATGAACAAAAATGAAAAGAAAATCACACAATCAACAAATCCAAAATCCATAGTAGTTTAGGAAGATGATTTAAATACTTACAACTATTTTCTCGGCTGCTTCACAGATTTTATCGACTTTGGCTTTTAATAATCCTTTAAAGACCATTTAAACTCTACGAAAAAAAGAGAAAATCATTTAAAATTTTGACAAAACCATGACATTCTCAAGAACTTAAGATTCAAAATCAAAAAGTGAGTTTTATCTTTTTGGTATGCATCGTCAATCTATTGCAGGTGTAAACTCCTGCTTCTTGAAGCTTCTTAATGTCTATCAATTAGCATGTGTAACTAGTAGCTACACATCCATTTAGTTAGTGTACCTAAAAGTTACACATCTAATTAGCATGTGTAACTAGTAGCTACACATACTTTTAACTTCCAAGTTAACACACTCAGCAATTGATATGTAAAAAACAGATCAATCTTAGCTTGCCAAGTTAGAATCACGCATACGTCCATTATAAACTCCAGCATTAATCTCATCAAGCGCACACCATGGTATCTGCAGTGGATTTAAAAGTTACAACAGCATACCGCCACTAACTGATCATACACTAGTAAAACAGATGAAAGATGCTAACATTGTTCCTAAACAACATGAACTATGAAATGTACCAACCAATCAATGAAATTTTTTTATTGAAAACTGACAAAAGGACATACCAGCAGTATTGCTCTAAGACCCTTATACATACAAAAATTCATATGTAATCAGCAGTTACACATGCATATGGCATGTGTAATTGTTAGTTACATATGTAAGTCATTCGAATCTGCACAAGCCACGTCTGGATCCAATCCAATAACTACATGCCTAGCTTAAAACAAATCCAAAGGAAAGTATGTCACTACAAGGTGGAAGATTCATTCCATTCGGGAGCTACAAAATGGAATAACTTAACAAGATTAAACCATATCTGTATTTATACTTTTAAGATCAGAAATAAAATTGACGACACATTGCTACCTGGTCACAATCTACTGGCGTAAGTGGTTGCTTCCCAAAATTTTCCTTTCACATAAAAAATGCCAATATCAATACAGTTAGACCATGAATAGCTGATAATACCACAAAATAACTAAGTGAAGGAAACATAATCAATCAAAAATATAACCATACCTTATGTAATCTGACCCGAGCAAGTGATTCCTTGATAGAATTTTCCATTATTGTTAGATCCTCTATATTGTTTATCTTATTTGGATCCTTCCAACAGCCGAAACAGTGCAGCCGACCGCAAACTTAATCATATAATTATCCGAATTTTGAATTTGTATAGCAAGCTGCAACAAGTAAGCAGTGTTGGCTGACACAAATGGATAATTTTATAATTCAAGAAGGCAGAGGGCCCTACATTCATTTAAACATCAGTTTGGGGGCTAGTGCAATGAGGTAAGTGAAATTCAAATAATTAAGTACATGACCGCTAATACAAACAACAACCAAATAATTGAGATGAGAAATATTTATGGAGTGGCACCTCAGTCTATTACGCATTTCCGATAGTTGAGCTTGCAAGAGTCTCGACTGATTTGTCAGCACCTGTCAGTATTACATTTACTTATGACAACATGGAGTACATATTGAATTCCATAAAATAAAATAAAAATGAATGATATAGTTACTGTCATTCGTGAGGCATACCTCAACAGCTTGAGTACTGCAAAAATGGACCCTTCTCTCTTGTTTTCCTATTAAAAGGGTGATATCTGGTTTTTGGTCTGGTAAAGAAAAAATGGTGAATGGTGTTAAAAAAGACACTTGATGGTAAGTCTACAGAGTGTCTCTCGACAATGCTTAAAGTCATACATACCTTGTGCCAAAAAACTCTTGTATATTTACGTCATGGTCCAATTTCTTAAATGTGTTCTTTAGTGCCTGTCAAGGATGATGCTTAGAGTGTCAATCACCGAAACACGTACGGCAAGTCAAAGTTATAAGAATCATAAAATCAGGAGGAAATATTAATACATCATGAGGAATTAGTTTACCTCAAGGCTCTCAAGCTTCTTGTTCCAACAAAATGTAAATGATTGAAGCTGTTATTGTCGCTTGAGTTCATTTTATTAATTTAAGATTAAACAAATCCAATCCAATAACTCATGGCAAAACAATTGCAGGAATAACACTTGCATAGAGACTCAACAAGAATCAGATGAGCTTGAAATAGTGAAGAAGAGCTCATTCATGCCTTTTCTCAAACATACGATGTGTACTGTCTTTGTTAATGGATAAACAACTTTTCCAGTAATTTTTGAGCCTCTCTGTATCACCTTCCCTGCAACAATTCCACATCCAACACAAAACACAATCATAAAATCATTCAAACACAACAAAACACGGTATAAAGTTCTAGTTTAAGCAACACCTGTATTAGTTTAAACCTACTAAGAATCATTTCAAAGATTCGTAACACCAAAAAATTGAAATCAAGCCTAAAATTAGATCGGAATTAAGAGAAAACTTAATATTACACATGTAGTCAATCAATTGAACCACAAATCCTTTACGAATATCGCCATTGAACACTTTCTCATTCAACTGAATTGCTAAAACAGCATATTGAGACGAAACTGAGTCAGAAACAAGTAATTGAAGCCGATCTTGTGATTTACCAGTAGATTTTCTATCTAAATACTCGAACTAGAGGTTTTAAGTTTGAATCGCCTCTAAGAATAACAGAAATCGCATTATGAGTTAATTTCACAGACATTTCACTGAATTTTTATAGGTTTTGGATTACGAAATGGATGAATCTAAGCTTAAAATGATGATAAATCGATGAATAATTTCGAAATATGAGATTACGGAGATGAAATCAATGAAAAAAATGAAGATCGGTGAAATTTGGAGACGACGAAGAAGTTTTCTAGGGTTTTTCCGCCGGAGCTGAAAGAGAAAATGAAAGGAGAAGAGAGAGAGAAAAAGAACAGATAAATGAAAATATCTACTGAGATTCCTCTTGTATATATAGTAAAGGGTAGTGTTGTAATTATTAAAATTCATAATAATTAATTATGGGCCAGATCTGAAAAAAATTTGATTTTTTGGGCCTAGCAGTATCATTTTCCTAAAGTATGGAGTTGATAGTGAAGGATCCATTTTGTGGGGCTTCTATATATTGAACCCATATAGTAGGGGGTTCTAGTATTTTTCACTAAGCTTTAACTATTCTTGATATTTTTTGTATTTTTTTGTCTGTAAATTTGTGTAAACCAATACTATCGGCAACTACAATTTTTTTATCTGTAGATTTGTGTTTTTTTTTTTTTGGTTTGACATAATTATTGGTTAACCAAAAAACACTGGGACAAACCGAAACCAACTGGAACCATTTGGAAACCAAACCAATGATTAATGGATTGGTTTGGTTTAGATTTTTAGAAACCAATAGTATTGGTTTCGGTTTTGGTTTGGCTAGAAACCGAACCAAAACCGACCATGAACAGCCCTACTTCCTATCGAATTGTGAGGAGGTAGAGCTAGCAGGATATGAAGCTATAGGTATGAATTGCAAAGAATTGGAGCAGCTTTACGTGATGGGGTGCCAAAGGTTATGTGATATAGGGTTGCAAGCTATATGTGATGAGTGTAACAAGCTTATTGAATTTTACATAGATGGAGAAAAAAATAGTTGTAGCTGCTCTATTCTTGAGCATTTCGATGGCAAGAAACCTGAAGTGATTTTATGGTCGTAGTTCGTTTTTGAGTTGGTTTTAATTTAATTTTGCTATATGTGCAAAAGTTAGAAGTTTGCTGTGTTAACACCAAACATTAAATTTGTTTGATCAATCGTCGTTTACTATTTTTTTCCTCTTTAAAGTCTTCTGCACCAAACATTAAATTTGTATATTATTTCCAGAGGTCAGTTTCATGTTCCAGTGAATTCTCAATGTTTAGTTAATCTACTTGTGCACTTGGAATTTGAGTTTCTAGAGGCAACGGTTCATGTTTTATGGGTGCAGGTGCAGCCGGGCGAGTATTGGGTGTCCCTAGATAAAAAATTTGGGGATAGGTTGGATAATTAGGTAGACAAATTGCACACTGTTTTATTATTAGTGGAGTCCGAAACACCCGATTTTGTTGCATCTTAATTTAATCTATGTTCGTATTGTAGTATGCAGTGCTGCATTTACGCAAAGTTGGGAACTGAAAGCTGTTGTATTTTTACACGGCTTGGACATTACCAACGCAATGTGTAGTCATTTTGATTTGCAGTTTTGTACCTTCTGATGCTCTTGGCTGGTAGCTGATTTCTAGTGTGTACTTCTGATTATAGCTAGGGTTAAGCAAGGTGTTTGGAAAAGGGTTCCCGCCCTTTTTATTAGTGACAATAGAGATGTAAATCAAAGTTTCTACACGATCGGTATTAAGATTTATCTACACGGATACGTAACAAAAAGATAAACCAAAATTCTCCGAGATTAAATCGACGAATATCCTTGACCAAATCAAATCCATCGTAAGTTTCTCCACGCAAACCATTTTTTAAACTCCTTTAAACAATCCTCGGAATCTTCTTACCTCTGCGAACTGTATCCATTCCGTCTTCCGGCGCTGAACTCACAGGTTTTTTTTTCTTCTTTTTTTCTTTTTGTTGTTACCATGGGTTTTTTTTATATGAATCTTATCTTTTGATTTTTATATATAAGTTTATTGTATTTTGAATTGATTTTAGTTCGCCTTGTTGGTGTCGCAAACAAGGATTTTCCAGGTGCTTGATGATGAGTTTATCACCCAATCGCAAGCGCAAACAAGGGTTTGGTAAGATTCCTACCTCAAAAACATTACAAGAACAAGGGGTAAAAAATAATCATGTTGAGCGTCCATGTAAAATCAGTAGAATTTCCTTATCTTCTGTTCCAAGCCTCCCTGGTGACTGTCTGGATCTTATATTTAAGTGCCTAAAAACTAGAGATGATCGCAATTCTTTTGGGTTAACTTGTCATCAATGGCTTCATATTCGGGACAACAATCAAGAATCCTTATGGTGTAAATCCAGAAATTATGAGCCAGCTGATTCAAAAATTAGTTCAGAAAGCTCTGCGATAATTATTTGTAATCTGTTGATTCGATTCCAAAACCTCCAATGTTTGTCTCTAAAAGGGTGCCCGGGGATATCAGAGGTTGTTACATCAAAGTCACAGTCCTTCGGCTCCAAAGTTCGAACTCTGGACTTGCGTTTTTGCTCTGTGTATTCAGATATGCAATTGCCTTTGGTATTTTCATGGTTTCCTTGCTTGACATACATTGATTTGTATTCTTCTAATATTAATGATAAAGGTTTAGTGGCCCTGGCCAAATGTTGTCCATCCTTAAAGACAGTGGACCTCTCGCAGTGTTGCTCGATTACTGATTCGGGACTAAGTTTCCTTTTACAAAACTGTCGAGAACTACGTTCACTTGGTATATCATGCTGCAGCAGTATAACAGGAGTTGGCTTTCTAGGGTGTTCACAAACCTTAACCCAACTTGGAGCAGGCGGATACAAACTTAATCAAGAGGTGATTAACGCTATTATTAGCGGCGGTGAACTTGAATATCTATATCTCGAGACAGCACCTGATGAATCAGCCGAGTTCAAGGAGAGATGCATTATTAATACCGAAGCAGTTTTAACGATTTCAAAAGGTTGCCCTTTATTGAAGCATTTGTTCCTATCAAATTGTGAGGAGGTAGAGCTAGAAGGATGGAAAGCTATAGGTATGAATTGCAAAGAGTTGGAGCAGCTTTACGTGATGGGGTGCCAAAAGTTATGTGATATAGGGTTGCAAGCTATATGTGATGGGTGTAACAAGCTTATTGAATTTTACATAGATGGAGAAAAAAATAGTTGTAGCAGCTCTATTCTTGAGCATTTCGATGGCAAAAAACCTGAATTGATTTTATGGTCGTAGTTTGTTTTCGAGTTAGCGTTAGTTCAATTGCTATACGAGCAAAAAATGAGAAGTTTGTTGTGCTAACACACTGCAAACTCAATTCCATGTTAGTCTTTGATCAATTGTCGGTTTTTATTTTTTTTCCCTTCAGAGTTCAGACTAAAATCTTTTTTTACCAGTTTTAAATATGGTACTGCTGAGAACTTTGTGTATTATTTACAAAGGTTAGTTTCTTGTTCTAGTGAATTTTCTATTATAGAATGTTAAGAAGAAGGCAATACAGAGATTGCAGAGATACGAAGAAGAATGATAAACTTGAACAGAAAGTTTAAGTAGAATAATTCAATACCTTTGCAATGTAAATTAACAAGGGTTTACTCAATAAATACATGTGTAGATTTGTAGAGATTTAAAAAGAGTCATGAAAATTAATAACTTTGCGAGAATTATATAGAATTGAGCAAATTTTTGTGGAGTTATGTAGAGTTGTCTAATGTGTTGCAGACATTTGTAGAGTCCTGAAGAGTTGTAAAAACAAATTTTATATGGAAATATGCATGATAGACATAAATACAAAATTTATTGTAGCTTGTTTATTATAGTAACTTCAACTAAATTAAAATAAATTATTATTATTTTATATATATAAATTATTTTTTTTGTTCAATAAAATACAATAAAGTGTAACAATAAATTAAAATAATTATTAATGTACATTTAATTGTCATACTCCAGGACATGTTCTTTGAAGAAGTTAGTTGGCACACGAGACACAAGTTGTGTGCCAACCCCTCTCTGAAGAGCAACCCCTATTCTATGGAAAAGAAAATTTCCAACACTAACATTAGCATCATGACTAGCTGATAAAGTACGCAATCTCTTAAGAAAGTCGATAGTCTCATCACCCAGTCCACCCAAAGTGGTGAAAGCTAAGGTGCCAAAACCGAAACCCTGAGCATTACATTTTTCCAGGTACTTCTTACGCTTGAGGGAAAGTCAATGGCCTGACCAGGCACAAAGGAATAAACACCATTTCCTGTGAAGGGGGAAACAACAGTGACATCAAGGCACACATCACGACCATTGTCCTAGTTATAAACCATTATGTCCGCCGGAAGAAGGCCAGAGCCATTGTTAGAGATAAGTCCGAAATCAACCTCTTTCCCTGCCGGAACTCCCAACCGATAACATATATCCGCAATAATGTCATGAAGGAGGTCATGTCTGAATTTCAAGCCCAGATCATTTTTGTAGTGCAAGGCGTGATCCCCAAACTTATCCATCGCAGACGAGCAACTAGGGCAAACCCCATCCTCTTCAAAGAAAGGAATTCCAAGCCTATACTTGAGGATTGCACTGAAGTGTCTCGGGACGAATTTTTGTCCCAAGCATTCAATGGGTATTGCCAATAGGAAATCTTGAGCATGTTGGTCACGGTTGCATTGCCATAATGCACTATCACAGTCTGTCATCTGGAAGCTGGTAGGCATCGAACTAACCACAATATCAAAGTAAATAGTTGCGAGGGAACTCATAGAGTGGACAGGTGCAACATCTTCTAAACCGGGTGTAGAAATGGAGGCACTACAAGATGTGTTAAAGTCATGTAAGGCATTAGAAAAGCAAGAACCAGCAGGATCAATACCTAAATGTCTCAGAATGGATCTCTGTAAGGCAAAGGTATGGAGGCAGGAAGAAAGGTAACAGTAAGTGCGTGTATCAGACATAGAATATGTACCCAAACCACCATACTTGAGAGGAAGAGTAACAAGACTATGTTGTAAAATCCCATAACCCGGACCATCGCCCGTGATTAATCGACGCAAAAACTGGAAAAGCTGAGTATCAAAGGTTTCTGCACCAAGTCTATAAAACCAGGCATGGTAGTTCTCAAGGTAAAATACAATCTTGAGACTCCAGTGCAGTTCCTGAGAAGCAGCAATTTGCATCGAGGATCCTCTAATTTGCTAACAGCCTCCATCAAACTGACAGTTTTCTGAACCCTTTTGTGAACCATATCCATACAATATAATATAATATAATTTATACTCATCTATAATAAGAGGCTTATAAATTGTGCATTCACGAAATAAAATAAAAGAGAGTAAAAACATCTTTATAAAAAAATTGTAAGTCCTCCAAAATCTTATATGTTTTGCAAGACTTTTATCAAGGCAAATATATACACAAAAGTCACTCAAAGTCTTGAAAATAGGTAAGTATGCAAAGTCTTTGAATTTTCAAGTTTACAACGAGTAACATAAACTTTAGAAGACCTTTTGAAAATCTACAACGAGTAACATAAACTTTGAAAGATATTTTAAAAGTATACAACCAATAACACAATACTTTGTTAATCCATTAAACTCTTCGGAAATCAATAAAAGTATTTATTGAGTAAACCCTTGTAAGTATAAACAAACTCTGCTTATTTATATAGGCATATAAGATAAACGACTAGAACTATTAAAAAAATAAGAAGTTGCTAAAAAAAATAGAATACCGAGTCAAAGAAGGAAACTATAAAGAGAAGTATGTAAAAAAAAGAAACGAAGAAAAGAAAGGTAGCTTCCTAAGCTGCGTCTTCAATTGATATGAGATGTCCTGCATCAGTTCCTCCTTGAAAAGAACTCGTGTCTGAGTTTGCTGTAAAAAAAATAAGAATTCATTATAACCACGAAAAGTGAAAATCTCTTGAATATCGAAGATATTGTAAATATCCATTATGTAGGTAGATTTATCACATAAATATTATCACTGATCTTCTTTAACACCTTGAATGGACCGTATTTCTTTAGTTTGGTCTTGTTACAAGTTCCCGTTGAAAATCTTTCTTTAAGAAGATGAATCTTGACTAGTTCTCCCCCTGAAAGGTTTCGAAACGCTTATGCTTATCTACAGCTTCCTTGTATTTTGCATTAGATTCCTCAAGTTTTGACTTTACTTCCTGATGAAGCTGAGAAGCTTTGTATATCAAAGTACATCATCTTTGATATTTGAATTTGGAACTTAGGAAGTACTATACCGAGTAAAAAACATGACTGGGAGCCTTTTAATAAACAATATGAAATGGAGTTTTACCGGTAGATCGATTTACTGAAGTATCGAAAGAAAGCTCCATATGATGCAATAAAGTAACTCATTTCTTTAATCAGATTGCCTAAAGAACGATTAACAACTTCAGTTTGACTTTAATTTATGGATGGGAAATAGTGTTGAGCTTCCATGTAGTACCCAAACACATCCACCATGTCTTCCAAAATAACTTAAGAACTTGGTATCTATATCAGAAGTAATAGATATAGGAATGTCGTAGACGAACTGAACCACCTCTTTGAAGAATAAAGATGCAACATTAGAAGCATCGGTAGACTTTTTGCAGGCAATATATGAGCCATTTTGGAGTATCTATCTACCACTACAATCACAGAATCATTCCCTCAAGTTGTACGAGGTAATCCTAGTATAAAATCCATAGTAATATCAACCCAATGAGCTTAAGGTACTTGTAAAGGAGAATATAATATGGTAGTCTGAATTGTACCCTTAGATTGTTGACAAACCATACACTTTATGAATATTTTTTTTGGACATCATGCTTCAGAGCTTCAGAGAGTCAATAATATCTTTCTTCAACAAGTACAATTGTTATATCTCGACCAAAATGTCTACCAAGTCCACTTACATGTAATTCATGCATTAGATAAAGTCGTAAAGAACCGTGATGGATGCAAAGACAATTTCCTAGAAAACAAAGCCATCTTTAATAAGAAAAATTTTTAATCATCAACTCCATGAGCTAATGAATTTCATTGTTCCCGAAATGACTTAAAATCCAAATCATCATCATAAATTTCTTTGATGTAATCAAAAGCAAAGCTTTCAGTGCGAACGGTCGCAAGAAGATGAGTTATTTTACTTAGAGCATCCGCAACTTAATTTAATTTTTCACTTTTGTGTTTGATAGAAAAAAATTACTTATTAACTGTCGATAACCAACGATCATGTATACGATTAATCTTTGCAGAAGAATGTAGAAATTACAATGCATGGTTATCAGTATTGATGAGAAACTCTCGATGCACCAAATAAGTATGCCACTGTTTAAGTGATTTCACTAGAGCAAGTAATTCTAATTCATATGTAGATCATTTACTTTATGTATCAGAATTCTTCTCGCTATGGTAAGCAACTGGATGTGCCTCTTGTGATAAAACTGCTCTAATTTCAATCATAGAAGCATCACAATCAACTTGAAAGGGTTTATAAAAGTCAGGCATAACAATTATAGGAGTTGAACATAACTTCTCCTCAAGAGTATTAAAAAACTTATCAACTTCTTCTGTCCAGATAAACTTGTCTTTCTTCAAACAACTTGTGCAACAATGGTGCTGAAATTTCTCACAAACGCCTATAGAAAGAATCTAAACCATGAAAACTTCTCACCTCTTTAAGAAAGTAAGTTCAGCTCACAGGGAGGTGCATCTCTTAAGATTCACAAATAAAGAATTATTATGCAACACCTTAAACACCTTTGAGAGATTACTGAGATGTTCTTTTTTACTATTATTAAAGATAAAAATATCATTAAAGTAAACAATAAAAAAATAAAAATTACTAAGGAAAGGTTGTAAAACCTTATTCATCAGACGCATAAAAATGCTGGGAGCATTAGATAATCCAAATGGCATAACAAGCCATTCATACAATTATTCAAGAGTTTTGAAAGAAGTTTTCCATTCATCTCCTCCTCTAATTATGATATGATATCCACTATGAAGATCGAGTTTAGTGAACACAATTAACACAACTAGTAAATTAAGCTTATCCTCAATACGTGGAATAGAAATAAGGAATGATGGTGCGATTCAAAGCTCTGCAATAATACACATTCTCCAACCATTGTCTTTTTTTGGAACCAAAAATGCAGGACAAGCACAAGCACAAGGACTCATGATATGATGAATCAGTCCTTTAGCCATTAAATAATCGGCTTGGCCTTGTAAAATTTTATGTCATGGAGGACTTAAAATATAGTGAGATTTGATTAGGAAGAGAAGATGCGGGTATAAGATCAGTACTATGCTTAATATCTCACAGGTAATTCTTAAATTAAATCAGAGGAGGTAAAGTCACAGGTAATTCTTCAAGAAATAAATCAGATTATTGAGATAATTTAGGAATCATAACCATTGGTTTGTTGTCTTCATTTGAACTTAAAGTATAAGTTTAATTCAAAGAACGATAAATAGTCACAACTAAAGCGATAGTTTTCTTATTACAGTGTTTTTTGATAACTGAAGAAAATTTTGAAGGGTAAATAAACTTATTTTTTCCATACTTGTAGAATGTATACGTGTTCTCTTAAAACAATTATGAAATGCTTGGATATCATACTGCCAAGTCATAACTCATTGATGTGTAATATGCCGTATAGAAGAACGATTAACTCATCCAGGAAAAGAGAAAGTCATTCATGTCCATGATATCGCACAAAACCGAATCCTCCAATCCAGGAAAAGAGAAAGTCATAACTCATTGATGCGTAATATGATGTATAGAAGAACGATTAACTCATCTTACAGAATAAGGATTAAATCATGAAAATATGAACCAATACATCAGAACATTTCAACACTATAATTTTTTTGTTGATAACAAAAAGAGAAGAGAAAAAGAAAGGAGGAAAATATTATGTTAACAAACTTTGATATTTGGGTTAATTCTTATCTTCCACATGGATAAATTTGGTTTTCCCTATATCCCATCCCTACTTTTCCTATTTCCAATCCATCTTAATTCCCATCCCAATTATCCTAAGTACAATCCATAAGAATTTTCGTATATCCTAAATATTATATTTCACTTTTTATTTACACCCAATAATATATCACCTTAAAACTAAACAAAAAAACCTAGAAAATAAAAATTCACGTCCCATCGTGTCCATCTCCACCACCGGCCATTACCTCAACTACTCGCGTCTCTTTAATTCGTCACCAGTTCTTCATAAATGAATGATTAAAAAAAGAAGTTACTGATTGAAATATGAATCACCGTGGGGATATCATTATTTTTTTTACGCAAAGCAATTCAAGTGGATAGAACACCCGTTCTTCCCTTTGAATGCATAAACTACAAACTATGAGTACCAAATATATGGTACATAAAGTATTTTAGTTTTAGACGACCAGAATATGCACAGTAATAATTGGTTGATTTCTTGTTTATAATTATAACAGTAGCGGGGTGGGGATGGTTTGGAAATCGATGATTAGTTATGTTAATTACTAACAACGTAATCTTGTTAGATATTCGGTTGAACTACTGTTGAGATATTTTACCCTAAATTATCAATAATGATAATTTTTCATCGATTAACCGTCGATTAAGTCATATAGGTAAACTATATATAATAATACTTATGAATATAACATAGGGTTTACAACTTTATAGTTTTTGGGTTTTTTTTTGCTTTCTTGACAAGGAAAGATTACCGAAGAAGAAGAAGAATACAAATAAAATTAATAATACTCATAATCAGAGTCAATTTGACTTTTATAAATGATGCATAAGAAAAATAAAATTGAAAAGTAAATTAATTTTAAAAATTGTGAAGGGGATGGAAAATAAGAAAAGTGAGGGTGGGAAATCGGGAAAACCATAAATTTTAATATACATTTGAAAGCAACAAAGGGAAAATAGATTGTTACAAAATTAGGATGGAGAAGGGATAAGTTTTGTCGCTGACTCTAACCTAAAAAGAAGACGAAGCCTAATTTCAAAGAAAAGAAAAATACGAAAAAATAATAGTGAAAATTAAACTAGCGGAAGGGTGCTCTCGTAAACGCCTCAACTAATATGCTAATTACAATTTTACCCGAGTTATAATCACTATTTTTGAATTTTGGAATCATGTTTTGGGACACATCGAAATATTTTGAGGCATATTCAATAAGAACAAAATAGAGTTACTAGGTAGTAAAATTAATACTCCCTCCGTTCTTTTTTAATAGGCCAGTTTTGTTTTTAGCGAAATTTAAGGAAATTAAGAGAACTAATCATTGAAAGTGGTCCTCATGACACTTGTCAATAAAAGAATTAAAGTGAAATGGTCCCCATGACACTTGTTAGCAAAAGAAGTAAAGTGAAGTGGTCCACATGACACTTGTCATCAAAAGAAGTTAAGAGAAAAATGGTCCCAAAAAATTAAAATAACATTTGACTTTCCCAATTAGGAAACTGGCCTATTTTTTTGAAACTTTTATTTATAGAAACTGGCCTATTAAAAAAGAACGGAGGGAGTACTTCTTTACTCATCATATTTAATAATGATAGTAACCCCCTTATCATTTACATTTTTCTATTTTTTTTAGATATTTGAAATAAAGGATAACTTTTTTTTTTCTTCTGTATTTATAAAACCTAGACCTAGCGGAACTTCACCCTTTAACTGCCGAACCTAAGTTCGGCTGACTCGAGCAAAAAATAGGACAACCAAACTTAGCGTTGTTCTTCATAAAGTGAAGTTCGAATAACATCTTCGTGTTTAATTATCAGCCGAACTGTTCATCAGCACTTTCAGTATGAGGAACAATGAGTAGTTCGGCTTATAATAATTTGTTTCAATTGTAAGCCGAACTTCACTCTGTAATTGCCATGAAACCCTAGTTTTTTCGATTTAAACTTAATCTATCAATCAAACACAAGAAAATAAGATACCGGTTTGTGACTACTTTTTAATGTACATTTTCCTTGCAGTGAGAATTGGTTCTTACTCTCCAACTTCACTCTATTCGAATTTTACTTCAACTTATTTTTCTTCTTTTTCACTAATTTGCAGATTACAAAAACGATCAAAGCCGCCGGATTTAGTCGAAGACCATGAAACTTGTAGTCGCGCTGGCATTGGTTGGAGTAAAGAATAAATTAAAATTTATTTATTTTTAAAGTGAAAAACTAGTTAGCTTTAGGTACTCCTTAGGGTTGCCCAAATGGGATATTACACATTTTTGGGTGGGGTAGGGAGCCAGTCCCTCCCTCCGTCCAGAATCACCACCACCATAAGATTATCATCAGCAGCATTACAAGTTTACAACCTTGTAACACTATTTTGTACTCCTTAGGGTTGCTCAATAGCTTTAGGTACTCCTTAGGGTTTCTCTTCGGATCTTCTTCTTCTCTTACTAAAACCACTTCATTTCCAATCTCTACAACAGCCATTCCGTGTTACAGTTCTGGTCCTCCAAGGCCTGTTAGGGATCTCTTCAACCTGCTCAATCTGTCCAAATCAGAGTATTTTCCGTTCCTTCTCATCATCATCATCATCATCATCATCATCATCATCATCATCATCATCGTCATCTTCTGTTAATAATACCATGGATGATGTCTCCGATTCTTTAATGGATGTTGTTCAGAGACGTCATAATGTTCGAAGATGAGTAAGTTTTCATTTTATTTAATTTTTTTTTCGGAAATTTGACCCAAAATGAATATGAATGAATGATGAAATCAGTTGTTAAAATAATTTTACCTATCAAAAAAAAAAAGAAAAAAATCAGTTGTTAATTAATTGTTCTTTAGTGAATTTGAATGCTTATAAATGACATAAGTCTCGTGTTACTTGACCAGTAACGGTCTGCTACGAAGGTAACCTTCCCCTTGGTTTGGACGAATACCTGTTGCAGCCATTGTCATGAAAATGAGGAGGAAAATTACTTGGGTATGTTTCTTATGTTAAAGTAATTTCCTACTTTCAATTTAAGGGCTCATTTCTATAATTTGGATGCACAAATGAAGACTCAACCAAAGATTCACACTTTTACTTGGAAGGTACTTCATAATGGCCATGGTGTTTACGATAACTTAATAAGGTTTAACAATCATGTTCAGAATATTTGTCCTCTTTGTTACATGGAAGAAGAAACAGTTAACCATCTGTTGTTCAATTGAGAGTTTTCAAAGACAGTGTTTCCAGAAAGTCCTCCATTCATTAACATACCAGAAGGTGCTTGCTCGATAGATATCATTCAACTTTGGCTAACTCAGGCAGATAATGGAATCATGCTTAATTTGGGTTCTTGCATTATATGGAATATAAGGAATGATCGTGTTTTCAACAATAATCAACCTTCAGTAACCCAGTGTATTCAAAAAGCTTTGCAAGACTTCAGATTGATTGATCTTCACCATGCTCTCAATTTCTGTTAGTCAGTCCCTATCATGCAACAAAATTCAGTATTTTGGGAACGTCCTCCTATATTCTACATCAAGATTAAGGTAGATGCAGCTTACAATAATGGTAGAGATGCCGTCGCAGCGATTGCTGGAGACTCTGCTAGAAGATATTTGGGAAGTGGAGCTTCTTGTTTTGATGCTTTCTCCTCAACAGTGGCGGAGTCTAAAGCTTACGGACTTGGTTTACAACTGGCAAGAAGAATTCAGGTGGCAAATATCATTATAGAAGGGGATGTTGAAGAGATTCCTAAAGCTATTACAGGGAACTCGAATGATATCCCTTGGAGTATCCATTCTACAATCCTGTTAATTAAGGATCGAGGATTTCAGTGAAGTTTCTTTTAAAGCTGTTCTTAGAGATGTAAATTCAATTGCTCATGACTTAGTTCAATTTGCAATTTCAAACTTTTCAAATAGATGGTGGTCACATGATGATCCACCTTATTGTATTATGCAGCGCCTCGATTGATTTGACAATTAATATAATAAGATATATGTTTCCTTCAAAAAAAAAAAAAAAAAAAATCATTATTTTTCTGAAAACTATTAGGGTTGCCCAACTGGGCTTTTACGCCTTTTAGCCCACCTAAGCCACCTCCTCCCTCCGTCCAGAATCACCACCTTACAATCGGTCTCTCTTCACATCTTCTTCTTCTCTCACTAAAACCACTTCATTTTGCCCTTATAAGTTAAAACCTTATAATCGGTTTCTCTTTGCATCTTCTCCCATTAAAACCACTTCATTTCCAATCTCTACAACAACCATTCCGTGTTACTATTCTGAAATCGGTCTAAATCGGAGTATGTTCCGTCGCTTCTCATCATCATCATCATCTGCTGTTAATAGTACAATGGCTGATGTCTCCGATTCTTCTATGGATGCTCTTCAGAGACGTCTTATGTTCGAAGATGAGTAAGTTTTCATTTTATTTTATTTTTTGTTTTTTGAAAATCTGAGCCAAAATATATATGAATGAATCAGGTTTATCTGATGAAATCAGTTGTTAATTGATTTTTCCTTAGTGATTTTGAATGCTTATAAATGACATAAGTCTCTTATTAAAGTAATTTCCTACTTTCAATGTAGGGGCTCATTTCCATAATTTTGGTTTTTGTTTCTTTTGCAGGTGTTTGTAATGCAGAATTGGGTATTCCTGCAGAAGATTGCCTGTCGATGAGTTCACACCTCTAGGTAGAATTCTGTATAAGGCTCCATCAGATGGCAAGTTGGGGGAGCAAGAATGTAAGAATTACTGACTTTGATGTTTTTTCCTGTGCTGTCATTTAGAGATGTGCATTTCAAATTAGAGAACTCAAACAAATAGATCTGTGTCACTGCATAGAAGAGAGAAAATAGGCCTCTCTCTACAGCGGAGTATTTAATTTAATTTTTTAACACGTGTAGCTGTGAGAAAATACTGTGTTAACTGCACTTATGCTGTTGCTGTCTCGTGTCACTGTATATATCAGTGATTCGCACATTGCGGTGAAGCATATTCTTATTTGTTTGAATTTTGTTGACCACTAGTTAATGTCCTTGAACTCATTATTCCATTAAATCTGCTTGTCGTTACGTGCAATTCTGGTTTTAAGCTATTGAAGAGTTGTATGATTGTCGAGCATGGGATTGTCATCAGTTTGTGTTATTTTCGTAAGAAACAAGGGCTATAGAGGACTATATAAGTTGTGTTTGTGTCTGATTTCGAATATATGAAGTTCATAAGTGAAATAGGTCTAAGCATGTATTGCCTACCTATTCAAGTAGCTTAAGGGTGCATGTTTCATTTTTTGCAATCAGTCTATACTTACTGAATGTTGGTTCTTAAAATGACAAAAGCAAGTGAATTTTTGTGGATAACTTACCGATTCCAGTGTTTCATATAATTTCTACACGGCTATAATTTGACGAAATTGCTCAGAATGCTAAAGCTTGTTTCTGTAAAGCCTGTCACCAAATTAAACTTATCCATTGAGTTAGTTTTTTCAAAAATGTTCTGAAATTGTAAATATTACTTATTGATCAGTTGCATCTTGTAATCTGTACCCGTGTATTGTTCGTTAAATGAAAATTTCACCATTTCTCTATAATTCCAGATGAAAGATCTTTTGGGGACTAAGGTGGAGCCGGAGCGGCTATACTATCTCCTTCAGGCCCTCAACTCTGGTGATTTAGTTTGATGTCAAGAACTCTTTTCACAAGGCTGCTTTGAGCGCTCAACCTGCATTTGTACAAAACAAGAATAAGCTACCGGAAAAGATTAACATTCTTAGCTTGATGGAAATCAATTTCAGGTAGGTACAGTGCTAGAATGCATATTGGAATGTTAATATTTTTTTCATCACAATAGCCAATCTAACCATTGTTTTTGTCTTCTCTAGCCGCCCCGCGGAGGATCGAACAATTTCATTGAGCATTATTGCTGAACGCACATAACTTCCTTTGGAGGATGAGGAACTTCTTCTCATGAAGAGCGTATCTGTAAGTCCATTCTATCCGTTACTTGTTCATGATAAGTGACTTTGCATATTGGGGATGCTAGTTTTTACCTAAGGGTCAAAGAGAGGGTTCTTCTGTTGACCTCAGCTAGTTTAGGGAGCTGTATTTTACAAATAAGTTTGTGGCTATCTCATTATGCTGGGAGATGCAATTTGCATCTTTAACCATTCGCTGGTTAGGTTCTCACCAAGAGCCTAAGTTAGGCTGGATACTGGCTTTTTTTTTTTTTTTTTAGGTTATTGTTGCAGCCTTACTTTGACAACATTACTTCTCGTATGATGGTTGACATCACATAATTACGTGATTGGAAATTCTATAGGCATATTGTTTCCGTGGGAGTAACTAAACAGAAACAATTTGGTTGTAGCATCCATCGGTGCCATATTATCTTGGGTTGAGAGCTTGTATGTGCTCAGAAGAAGTAAAATTGGTTAAGACTTCAATACTTCTTCATCCTATAATAACGTAAACTTGTATATGACCATTGGTGTTTATAATTTTTTTCTTCTTCGATGTATGAGACTTTCCTCTGTGCCAAATTTTGGGGAATGATGGATTAGATACTTGTTACTTTATTTATGCCCTTAGTTACACCGTGTGCTCACTTAAAACTTCACTTTCAGCATTATATGGATGTTTTCTGTTTTCAACAATCATGGCTTGAATTCTATTGCTTTCTTAACTCTTTCACTTTTCCAGGCGGCTGATACTTCAATACAGCTGTATCTCAATTTCATCACTGAGTTCGAGACTGAGATCAATTTTCTTAAGCTTGCCCATTTTGCTGTTATAGTGTCTCGGTAGTATGCAGAAAAAGAAGCTGATATTGGTTATCTTGAGGGAATTATTCAGAAGCTGCGTGCAACCGGAGAAACACGTATAGAGGAATCCATTCTCTATATAAATATGCGGATTGCTGCCTACAGATTCGAGACGGGAGAGCGAAAAGAGTGCCAGAATCTTTTCGACGACAGGAAGACCATACTTGACAGCATGACAGATATAGATCTCTCTCTTTATGGAAGCAACTACTCAGTATCATAAGTCAAGTCAGGTATTTGCCGAGTGTTATAACAATGTCTTTTTGTTTAACACATATACTCCAGTGGAGTCCCTCTGAGAAACATTCAAGCTATACACTTGTTTTAATCAGTCTTTACGTAGAAGCATGGACCCTGGATTCCCTTAATATAGCTGACTTTGGTTTTTCTCTGTGCTGTCATTTAGAGATGTGCTTTTCAAATTAGAGAACTCAAACAAATAGATCTGTGTCACTGCATAGAAGAGAGAAAATAGGCCTCTCTTTAAATTGGTTTGAATCAAATATAGACACCCAAAACACTTGGCCATAAACAAGAGCAAAAAGTTTACCAACTCCTGTTTGTTTTAATGACCTTGTTACAATACACTAGTCTGTTTGTGGTTCACGCAGCAGCAGCTTAATTCTGACTTCTGAATCCTTGTTAATATAGTGGATTAGCTACTCTTCATCGTCCGACATGTGAAAAATTCATCCAAAAGGAGAAACACGTATAGAGGAACCCGTTGTCTGTATAAAGATGCAGATTGCTGCCTTCAGACTTGAGAAAAGGAGAGCAAAAGGAGTGCAAGAATCTTTTGGTTGATGGGAGTACTACATTCGATAGCATGGCTGGTATGGATCCCTCTGTTTATGCAAGCAACTAATTGGTTTCATCTCAGTATCACAAGTCACGTCAGGAATTTGCTGAGTTTTATAACAGTAAGCAGTAGTCCTCTTTATTGCTATAGTGTAGCTGAACTTATGATGTTGTTAGAGACACTTTGGTACATTCTACTGAAATCGCTGAAGTTCCAAAGAAAGTCCGGAATTTGATTTATCATTTTGAATGAAAACAATAGTATAGTAACTAGATTTGTATATGACCATTGGTGTTTATGATTTTTTTCTTCAATACTTCTTCATCCTATAATAACGTAAACTTGTATATTACCATTGGTGTTTATGATTTTTTTCTTCTTCGATGTATGAGACTTTCCTCTGTGCCAAATTTTGGGAAATGATGGATTAGATACTTGTTACTTTATTTATTCCCTTAGTTACACCTTGTGCTCACTTACAAGTTAAAACTTCGCTTTCAGCATTATATGGATGTTTTCTGTAGAGAACAATCATTTCTATTGCTTTCTTATATCTTTCCCTTTTCCAGCCTGGTGATACTTTGATACAGTTATCACAATTTAATCACTGAGTTCGAGACTAAGATCAATCTTCTCAAGCTTGTCCATTTTGCTGTTATAGTGTCTCGGCAGTATGCAGAAAAAGAAGCTACCATTTGTTATCTTGAGGGAGTTATTGAGAAGCTGCATGCAACCAGAGAAACACGCATAGAGGAATCCATTTTCTATATAAATATGCGGATTGCTGCCTTCAGACTCGAGATGGGAGAACAAATATAGTGGAAGGAACTACTGGCTTTCGTCTCATTATCATAAGTCAGGTCAGGAATTGCTTAGTATTATAACAGTGGTCTTCTTTATTTAACAATTATACTCTAGTGGAGTCCCTCTGTGAAACATTCAAGCTGGTATGCCAGTAAAAGTATTTCATAAGCTATACGCTTATTTTAATTAGTGTTTACGTAAAAGTATGGACCACCCTGGATTCCCCTTAATGTTGCTGAATTCATCATGTTCTTAGATGGCACTAGACATCTTTTAGTTTCGTTCTCATATCTTTCTTATGCTATGATTTTTGAACATGAAAATAAGAGTGAAGTAATTGCTGGAAGAGAAAGTTGATATGTATTAGAGGTAATTATTAAAAGCCTTGGATGGTTATATTTGTTCAGCTTCCCGAGCTTGTTGTGAATGGGCTTTAATGCCTTTGAGCGCTTGCTAAATAGTTTTGGTTGTAAATATATGTATTATTGGTTGCAGAATTGAATTTAGGCTGTTCCTTCATACAGTATTTGATTTTCTAGAAACTTAGTTTCTTTGAATCTCTTGAGTGTTATTTGTAATGTTACATGTAAAAGCGTGAGTGGTCTGTACCTGCTAATGTTTGAATCTATCATCTATGTTCTTGAGGACCTGGCATTCAACTTATCTCTTCAGTTTGTTGCAATCAGTCTATATTACGCTTATGAGCCTAAGCTGTAGTCGTGATTTTTTACTTAATATTGGACAGTTGGACTTTTTTGTTTTCACAAATATTTTGAATTTTTAAGCTTGTTGTCTGTACTCCATTTACTGTCTGCTAATTGAGTTCTTCGTCATTTCTCTATAATTCCATATAAACAGTCTTTTGAGGAGTAAGGTGGAACCGCTATACTTTATCCATCAGGCCTTCAATTCTGGTGATTTAGTTTGATATCAAGAACTCGGTGTTGTTCACAAGGCTGCTTTGAACACTCAACCTGCTGCATTAACGAGAAGAAGCTACTGGAAAAGATTTACATTCTCCGCTTGATGGAAATCATATTCGGGTACCAGTGCTAGAATGCATATTAGATTCTTTAGTTTTATTTCATTACAATTGCTAATCTGACCATTGTTTTTGTCTCCTCTAGCCCAACCGCGGATGATCAAACAATTCCATTGGGCGTAATTGCACAACACACTGCTTCTTCTCATGAAGAGCTTATCTGTAAGTCCATTCTATCCATTATTTGTTCATGATAAGTAACTGTGCATAATGGGACTATGGGAGTGATGTTTTTAGTGATGTTTTTTTACTTCAGGATCAAACAGATGGTTCTTTTGTTGACCTCAGCTAGTTTAGGGATTGTACAGTCTGTGGCTATCTCTGTCACATTATTTTGGTTGATGCAATTTACATTTTTAAACAATTGGTTTGGACGATACCCGTTACCGTCTTAGCTCAGTGGTAGAGCATGTGGCGTATCGCCTCAAGGTCGTGGGTTCAATTCCTGCAGACGGAAAACAAAATTTATAAGGTTATGAGTCATTTGTACAAAGATTAAAAAATGATTGACGTTTCAGTAAATTATAATACGAATCAAAACTTATACTGCACTTAAAAAGTAAGTACAACTGTAAGTGAATGTTCCCTTTTCATATATATGATTTGTAAACTCTATGTCTAAGATATAGTCTAAAAAATAAAAAGAAAGTTCCCAGTTACCCTTGGAATGGGAAAGAATGCATACAACGAAAAGAATGGGATAGCGCATTTTCTGAAACACCAAAACAATAAAATTGTTTCCGCTTGCATATTGAACTTCCTTACAAAACCATTCCATCCCGGGCCTCTAAGAACCATCTGTCCACGTCCCACTTTCGTGAACCTCATCACATGTGTTTCACCTCTCTTGTCAACTACCGTAACATTGATTATGTTCTTCGCGTTTATGATGGCAGTCTCAGACACTTCCAGAAAATCAATCAACGCTTGATATGAAAGCAAATTTAGTCTTGATCGATGTGATAATACGTCGGTTGTTGTCAGCTTCTTTTGACCCAACCATACAAGGTTTGCACCTCCCATTGCATCAATTGCGTTAAAAAAATGGAACACAGGATTATGGACATATATTGGGAGATCGACGAAATGCATAAGATGAGCAGCTCTTGTATCCCCTGGATACACTGCAAGTAATACCACTAAATCTTGTATATCCTGTACGTAATCTTCAACCCTCGTATCATTCACCATTGGAATCCAATAAGCATGATCATCAAAAGATGCCCACAAGTTTTGATTATGAATACCGAAACCAGTATAACCTTGAATGAATTCTTTCAACTGCGTTACAGTTTGATTGCAATCAAACCATAACGTCCAATCTCTTATTAATTGATTGTCGTTTAGTAATTTTAAACGTCTTATTACAGGTGGTAAGTGAAGATTACGGTTACCTCCATTGTTGTCGCCTTGAGCAACAAGACCTCCCATATTTCCTCAGGGAATAAATTCTTCATGAACAATATCTTGATTATGACCATGATGTATACCAATATTATTACCGTCAAAAACCCCAGCAAGATTGACATTTTCTTCTTCAAGAATACCAAAATTTAAATTTCCATTAAGCAGTTGCAGTTCTCAGAGATGTCGTAAGGAAAAGCATCTTGATTCTCGTTAAGAGCTTCATGAAAACCAGCATCATTATTACCATTGCCATTAAGAATACCAGGTGGAAAAGCTTGCTCAATACCAGCACCAGGGACTCCAAGATTAGCATTTTCTCCATTGACATTAACAAGTACTGGATTTGCTAGTGGAAAAGCTTGATTGATACCAGCATCAGGGACTCCAAGAATAGCTTCTTCATGATCAATACCTTGATTATGACCATGATGTATACCAACATTATTACCATCGAATACCCCAGCAAGATTGTCATTTGCTTCTTCCAGAATACCAAAATCTAAATTTCCAGTAAGCAGTTGCAGTTCCTCAGAGATGTCATAAGGAAAAGCTTGTTGATTCTCGTTAAGAGCTTCAGGAAAACCAGCATCATTGTTACCATTTTCATTAATAATACCAGGTGGAAAAGCTTGATCAATCCCAGCACCAGGGACTCCAAGATTAACATTTTCTCCATTGACATTAGCAAGTACTGGATTTGCTAGTGGAAAAGCTTGATCGATATCAGCACCAGGAACTCCAAGATTATCATTTTCTCCATCCTGATTGTGTTCATAACCTTGTTCAATACCTAATTGATTATCTTCAACACCAAGAATTGGTGAATCAGCAAAAAAATTCCAATCAAGATCATAGCCAGGTTCAAGATTCTCGTTGTTACCTTGTCCACCAGCATTTTCTTCATTATTTTGATCAGGTTGTTGTTGATTCTGATCACCATTATGATGATCATTATCCATTGTTAATTCTCTTATGATCACACTCTGTTTTCTCCCAAAGGAACAGAATTTCGATTGAAATTCACTTCAGTGCGGGAGTAGTCTTAAGTTTTAAAGATGATGGCTTTCCCAATCAATTTTCAAGAATCCTTTTTTTGTTGTGATTTTTTGATTTCTCCGTTCTTCTCTAAAGAAGACGAATTGTTGTTAACAGAATTTGATTTGATGTTTTAGAACATTCACGTCTTTTATAACCAAGTATGGCGGGATTATTTGTTCAGCGAATTATTAACTCAGTTATTTAATTTTTAATTTTTACTGCGGTCACGCATGTGTCACGTGATATCATCTTCTACAATATGGAGTGAATTTCATTTGATAGGAAGTGAGAGTGAGTTTGTCCAGAGAGATGGATGGTCTGAAATTCAGGGTTCAGGGTTTTATGTCTATTTGAAGTTGATAAGGAAGTTAAATGGAAAACTTTACTTCTCCATTGAGAGTGTTGGAGTTGAAGGTGAGGAGGGTTTTACAGTTGGAATGGGTATATGGTTGAAGGGGAGGAGATTTGAAGTTATATGGTTCGTCGGAATGCGTAAGTATATCAAACCCACTTCGATATTTGTTTAAGTTTGATATCTGAAACACACAATTTAGAAATTTATGTATGAAATTCATTTTAGGGTTCATGAATTTGGGGGTTTTGAATGTTAAAGCTTTAATTTTTAAGGAAATTTGGTTCGATCGGTTTGGGATTTGATTTGTAGGGTTTCAGAGTCTGGGGGTTTTACTGTAAAAGCATTTAACTTGGGTTTGTGGTGGTAAAAGTACAAGATCCAATTAGCATCTTAAAAATTAAACTTGTGAATTAGGTTGATGAAATCAGATGATAAAATTCAATTTTGTTGACTTGTTTGCTGGTGGGTTCGATAAAGATAAGTCATGTAAACTTTTTGAATTGTAGATTAAAGTTCTGAAGATAGCTTTTCCTTTGTTTGAGTAATTTGATTACTGGGTTTCTCTTGATGCTTTTAAGGTGGAAAATATAAATGTGGGTGATTAGAGAAAGCATTCTGCTCTTACTCTCAACAACAGCTTGGGATGAAGTGATGTGTTTCCCTAAGATACAATTAAGGATAATATGGAAAATCTTCAGAGGTGTTTGTTGTCAAACTGGAGTCTAAAGTTTTCGTAAGGAGATTTGGAGATGGCCGCGTAATGTGATTCACTTTCAAACTTTTGGTGGTTTTTCAGACATCTTCTCTGAGGCTAAGGATAAGAGTAGGCCTAATAGTCGGGAGTTGAAGCTGTTTTTTTACTTCGTCAGACTCAACTGCAGCTATTCATGCTTTTATGGCAAGTAAATTTACCTTGGTACGTATGTCACATCAATTTCTTACTTTTGATTTCTTTCCTCCTTTTCTGCCTAACTTAGAATGGCCTGACCAAAATTACTTCTGTCTCGCATAATATATTCTCAGGGTCTTTGGTTGATTGGTTTGCAATGTCATGTGACTGGTTTTCTCGGTTGATGGATGTTATATGTTTCAAATTGTTATCAGGAAAGTCGTAATATTTATAACCAGGGAATTCATATATGCACTGAATTCCTTCCTAAAAATCTCTCTTTTAAGTAATAACTTCAGTGGGTCCTCTTTTCTCCACAAGAGTTTTTGAGTACTGGGTTCTGAGTTCTTGACCATTTTTTGGAGATTAGCCGGTTTCACTTGGTTGGAATTTAACTTCATGGTGGAAAAAATTGGAGAACAAAGTCTATGTGTCAGTTATAGAGCTAAACTAGGAGGTAGAGTAAATTTAGTGGTGGATTGGTTGTTAAATCTGTTGAGTAGATAACTTGAAATTTATACTGTTATATTAGGGACTTGCATGTCACAAGTACATTAGAGCTGTGAGTTTATTGTAAAAGAGGTAGACACTACGGAAATTTACTGTTATTCTCAGCTTCTCATGTTTCTGTTTTTTATGGCATGCTCCATCGTGGAATCTGTTTAGCTGAGTGTGTCAGTTTTTAATTCTGGAATGGTGACATCAGCCGTTATGTGCCTTGAATGGAACAACTAACTTCTTTCCTTGCTTGCAGATATGGGATTTTAATTTTGGAAGATCTGGAGCAATGAAGACTGCAGTCAAAATAACAACCTAGCACAATTCATATGAGGCGCAGTAGCGATTTCTGAATTTGTGGATGATGCAGGTAACTCAGCATGGACCATACTGTGAGCTAATAGGAGGCTAAATTTAATGATGACCATTTTGTTATTGATTAAGAGCGTCAAGTTATGTCCGCCGACGAAAGTAGTGCAACGGATGTTATTCTTAACACCGAAGAAATCAAGCATGCAATCTTTTGACTTGGGAGCTGACTGACAATTGTCTAGGACCGGATAGGTTTTCTGGATGTTTTTACAGATACTGCTGGGAGGCTATTGGTCTTTATTCCTACGAGGAGATTTGGCTTTGCAAGAAATCGAATGCTTTTGATAATGAGACTCCGAACAATGCACTTTTAATACTGGTGAATGTGAAGAAGCGAGGATGAAGGGGTGCTGTGTGGAATTCCTCTTATGATTTACAAGTTTTTAGAAATTTTGGTTTAAAGTGTCAGAAGATTTCAAGCACTAGAGTTGTGGAGTGCTTCAAGAGGAAGTTTTAGGTAGAAGCCGTAGTGGTGATTTTGCTGGTACTTGTAGTTGCTGGTTATAGCTTTTACTCCATTTTTATTTTTTGCTATGGTTGATTCACCATTTTACGGCTATGGCTCATCTTCAGCAGTTTGTGAACATGGCTGGACACCTGTAAGCATCCTAGAGCATCGGATTAAAATAGGAACCCGCCGCAGCACATGGGGTGCTTCAGTAAATTGTTTTCAGTAAATGGGAAGTAAATAACACGTGCATGTAGGATGGCATTTTCATCCGTTGAATTTGATGGGACACGTGTCAAGCATTAAGTCAAATGATCCCCTGCACAACAACGATGGATGGCCGGGATTCTGTCACGGTTTATTTTCGAAAAAAACAATGGTCGGCCACTGTGCTACTCTTTACCAATCAGCTAGTAAATTGGTGGACAAATTAAAGAAGCTAATAAGCTATAATTGTTATAGGGCCTATGGCCATGGATCCATTAGATGACTAGGTTTTCTCTTACATGTATATAAAGAACATTATGTGGATGTAATATATGACGCCTCTTTATCAATAAGAAGTTCTTCTTCTTTAATTGTTACTCCAACTCGTTATCATGCACGACTCTACCAACTGGTGCAAATTTTTTTTTCTTCGTTCAAGATTGGTGATTGATTATTCCTTAAAAATTAGGGTGGTTCTGATCGTATTTGTTTATCATCATGGATGTGTTAGCAGAAAAACCTTAATTTTTAACAGCGTCTAAAAACCTAAGCTT
Organism: Papaver somniferum; assembly: GCF_003573695.1. NCBI lineage: Eukaryota > Viridiplantae > Streptophyta > Magnoliopsida > Ranunculales > Papaveraceae > Papaver > Papaver somniferum. The sequence continues at coordinate 212,308,061 of NC_039358.1, forward strand.
TGAGAATTTCAACCGTTGGTTTATGCTATATTTTTGGTATGTTTTGTATATTGTTCTTGGTGAGGTACTGTAAAAATTTAATAAAAATCCAACCATGGAAATACTCAAAAGTACGTGATATTTTCAACTGTGTCCACAGAAACGCTAACTAGAACAGTCATTCGACGTCATGGATAAATTTTTATCTAGCCGTTGGATTTAGTTGAAATTTTATTATGATTGTCGAAACATTATAATGAAGTTACTATAAAAATTTCATAATCATCGGCTATGTTTACAATTATTTTTTGATCACTAAAGTTAGATGATGAAATTTCCAATTTTAGGGTTAACAATATGTTTTGGGCTCACATGCTAATAGTTTCAAGGTTATTATCAATGGGCCTGAGCACTTCTATAGATGGTGGATTTTCGACAAAGGGTAGAATTGTAAAACTATACTCCAGATTCGGCAACCGGATGAGTATTGAGGCTCATGTCTCTCATTAAAGCATGAAAGCTCATGCCATAAATCTCTGACTGAGAAGGCTGTCTCTCAGAGTACTTGTAGATGTGTAGTCTCTCATCTGAGACCACGGCATATCCCATGAATACTGAGCAATTTCAGTAATTACTCCAGATCCGACAATCGGATGAGTATCGAGACTCATGTCTCTATGCATGAAAGCTCATGCCACCTATGATGGAGAAAGTTTCTCACGGAAGATTTAGATATGTAGTCTCTCAGCTGAGATCACGGCACATCTCGTACTGTGCAGAATCGAAAGATTGGGCGACTCCTAGACAGCATGCCTGCTAGTATAGAGCAACAACGTCTTCGAGATGTAATCAGATTTTCCCCGACTATGCAAGAGAAATATGATACTCTAGCAAGTTCATATTGCTCAACCCTTAGATAATTAATGCTCCTAGACAGGAAGCCCTTCTAGTATAGAGCCGACAATTAATTATCTTGAATCGTCCGAATATCCAGCAATATTCTACGAGCCATCACCTGAATATCCAACAATATTCTATGAATCGTCAATTAATCGCCTGAATATCCAGCAATATTCTACGATTCTTCGTTATATTTCGTCACTTCAATTCGTGGTTCTTCCCAGCAGAATTCCACGGGTTAGTGATAAATACTCAACGAGACAGGCGTCTAAGCATCGAATAAGCCCTGACAAAAATGGTGTAAGTGTACTTAACAAACGATGCACATACCAACATTTTGAATGCACAAACGAGCATTTCAAAATATACGAATGAATGAGGAACCTATGCAAAATAGGAAGGAAAAATAATAAAATATTAGCAGGGGCGCCAGGGGACTGGGCTGACCAGCCGGGCGGTCATGCCGTGACCAGTCCCGCGTCCAATTTCATATTTTATCATAATTTTCCCTAAAATCATGAAAATTACCTAATTTCATGTATTTCCTCTAAAATCACATGATTTTATCAAAAATAATAAAATTAGGGAAAGGTGTTGCGGGACCAAGCACTAACTGGCCATGCCTTGGCCGTGGCCGGTCCCACACCTCACATCCCCATTATTTTATTATTTCCTCTTAAATTATGAAAATTCTCTTGATTTCATGAATTTTCTATAAAATTACCTAATTTCATGTATTTCCTCTAAAATCATATGATTTTATCAAAAATAATAAAATTAGGGAAAGGTGTTGCGGGAACGAGAACCAGCATGTCGTGCCTTGGCCGTGACCGATCCCAAACCTCACGTCCCCATTATTTTATTATTTTCCTCTTTAATTATGAAAATTCCCTTGATTTCATGAATTTTCCATAAAATTACCTAATTTCATGTATTTTCTCTAAAATCACATGATTTTATCAAAATATCAAAAATTAGAGAAAATTTGTGGGATCCAGCTCTAGCCAGCCGGCCATGCCCTAGCCGGTCCCACATGCCATTATTATATTATTATTATTTGGTGTGTTGTTTCCTGATTTCATGAAAACTCCCTGATTTCAACAAAATATCTTGGTTTTCAACAAATCCTTTTGATTTTATGAAAGTTAGCTAAAATCATCAAAACTACATAAAATTGGGAAGAGTGGCTTGGGACACGCGCCCATTGGCCGGCCGGCCATGCCTTAGCCATGCCGGTCCCACACTCCCATTCCCTATTTTATTATTATTTTATCTCTCATGAGAGTTCCCTAATTTCACCAAACTCTCCAGTTTCATGAAATTTCCCTCAAATTAGAGAAAACACATAAAATCACATAAAACTGGGATAAGCATGTGGGACCGCGTCTGTCAGCCGGCTGGCCATGCCTTAGCCGTGCCGGTCCCACACCTTGAAATCCCATGTTTTATTTATTATTTACATCATCTCATGTACTTTTCCCAGTTTCAGCAAAACCATGGATTTTGCATATTTTCTCCAAATGTTGCTCAAACGTGCACCAGAAAATATCAAAATTCTCAGGACTGAAGAGAGGACATCATGGTGACACGGGCACATCCCCTTGACCGAGCAAGGGTGACCCTGAGGCTTGCAAACAGCTGGACCCACATGCTTTAATGATTTTAACCTAATTTACTTAGTTGCTCATATTAGGTTCAAACTCTTTCCAAACAATTGGAAGTTTGCTCAAACGACCATCTATTGGTCCCACGGCCACCAGGAGCCGGTCCCATGACCTCTTGGCGGGTCCCTCATATTTTCTACATCAGGTTTTATTATTTTTCGCTCACGCGAGCATTATTTTAATAAATGTTTAATCCAACATTTAATCATGATTTCACCAAATGGTCCTCAAGAGACTTTGGTATTTTTGCTCATTTGAGCATCTAGGCGTTATATGGTGAACTCGTCATCCCATGTAGCCGGTCCTTTGTTGATTTGCAATAAATCATCATTTCAGTAAAATTAGGGTTTTGAATTCAGAGCTTTGCAGAAACGTGATTCTGAGCAGATTCAAACACTGATAATATTATGTTGATTCCATGATCAACATTCTCATTTATTTTGCTCGACCCAACAGTCAGTAATTTAAATTAATATTTTATTTGGTCCTGCTACCAATAATTCATCAAACGAGCAATATTTGGTCAAACTAGCAATATTCGCTCGAACCGGCAACATTCACTCAAACTGGCAATATTCGATCAGACTAGCAATATTTGCTCAGATCAAAAGAATATTGGTTCAACTATCAATATTCAACAATTCAGCAACGCAGTTTGGTCGTCTTAGGTTATAACGATACCTCGTCTCAGCAGACATATTAAATTCACGAGTTTCAGCACTACATGGACTCATCGTCCCATAAAGTCAGCAATTGACTCCACAATCACGAGATTTCAATTGTGTCACATGGGGGGATATCAATTAGGGTTTTGGTTTGGCGGTCTACGGCACGTGTTTTCACCCACGATGAGAATGTGAGCGAGTCGTGCAATCAGTTGGAAGAGTCAGTAAAGTAGTGGGTGGAAAGTTAACCTTGTCTCTGCACGATGAGTAATTGGTTTTAAACACGATTTCCCACTTCCCACTCTCTGATTCCAGCAATTGTCACACTTCATGGGATCATGGTGTTTTCAACTCAGGCATTATAAAATGTCTCTGAATCCTGATTGAAAGGACATGAGTTTTCGAACATTCGAACAACAGTCGTCTAAACGAGAAATTTCTTATCACATTTCATACAGAGAATCTTTCGTCTACACAAACTCACATAAATCACTCTCAATTGGGCAAAACTCAATCATTCAGAGCATTCTTACGCTGAATTCACAACACACCTACAATCTCAGATCACCATTGATCTCATACATTTCTTAGCTTCCCTCCTACCGATCAACCCATCCTCTCTTGTGATCGAATCGACTCTGGAACGGCCATTGTTCTTGGTTTAGGCCGGGGTCTTACAGATTGATCTCTCGAACTTAAAGCACTCCCTTCTTGCAGTGCATCTGTGTGAGGTTCAACATTCGCTCGGTTCACGGAGTCTCCGCAAGGACGACTCTTCAATTCCGTAAAAACCAGGAAATCGTTTTTCCCCATCTACAGATTGGCGACCACAGTGGGAGATCATTCTCTCGGTTGCAATCTCACAATCTCACAAAGATGGTTGATCTTAGGTCCGGTTCATTTACCAATCCGGGTTCAACACCCGACTCTCACATCGCAATTTCTAGTGATACTGCAATCGCAAGTACTACTCCTCTCAACATTGCAGGCTTCAGTGGTACCGCTAATACCACTCCTCCAGCCAGCAATGTCATGCCACATGTTACTACTACTCCTCCAAGCACTGGTGATCCAGTGATCACCCCTTCAAGTGAAGGCATTGGCGCCATCAAAAATCCACTCTTCGGTCGGTCTCCTGGAGAAACAAAAGAAAATCAGCCTACCATAGTTGATCTCATGAAGGTTCAGACTAACGTGGCTACAACACATAAGCAGTTGTGTGTTTATATTAAAACTCTCACAGACAAGCTTGCATCTGAACGAACTCAGCCTCAGCGCGAGAAAGAAAAAGCTAAAGAAACATCTTCAAACCATTGATCCTGAAATCTCTCCAATCCATGTTGTACATGATGAAGAATTCCGCAAAGCTGGAGATGACTCTCCAGCAACGGAACCTGCAAGTTTCATCACTCGTGAAGATATGAAGTTCTTTTTTGAGGATCGATGAAAAAACAAGACATCATCCGTCCATCCTCACCAACCTCCATACTGCCATACAGAGGATTCCTCTTTCAAAAGTTTATACCGCTCCAACATTCATTCTTTATGATGGAACATGCAATACTCAAAAAAATATTTCTCGGTTTCTGGAATTATTGGGCGAACACGAGCACAACCATGTCGTCCGTTTGGAGGAATTTTCAAAATCCTTGAAAGGCAGCGCATACATCTGGTTCAACAACATCGCACCAGGAAGTATCACCATTTGGGGAGAGATGATTAATGCTTTCTACATAAAATAATTCTTCGTGTCAGAGCAAGTCGCTCTCTCTGATCTAGGAAGGATGCTTCAAAGGAGCAGTGAACATCCCGATGATTATGTGAAAGGGTTCAGAGTTCAAGCCTTGGACTGTCATTGTCCAAATGTCTCGGAGAAGCAACTGGTAGACTTGTGTATCAACGGTATGATCCCGGTCTACAGAGCTTTATTGGAAAATATTCGTTTCCATACCTTCTCAGAGCTTCATGAAGCGGCGAAGAGATCGACAACTATTGTGCCCGCCTTACTGGAAAGAACAAAAGCTACAAAGTCTGAAGAACCGCGAGACACTCGAGATGGCAGACGTCTGATCAAGAAGCAGTAAAACCTCCAGCCTTCCACAAACACTGTTGGAGAAGGGAGCAAATGTAAAGCCAAACCGCTGCGCAAGCATACCCCAGCTCCTTCAAAAGCACAAAGGAAGGATGAGAAAGATGCACAAGCCTCTGACCAACGCACAAGAGTTCCTGATCAAGAAGCACCTGATTTTCCTTTTTCCATTAAAGAGGTGATCAAACTCCTGGATGTCTGGGTCCAAGATGGTGCAATCAAGTTTCCATATGTCAAGAAATAACCAACTGAAGAAGACATGGAAAGTCCTCGTTACTGCCGCTTCCACAGGTTCGTCAATCATCCCACAAGCGACTGCGGAGTTTCGAAGCACATTTTCAAAGAGAAGGTTGACACACAATATATTCAACTGGGGACTGAAGGAGTACACAAGAATCCTCTCCCAGTTAGAACCTTTACACTCTTTGAACAACCTATCAAAGTGGCAGTTCAATCCGTCGAATGTGAATTGCTTTATCTGTCGAAGGCACAAATGAGAGACATGTTCACAGAACCACATCGTGTCAAGAAGTCTATTCCGGAAATACTTCTTGAGCCTCCAGTTGCAGATCAAGAGATGTACGACTGGGGACTGCTTACCACAGTCAATCTCAGAAGAAACGAATTTGGAAGAACGTTGATCGATGCTGGCACCGCCGTTAACAACATTCTACTGAAAACCATTGGATCCAAGGGAATCACTCGACAAGAAGCTACTCATGCTCCCATCTCAATCAGAGGCCTTGAAGGAGCGCTCGGAAATACTTATGGCTTCATCACTCTCAAAGTGAACATAAGTTCAACCTGGACAGAAACCAAGTTTCACATAATCAGAAAGATCCTGGATATGACATATCCTTCAGGCGAGCGTGGATCCACGCTAAAAATATGGGTACTTACAAAGCTCCTTTGGTTACACATCTCTCTAACGAATAAAGTTCTGATCCAGAAGATTTGACGGACATTCCATCATCAGAGTACTTTGAGGAATTTCAAACTTTGACGAGGTTGAAGCAAGAACCTGCAAAAGATGCATAAACATTCATCAAGAAGTTCCGCACTCAGGCAAGTCACATTCCATGTCTATGTCATTTATTTACTCACATGCTATCCTAGCATGGGGACTTAATTATGCTAGGAACTCTATAAGACGTTATGAATGGTAGCTTCACCACATTAGTATATTACCAAGTGGTTGAATCTGTGGTTTCTCCGAATCAAACAATGAAACATTCATTTATGAGATGATTTCCAAACACGGCAAAAAATACTTTGGGCGTTTCTCCTGCAAGTCCATGTGTTCCACAAAATCAGAAAGCTCTAATGTCTACACAAGTGTCGAATCCCACTACTGCAACAAAAGGGATGCTGAATCAACAGAAGATACTCCAGGTCCGAGATGATCAAACCTCTAAGACGTTCGACGCTTAAGGAATATACGCTTCAACGCTCAAGCATCTAAGAAGCCTTCAAATTGTACTCCCAATCAAAGAGTACACCTTCGATAGTGGCGCGTCTGGCTTCAACACAAATATCTCGACGATGACACATTGATTCAACACCAGCACGATCAAAGTGTAACTAAACTACAATCGATAAGTCTTGCAACATCATTCATACATGAAGGGCACTAACTCCTTCAATATACACTGGGCAACCTGAGGTGATTCCGCGAAACTTCATCAACGGGATCTACATCACAAGCCCCTGCATGATTGAGGAACTTTCTCTCTTCACCAATCACATCCAGTATGAAAAATGCTGATGCTATCTACCACAACAACATCAATTCTCTGACAAAGCCACTTCACGAGGCTCACTGGATGGAGGAGCAAATATTATGTCGATGATCATGGTTCTAGCCTTTTTGGTCTCGGGAGCAACTCCGACCATAGTATCTGCATCAACAAGGATATCTGGAGGAACTTTATCCATGGTCTCAGCATCAACAAGAATTTCTGGAGAAAATTCAGTCGTGATCTCAGCATCAACAACGGTCTCAGGAGCAACATCCTCATGACAAGGCTTCATCAACTAACCGTTCTCTGAAGTATTACTTGACGAAGCGGACTTCTCCAAGCACTAATAATTCATATCAAGATGTGTAGACCTGATAACATGCTCACATGAAAGTATTCCCAAAGCTTCACGACTGGTGGGCACAATCCAAAGTCTTCTACAAGATGTTCTCATCACCTCTACAAATGAGATACAACACACTTCGGGCCATGGGTTTACAAAAACGTACCAATGGGTGAGGAATGGGACAATACTTCCTCAACGAAATGTTCGTCTATGTTTTTCTACAATATACCAAAAGGGCGCATCAATCGGACATACGAGCTGAAAGATATGGCCTTTACCGTCAGGTCTACGGAATCTGAAAAATCTGTACGGGATTACAAATTACAAATGTGCACGCTCCATTGGCTGATCTCTACAACTCCAAATTGAGTTATTTTTTCTCATGAGATAACTCAGCCTCTTAGCTTCAAAAGTTGGGGTCAAGCATCGAATTCCGACCTTGTATGAGGTCCCTACAGCTTCCAGAGCGTACAACATACAAGCACAATTCTTAGACGGGATTCATGACTTCCACAGTCGAGCGGTGTCCACCAGGTCTTTCCACTAAGTACTTCATCACGGTACCTCCAACTTCGACCACCTAGGTCTTCACATCAATTTTTCTACCTGGGTCCTCTATCCAAGTCTTGCTAGAAGAAGAGAAAACGAAAAGGAGAGATTTTACAAAATACTGGGGACTGACGGTCCGCTGATCATGACGATCAGTTTCACAGTCCAAGACTCGTGGCGCCAGACTCTTTGTGCTAATCATTCATCATAAAAGTGATGCTACCGCCGGGACATGAAACCATGGTCATTACTCATCCCCTCTCGAAAGCAACCTCAGCTATGGTCCCGTGACCAGGGTTTCAGACGTGATGTTTTACGGTTGAGAAAGACAAGATGGCTGCAAGCACCATGCTCATGTACCAATCAAAGGGTCCTGATCTCAATGAATCAATAACATTGAAATCCTCCACCAACCAGTTCGTGGTATGGGAGTGATGCATCGAATGGAGGACCAAAACAACCCCTGCACTTGGGTGTTAATACACCACTACACGATTCTCAGTTACTGGGGCAGCCTCTACAATCAGGGCAACAGTTTCTTCAGTATTCTCTGCTGGTGGCTCGGTTTCTTCTATCACTGAAGCAGCAACAATCGAAGTTTCCATAACTTCAGTGACAACCTTCTCATGGCCTTGAAGTGCAGGGATGGTTGTCTCTTCATCAACAACTCCAGAACAACTCGAGTTATCCTTATTGGTTTTAATATCCTCAACTTCGGTATTTGACACCTATTACGAAGATTACATGAGGTTAGAACAATCTAAACATGAGACCAAATAGATCATAAAAATACATTATACAAGCAGTCCAACATCATCAGGGTTCATCATTATACACTCGAGGCACGAGCAAATAGCATGAAAGTCATGAAAATACGTTTTGCGGCAAGCTCGTCTGAAGAGACTTTACTCTTCCCTGTGCAAGATGACTAACTGGGAGCAATATACAAGGAATCTGAGAATGTGTTATATACCATTCTCTTCGCATGGATGTCCTCTACCACATGTCAAAATTTCATAACAATCCGATGAACGAGCAAAGAGATGCGGTCAAAACATTAGACAACATACAGTCTGAAAAAGTTCTGAAAGTCTCCTGGAAGTTTACTGTTTTGCCTTTTTTAGGCCCTGGACGTGCTCAAAACGTAAAAAGCTTCTTTTCAACAGCTTGGAAATTTCCTGGGAATAAGGATACATGGGTGTATTGCCAAAATCTGACATCGGACGAAGATTCTACAGCATTTTTGCTAAACAGCTAAGTTCTGAATTTTCTGGTGACGTATTTCGGCAAAGCTTTTCATATATTCACATGGATTCTCATTCATGCATTCATGAATCAACAATTTTATGCTTCTATGGATAAAATGCAAGAGAAATAATTACTTGGGTGGGATATGAAGCGTTCAAAGAACCAGAATTGCTTGTCTCAACATCAACAACAACATTATTTTCATTCGGTTTTGAGCTTTAGGAGTTTTCTTTATCGTCATTCTCCGAACGAGCATCACCAGTACTCTCTACTTCCATGGAGGCATCCTCCTGGAAATATTCTAAACAATGAGCATCTTATCGACGAAGTTATATGAAGAAATACTTACTTCGGCCTCTTCTTCAACACTCGAGTCTGAAACCGTCTGCCCAGCAGCACAGAATTGAAGACCGTCAATACTTGACCGAGAAAAGTTCTGCAAAGGAATAACAAACCTTGGTCTCATGATCCTAATTGCACGGACAAGAAAAAGTCATGATGTGAGGAGCGCTAAAAACTCACCAAAGAGACATGGGACTTTACAGTGCTCGAACCTGGATGCTGTTTTTCGGGTTTATATTTGACCAAGAAGAATTCATCATTCGCATTTGGACAACTCTTAGTCACCGCTTCTTCCTCTTCATCAACTGAAGGAGTCTCATAACCGCCGTTTGACATCTCTGCAAAGTAGGTGAGGCATCCATGTGATATTTTTACTTCAGAATATCATTCAAAGGTGCAAATTTCATCAAAGCAGTGAAATTAAAGCATAACAAAGGTGCTCACATCAGCGTCTGCAAAAATGGTAACAATCCAACTCTTACCTATTTACAAATTTCACTAGATGTAGTGATTATAAGGTCAGAATTCCGAAAACTTGCTCGTTCTGTCAAACCTGCAAAGACGAGAAAAATTCATTATTCAAAATCATGACTTGATGTTCATAGAACCGTGAACAACTCACGTGAATTTAACATCCACTGGTTTTTCAAAAATTGGACAGACGTCCATTCAACAATTTTGAAAACTCACATACAGACATTATTTCACCATTTATAATTGTCTACTTTCAACTGTTGTTCAAAATCAAAACATTGATTTTACAAAATATATATATTTAACGTGAAACTCACCTAAATTTGAAAAATATATCTATATATTTTTGCTCCCTCGCATGAGCATCTGTCCTTTAAGCGAGAGTATATTTTCAAAGATTTCCGAAAGCTCGAAGATAAAATTTTCATGAAAGCTCATAAACAAAATTTTAATACTAACAGACACACGTCTATTCAAAAAAAAAACTTTTCTCTCGTACGAGCATCCACCTTTGAAACGAGAGTTTATTCCACTTTGTTAAATCTCACATATAAAATAAAATTTTGGTTTTCGTGAAATCTCATAGACAGAATTTTATATTATTAGACTGAGGTCTATTTTGTTTGTTCCTTAAACTAACGAACGAACAAGCGTCTATTCCTAAAACAAGGATTTATTTTTTGGGTCGGGCATGTGAATCCTGAACCAACCAAGATTCCATCATCGAATCAGCTGTTCTACACCAATTTATGTTCACTGGACGATACTCTATTATGCCACTGGGGTTTTCGCTCAAACCATGGTCTGCTCATTCAGTCGAAATCCGGTAATGTCTTATCCTCTGACTAAGTTCAATTACTTATTTCTGTTGTACCCGGAAAATCACCATTCAATGCTGACTGAGGAACATGACTGTTCCTCACTAAGCAGGGGACTTAATGTAGATGGTGGATTTTCGACAAAGGGTAGAATTGTAAAACTATACTCCAGATTCGGCAACCGGATGAATATTGAGGCTCATGTCTCTCATTATAGCATAAAAGCTCATGCCATAAATCTCTGACTGAGAAGGATGTCTCTCAGAGTACATGTAGATGTGTAGTCTCTCAGCTGAGACCACGACATATCCCATGAATACTGAGCAATTTCAGTAATTACTCCAGATCCGACAATCAGATGAGTATCGAGACTCATGTCTCTATGCATGAAAGCTCATGCCACCTCTGATAGAGAAAGTTTCTCACGGAAGATTTAGATGTGTAGTCTCTCAACTGAGACCACGCAACATCTCGTACTGTGTAGAATCGAAAGATTGGGCGGCTCCTAGACAGCATGCCTGCAAGTATAGAGCGACAACGTCTTCGGGATGTAATCAGATTTTCCCCGACTATGCAAGAGGAATATGATACTCCAGCAAGTTCATATTCCCCAACCCTTAGACAATTAATGCTCCTACACAGGAAGCCCTTCTAGTATAGAGCCGACAATTAATTATCTTAAATCGTCTGAATATCCAGCAATATTCTACGAGCCATCACCTGAATATCCAACAATATTCTATGAATCGTCAACTAATCGCCTGAATATCCAACAATATTCTACGATTATTCGTTATATTTCGTCACTTCAATTCGTGGTTCTTCCAAGCAGAATTCTACGGGTTAGTGATAAATACTCAACGAGACAGGCGTCTAAGCATCGAATAAGCCCTGACAAACGATGCACAGACCAGCATTTTGAATGCACAAACGAGCATTTCAAAATATACAAATGAATGAGGAACCTATGCAAAATAGGAAGGAAAATAATAAAATATTAGCATGGGCGCCAGGAGACTGGGCTCACCAACCGGCCGGTCATGTGATGACCAGTCCCGCGTCCAATTTCATATTTTATCATAATTTTCCCTAAAATCATGAAAATTACCTAATTTTATGTATTTCCTCTAAAATCACATGATTTTATCAAGAATAATAAAATTATGGAAAGGTGTTGCGGGACCGAGCACCAGCCGGCCATGCCTTGGTCGTGGTCGGTCCCACACCTCACGTTCCCATTATTTTATTATTTCCTCTTAAATTATGAAAATTCTCTTGATTTCATGAATTTTCCATAAAATTACCTAATTTCATGTATTTCCTCTAAAATCACATGATTTTATGGAAAATAATAAAATTAGGGAAAGGTATTGCGGGACCGAGCACCAGTCGGCGGTGCCTTGGCCATGACCGATCCCACACCTCATGTCCCCATTATCTTATTATTTTCCTCTTAAATTATGAAAATTCCCTTGATTTCATGAATTTTCCATAAAATTACTTAATTTCATGTATTTTCTCTAAAATCACATGATTTTATCAAAATATCAAAAATTAGAGAAAATTTGTGGGACCGGGCTCTAGCCGGTCCCACATGCCATTATTATATTATTATTATTTGGTGTTTTGTTTCCTGATTTCATGAAAACTCCCTGATTTCAACAAAATATCTTGGTTCTCAACAAATCCTTTTGATTTTATGAAAGTTAGCTAAAATCATCAAAACTACATAAAATTGGGAAGAGTGGCTTGGGACCCGCGCCCATTGGCCGGCCGGCCATGCCTTAGCCATGACGGCCCCACCCTCCCATTTCCTATTTTATTATTATTTTATCTCTCATGAGAGTTCCTTAATTTCACCAAACTCTCCAGTTTCATGAAATTTCCCTCAAATCAGGGAAAACACATAAAATCACATACAACTGGGATAAGCATGTGGGACCGCGTCTGTCAGCCGGCTGGCCATGCCTTAGCCGTGCCGGTCCCACACCTTGAAATCCCATGTTTTATTTATTATTTACATCATCTCATGTACTTTTCCCAGTTTCAGCAAAACCATGGATTTTGCATATTTTCTCCAAATGTTGCTCAAACGTGCACCAGAAAATATCAAAATTCTCAGGACTGAAGCGAGGACATCATGGTGACACGGGCACATCCCCTTGACCGAGCAAGGGTGACCCTGAGGCTTGCAAACAGCTGGTCCCACATGCTTTAATGATTTTAACCTAATTTACTCAGTTGCTCATATTAGGTTCAAACTCTTTCCAAACAATTGGAAGTTTTCCCAAACGACCATCTATTGGTCCCACAACCACCAGGAGTCGGTCCAATGACCTCTTGGTGGGTCCCTCATATTTTGTACACCAGGTTTTATTATTTGTCGCTTACACGAGCATTATTTTAATAAATGGTTGAACCAGCCTTTAATCATGATTTCACCAACTGGTCCTCAAGAGACTTTGGTATTTTTGCTCATTTGAGCATCTGGGCGTTATATGGTGAACCCCTCATCTCATGTAGCTGGTCCTGTGTTGATTTGCAATGAATCATCATTTCAGTAAAATTAGGGTTTTGAATCCAGATCTTTGGAGAAACGTGATTCTGAGCAGATTCAAACACTGATAATTTTATGTTGATTCCATGATCAACATTCTCATTTATTTTGCTCGACCCAGCAGTCAGTAATTGAAATTAATATTTTATTTGGTCCTGCTACCAATAATTCATCAAACGAGCAATATTCGCTCGAACCGGAAACATTCACTCAAACTGGGAATATTCGCCCAGACTAGCAATATTTGCTCAGATCAAAAGAATATTGGTTCAACTATCAATATTCAACAATTCAGCAACGCAATTTGCTCTTCTTAGGTTATAACGATACCTCGTCTCAGCAGACATATTAAATTCACGAGTTTCAGAACATTTGCTAATCATGTTCAACTCAGCACACTACATGGACTCATCGTCCCATAAAGTCATCAACTGACTCCACAATAACGAGATTTCAATCGTGTCACATGGGGGGATATTAATTAGGATTTTGGTCTGGCGGTCTACGACACGTGTGTTCACCTACGATGAGAATGTGAGTGAGTCGTGAAATCAGTTGGAAGAGTCAGCAAAGTAGTGGGTGGAAAGTTAACCAAGTCTCCGCACGATGGGTAATTGGTTTTAAACACGATTTCCCACTTCCCACTATCTGATTCCAGCAACTGTCACACTTCATGGGATCATGGTGTTTTCAACTCCGACATTACAAAATGCCTCTGAATCCTGATTGAAAGGACATGAGTTTTCGAACATTCGAACAACAGTCGCCTAAACGAGCAATTTCTTATCAAAGTTCATACAGACAATTTTTCGTCTACACGAACTCACAGAAATCACTCTCAATCGGGAAAAACTCAATCATTCAGAGCATTCTTACGCTGAATTCACAATACACCTACAATCTCAGATCACCATTGATCTCACACATTTTTCAGCTTCCCTCCTACAGATCAACCTGTCCTCTCTTGTGACCGAATTGACTCTGGAACGACCATTGTTCTTGGTTTAGGCCGGGGTCTTACAGATTAATCTCTCGAACTTAAAGCACTCCCTTCTTGTAGTGCATCTGTGTGAGGTTCAACATTTCGCTCGGTTCACGGAGTCTCCACACGGATGACTCTTCAACACAAGTGACTAATGTGTGAGTTGGATATTGTCTAGATGTTCATTTTCACTCAATGGTGGATGATACATGTGTGAATAGTCATTAGGGTTTGCATATTGAGGTTCATGACCTACATAAGGTCCATAATAATAATCCCTATAACTATTGACATCATGGTCTGTGGGAGGCTCATAAGGTGAATCTTGCCCGTAAGCTTCTCTAATAGATTTATTCCCAGTGGCAGACCAAAATCCAGACATGTTATGTTTATCAAAGAATCACACAATTCAAAAAGAGAAATAACGTGGATTCGGCCTCAACTACATTTCACTTCGAAGTCTAATAGTAGACTAGTGTCTGTAGTGGCTTAATACAACATGGTGTTCGAATCTGGGAGAGGTACCAATTTCTTTTTTTGTTGCTATTGCAGTTTCCTTGTTAACAAAATTTCTGCTGTCTTGTTTTTTTCCTTTTCTGCATTATATTGTTTATCTTTATGATTGAATTTGCACAGGTTTGTGCGTATTCAACCTAAGTACGTCCGCTTAAATATAATAGATTACGAGGCTTGTTTCTAGTATAATTTGTATCTTGAAAGATATATAACAAGTTTAATCACTTGGCATAATTCTGATTTTATTATTTTGATACGACTAGATTCATCTTGGATATTTATTTTTGAGATCGTCCAAGTACTCCGCTTAAAAATCAGGTTCACGGACCTTGTGTCTATATATATCAAGAGAGAAAAGAAATTGATACACTTGATACCTTGGAATCTTGGATATAATTCATGATACGTTTGGCCAAACACTTGGGGTCAGGGTGGAACCCATAAGAAGCATTATTGGCTACAGTATTACCGGAGCATGTAATTAACCACTCCCATGCATGGGAGATTATCCAGAGTAGGCAACCGACCTGCCATAGAAAACATCCGGGGCAAACTTGAAGACCATATTAACAAGAGAAGAATATATCAAGTAGGCAATATAAGCAACTAACAGAATTTCTGATTCGAAGGGTTTAAGGAAGGAAAGCGTTCGTGTATAAAAAATTTCTAGAAAATCTGAAGTTTAAGTCCTATGGGCTAGATTGAGCTGCTAGATTAGCAGAAAAGTGTTGCAGTTCAAAAAAAAAAGTGTTGTCTATTTGTTAACACTAGTTCTTTATCCTAGCATTTACTCGCATTTAAACTAGCAGCGAGATAGTATACACCTACCTGTAACATTCAGGACTCACGCTTTTACAGTGTGAGTCGGATCCGATATTTTGCGCGTTTTGGAGAGATTCCATCCTCTACCTTATTTTGAGGGGAACAGATTATATGCCTACCAATCACGATGTTGATGTTCCTCTGCAGAGGGGTACATAACCACCATTGTAAATAGATAATCGACAACTATATAGATCCCACACATTTCTCTAATGCATGCATACTCAACAAAAAGTTTCACAGACTGGTACCAGCGCCACTTCAGGGGCATTATCATCTCCTCATCTTTAATGAGGTATATACTTAAAGAGTGTGGATCATATTCCGATAGTCTCCACGAGCACGATCTGTAGTCTCTCTTCAAGAGCACTACATATTATAAAAGTGATTGGACTCTGTTTTAAGAGGCATATATGAGGCAGTTATTCAGGCCTCAAGCGTGTTTTAACACACGATTTGGTCATTGCGAGATGCATGGTTTAACCTGCTGTGACAACTTCTCATGTCTGCATCCTCAAGCAAGTGACAAAAAATATTTTCCCAGAGCTACTGCAATTATTTGTTTTAATCATGAGTGATCTCCAACACCTTAATTACATCCAATATCTTGGTGTGACAAAACAAATGAGATGTCTCACGCCAATTCTAGTGGCAGCCAAACTTTCTTTGATCAGGATAAAACTTAATCAGATAATCTATTTAAATGTCGACATTGCTTACTGCAACCTTTATGTGGTGCATGTCATCTCCATGACTTCAAGGGAAAACCCCTTTAAATTTTGTCAACATAATACATGCCATCTTCAGGCGGCAGTCTTTCTCCCCCTGGTTAATGCGTGAGATACTTTTTAGGTTATCAACATAATTCGCACCATCCTCTTGTGGTGACTTTTCTCCCCCTTATTAAAGTGGAAGAACCTTAAAGGTTATCAACCTTGGTCACACCAACTTCTGGTGGCGGGTTGTCATGCCAACTTCTGGTGGCATCTTAGTCTTCCTGATCATGGCGGAAATGTTACTATCTCATTTCTGGAAACTTCTGGTTCCATAATTTTATCTGATTTTCAAAAACAATACTACTCATGATAGTTTTTCGAAACTAATTAAACCACACAATAGGTATCCCAAAAATAACTGCAGGCTCGATAAAAGATGAGACATTTCACGCCGTTCCTTGTAACGACTTCCTTCCTCCCCCTAACGGCGGGAATACAGTCTCATCTGCAATAAGACATTACCAGCTCAGGGTTTTAAATGTCTTATGAATCGAAACCAACATATATAGATAGGTGACGTCATCGACCAAACACGTAAATTGTAAGGTTGCTTCGCAAGACATAATTGATGGTAAATAGTTGGTCGAGCAATAAAATAAAGATGCTTAAACAAAGAACTCAACTAGTCCATGTCGAGTGCGCACATGTGCTAATTATATGCTCGATATAACACCAACTAAAGGAAAATCATCAAAAGCCCATAAACTTACCACCAAAATAAATGGACTTAATTGGAAAGTCCAAAAATGGATGCGCAACCACGAGATTTGCAGAAACAGTTTGGCAAAAATCTAACATTACGTGTTAATATAACAAGAGACCATCTAGTAGATGCATCTATGAACAGTAAAGTATTGAAATAATTGTTCATATTGCAGGGTGAATAAGTCCTGCAATTGCCACCTTGAATCCTTTCTAGGAATTAATGTTGGTGATTCAGCAACGAGTTACCATAATGTTAATGTTAATGCAATTTAACAACTAATTGTCTCAGGGAACAAACAACACAATTTACATCCTCATATGATAGAAGCTTCGGGTTCTTTAAAGGATGTCTATGAGCATTTCGTATCGTTCTACTCATTTTGATAGAGCTTGGGTGTCCAAACCACACATGCCCGAGCATGAATAATTCAAGGGTCATTAAACTTCTGGCGAATAACAACGTGAAATTCGACTGTTCGAATTCTCCTATGGCACACCCCATAATAGAAAGCCTTACGCTTCTTTACAACGTGCTTCTGGCACCAAAAAAAAATGAAGTATCAAAATACTCCATAAAAATGCTCATTTATCGTTCAATGTTGGTAATACCAAATATTCGAAAACTCAACAGATTCTTCTGGAAGCTGATAGAATATAAGGCAAATACTACATCAAATTTATGCTATCCTTCAGGGATGCGATAATTTCTCGCTTTACCGGTATTAAAATTATTAGTACCATAATAAAATGATAATCAAAGAAAATTATCAACTTTTCGGAATCACAATCCTTTACCTTTGTAAACAAAAATAAATACACTTACTAAAATTATAAGTATATTAATGTCTTCTTCTCATAGGTATGATTTAGTGATCATCAACCGGTAGAGAAACTAACACCCTGTTCATAGCAGAGAAGATATAAATGATTAGTACCAGCTTAATACAAAGCTAAAAAACCAAAAATTAATAAAAGCTAGAAGGGGGAAGAAAAATGATACTCTCTTCCTGTCGTTATCGTCGGCATCGTTGTATCTCCTCTACTCATGTTTCTCTCCACCAACGTCCTGAGGAGTCTATCGAGCAATTCGTGCTGATAACGTCATGATTTTCTCTCCACCAACGTCCTAAGGAGTCTATCGAGCAATTCGTGCTGATAACGTATTGATATAAAGAAACTACTAGTGCTGTTAGTTTAGTACACAAGAAAATGAAGGAAAAGCTAGCCACGACTTTCTGTTACTTTCTCTGTTTTTCACATTTCTTAAAAATGTACATATTACAAAGTGGGACAATGGCTATTTATAGCCGAGAACAATACAAGTCGGTGAAACATAAGGATGACACGTAACCAGAAAATGTGTCAATATTACATTCAATTCTTAACGGTTAAGTTTACTCTAGCTTAGTGTTTATCTTGTTGGTGGCATAAACTGAATTTTATTCCTTGACCAAGTCGGTGGATCAGCCACCAATAGGCTCTTTACACAACATACCTAAATATTTGGAAAATATATTTCGATATCGTTGTTATAATGTCGTTATCTATATATACTTGACTAGAACATTAATTCACATGACAGTGATCCAATTTTATATTTGGTGCGATATTTTTTTTTATTGAATAAATTTGTTAATTTTATTTAAAATAAATTCTGAAATAATTTCAAATTATATGTTGTCTATTTAGATATCGTGATAATGTCCAACTTAATGTATACCATTAACTGATCTCAAATTATTTATAACACATGTGCCAGCACGACAGAACACGTTACGTGTTGTGTCCGTGGGCTATGTTGTGCCTAGCTTTTGACTACTAAAGTACAACACGACACAACACGTTTAAATCATTGACACAGCCCAGCACGGCACATGACACGTAAAGCACGCGATTTCGTGTGCCGGGCCGGCACGTTTTACACCTCTATTCTTCACCTTCTCAATCAGAATTATCTTATAAAAGGCATGTTAGTTAGAACGTATTATGTTTTTTGATGAAAACATGAGATACTTAATCAGTCGAAGCTTAACTTAATATTTGGTTAAGAATCGTGCAAAATCCCCTAATAGGATAACTTACACAATGACAATGAGACATAATATTTTCAAAGACAGGTTGCGACAGTATCTCTTTCTTTGCGATAAAATGCAGGGCAAAAACGTGCGCAAATAAGTGAAAGAAAAATAATTTCATCAAAAACGGGAGCGCCCAGATATCCGAAAAAAATAAACAAACAAGAATGTCTACGGAATGCAAATTATGAAAATCAAAGATGCAAAATTTTAAGGAGCATTCGGTTCGTCAACTTGGCCGCTCTGAGAAGCGCTTGATCTATGCGAGCACCTTCATCATTCGAAGAAAGATCAGGACAAGAAGAATCTTCAGCATCAGTTCGAGAGGCATCCTGAGCATCGCCTTCACAAATGTGAGAATAATTAATCACATCAGTGGCACCATCACCAGCTTCTGTCTCCTTCAAAGGAATATCCCGAGAATGTTTACTCTCATCAAGGGAATTCTCACTGCATAAGCTGTAATCATAATTTTTTACCTAATGTTGGACACTTTGACTTGTCTTGTGAATCTAGTCAAGTTACAATTTTCTTAAAGTTACAAACAGAAGTGAATTTGTAGACAATATTTTGCTGTTTCATATCTCAGTTGCTTAAGGCTATATTTTGACGAATTCGCTTAGCTTGCTTCAGTAATTAGGCATCAGGATCTTTCTATTGAGTTTGTTTTTCAAAATATTCTGAAAATTTAAACTACTTACCGATCAGTTCCATCTTGTTGTCTGTACTCCATGTACTGTTTGCTAGTAAGTAAGCATCAAAAACACAGGAAATACAATCTAATCACAAAAATGATAATTTGCTAGTAAACCCATCCTATGTTCAACAGATGTTCTAACATAGAAGATTCAAAGGTACATGAAGATGCCATGAATAGCATCTTCACTCGATAATAGAGAGGCAGACAAAGTCAAACCTCAGACCTTCTCTGGCAGCCGTTGGCATCCCCGTATCTCGTCCAGCACTGGTACTGGCGACCACATTCCAACCGTTGGATTGTTTGTTGAGCAGTTTAGTCTTGAAAGCTAATCGAAATTCTACCTCCGCATAAAATGGGAAAACAGAGTTTGATGATGTTTGTATGCGTCTCCTGATTGGAACCGGCACATCTGCAATTATATGCATCGCTGCGCGCTTCTTACTCTTAGTCCCAGGTGCCGACGTCTATCAGGGGCTTTTTCCGTCGGGCCTGACAACTTCTTAGAATTTATGTATTACACGCCTGACAAATTATGCAAGCAATAGCTGTCGATAAAGACTAAGATTAACCTAGCAGATATATCAAATACCCACCGGAAGTTTTTCCACACAAACAAGTTGTTTAAAACTCTTTCAACAAATCTTCTTAGAATCCTCTAACTTCTGCAAACTGTATCCATCCCCTGGAAAAAAATTGATCGCGCACTGCGGAATCAAAATTTGAACGAGTCAAACCTCTTCCGGCGCTAAATCCACAGGTATTTTTCCTCTAGACTTAAGATTTTTTTTTTTTTTTTTTGTCTTCTTTTGGCTATCATGGGACTTTTGTATGTATCTTATATCTTTTGCTTATGGTATATTTTGAAGTGATTTTAGCTCGCCTTGATGATGAGTTTATCACCCAATCGAAAGCGCAAACAAGGGTTTGGTAAGATCCCTGCTACTTCAAAAACATTACAAGAACAAGGGGTAAAGATAATCATGTCCGTCCATGTAAAATCAGTAGAATGTCCTTATCTTCTGTTCCAAGCCTCCCTGGTGACTGTCTGGATCTTATATTTAAGTGCCTAAAAACTAGAGATGATCGCAATTCTTTTGGGTTAACTTGTCATCAATGGCTTCATATTCGGGACAACAATCAGGAATCCTTATGGTGTAAATCCAGAAATTATGAGCCAGCGGATTCAAAAATTAGTTCAGAAAGCGCTGCAATAATTATTTGTAATCTGTTGATTCGATTCCAAAACCTCCAACGTTTGTCTCTAAAAGGGTGCCCGGGGATATCAGAGGTTGTTACATCAAAGTCACAGTCCTTCGGCTCCAAAGTTCGAACTCTGGACTTGCGTTTTTGCTCCGTGTATTCTGATATGCAATTGGCTTTAGTATTTTCATGGTTTCCTCGCTTGACACGCATTAATTTGCACTATTCTAATATTAATGACAATGGTTTGGCGGCCCTGGCCAAATGTTGTTCATCCTTAGAGACAGTTAACCTCTCCAACTGTTGCTCGATTACTGACTCAGGATTAAGTTGTCTTTTACAAAACTGTCGAGAACTGCGTTCACTGTTTATTTCATACTGCAGCAGTATAACAGGTATTGGCTTTCTAGGGTGTTCACAAACCTTAAACCGACTTGGAGCAGGCGGATACAAACATAACCAAGAGGTGCTTAACGCTATTATTAGTGGCGGTGAACTTGAATATCTGTATCTCGAGACAGCACCTGATGAATCAGCCAAGATCGAAGATGCGAGCATTATTAATATTGATACAGAAGCAGTTCTAACGATTTCAAGAGGTTGCCCTTTATTGAAGGAACTATTCTTATCTAACTGTGAGGAGGTAGAGCTGGAAGGATATGAAGCTATAGGTATGAATTGCAAAGAATTGGAGAAGCTTTACGTGATGGGGTGCCAAAGGTTATGTGATACGGGGTTGCAAGCTATATGCGATGGATGTAACAAGCTTATCGAATTATACATAGATAGAGAAAAAAATAGCTGCAGCAGCTCTGCTCTTGAGCAATTCAATTTCAAGGGGAAAAAACCTGAATTGATTTTATGGCCGTGTTCGTAGGTTTTCGAGTTGGTTTTAATTCAATCTTGTGCTGACACACTGCATATAGTCTTTGGTACTGCTGAGAACTTTGTATACTATTTCCAGAGATTGATATTCCAGTGAATTTGCAATGCTTACTTTGTTAGTTGGCTATTTGGTCATGGGTTGGGCTACGTGCACAGTCACACTGCTTTATTTTTATTTAAAATTCAGGTGTCACTATTCATCCACAAAAAAACTCATCATAACAAAAGTAACACAAAAATCACAAAAAAACAAAAATAACACAAATACCCCAAAGAATTTGATGAAACCAATTTTGAAATTTGGGGTTTTTGTACCGATTTTGTTTAAGATGGAGTTTTAATGGATCCCAACATTTGAACGTGATTTTTGTACCACAAGTCTGGTCACCTTGGGTTTTTATAACTAGGTCTGTAAAATTTATGTAGTATACTAGATGACTGCTGCAGCAGTTAGGCCGACTAAAAATTTAAACTAATTTGAGTCGGCTTTATACTAATTTTCGTATTTCACCACCATCTAACTCGAGCCGGAGTTTTGAGTCGAGAGTTTTATTTCAGACATTGAAGTGTTTGTAAAAAGAGTGAATTATTATTATGACCCTATATATTACTGATTTTACTCTCGTGACCCCAGGGTCATATAAATAAATATGTAAATTATTCTCAAGGCCCTACCATAATATTAGAAGTTAGATTACCAAAATAACCTTCAATAAAATATTAAATTCCAGGATACGTATCGTTATATCCCCATTTCTTTCTCCGCCAGTTACATAACTGAAAACACTCTCGGAAAGAAAAAAATTTAAATATGTTTCTACTCTCGATAAATTGTTAACTAAAATTGTTAAATTCTACTCTCAATAAATTGTTTACTGAAATCCATCATCAAAAACGATTTTTTATCATCATAAAAATGGGAAAGAGAAAACCTAGAAAAAAGACGAATTCTGAATATGATCCAGAAGAACATCAAACATTGAAGCAATTACAGAGAGGTATTTTATTTGTTAAAACCTTTACTTTTTTTTGTTACTTGTACTTGATAATTAAAAGTTGAATTTTTATTCTGAAGGAGCATTGAAATCTGGGGGGAAACTTAACAAAGGGAAAAGAAATCAAATTGTAGAAGATAGTGAATTAGATGAAGAACAAACTAATAAGATGATGAACAAACTAATTGAAGAAGAAAGTCAAAATGAATTAGATGAAGAAAGTGAAAGAGATGTTGAATCTTCTGAAAGAGGTATATGTTTTAGTTGAAATTTATATCTTATTTTTTGTATGATGAATTTTTGTGCGAAATTTGGAACTTCGGAATTGGTTTCAGGTTTGATATGTTTACATTTATATGTACGAAATGAATGATCTTCGAATACAGTTTGATACAAATTTTTGTGAAGATATTACTCACATACTTTGTACTGAAAGAAAATGAATGCTTTGTGAAGATATTAGTCACATACTAAAATTTGTTTTTGTTTATGTAGAAATCATCAATAAGAAGAAAAATGGTAAACGTAAGAAGAATATTAATGTTTCTGATGGAGAAGGTATTAAATCTATGTTTTTCCAATGTTGTAATGTCTCAAGTTTTACTAGTATTCATGTTGATTTATTTATTTTTCTAAAGTTTAACAGTATGTGTGTAACATCTCCACATACAAAAAAATTAACAGAATCAAATTTTTAGTTAATATAAACTTGTTTTTGTTTATGTAGAAGCAAGCTCAAAATGTAAGAAGTCTAAGAAAGGTACTTATGCTTTGTCTCGACTCTCTGACTATTTATTTTTACAAAGTTTTTTACTAATATTCATGTTGATATATTTATAGATTTGTAGATTAACATTATATGATTAATATCTAATCAAGCAGAGAGTCGGGACATATCAGTTGCAACTAATAAGATAGATTGGTTTTAAAAATCATTATGCTGGGGTCCGTCTCATCCAACTAATCAGTGGAACACACCAATACGACCTGTTTGTTTTGTTCACTAATGAATGACTAAGTGATGGTATACCAATATGACCTGTTTTGTAGGCAATGCCCCTGTTTGTTGTACCCATTCTAGAAATTGCTTTCAGGTATAAGATATATCATCGTATCATAAAGACATCAAAATTTGTTCAAGTCGAAGCAGTTCCTTGCAAATTATTATAAGCTTGAGTAAATACCTTAAGTGTATGTGTGATGTAAGGAAAATCTTTTCCTTCTTAACTTATCCTATACATTTGCTGCTTTACTTATTCATCTTAGGTTTCGGTTCCTCTTCTACCTGTTTTATCATCTTAGGTTTCAGTTCCTCTTCTTAACTTATCCTCTAAATGTTCTCGTTTGAAGAATGAAATTCACCTTTTGAAAGAGTTTGTAGATTAACATTATATGATTAATATCTCCACATACAATTTTTTTTGACAAAATCAACTTTTTAGTTAATAAAATCAAAAGTGTGATTATTATCTTCACACTTCAATTTTTGGTTGTTTTGAGTAATATATCTACAAAACAAAGTGTGATTATTATCTTCACACTTCAATTTTTGGTAAAATCTAACTTGTTTATGCATATATATGTATGTTATGAAAATTTAATTATTTTTAATAAAATCACTGTGTGATTATTGTCATGCTAAAAGTCATATTTTTGTTTATGTAGAATCAAATGAAGCAAGAAAACAGAAGACATCTAAGAAAGGTTCTCCAAAATAAAGAAAATATTTAATTTTGGTGTTGGACCATCTAAGAAGGGTATTAAAAAATAATCTATTTTTAGATGTTTGTTATTCAATTGTATGGTGAATGTGTTTCAAATAAGTAAAAATGTTTCAAATTTGTTTTTGTAGCATCTGGAGACAGGCCATATAGAGCAGCTTTTAACGGTTTGGCTTCTCTAGTTACTACAATGAAGAAACGAAAAGTAAAGTTGATTGCTGAAAAAATTAATAAGATTAAAGAATCTCCATTTGGGTACTTGTTCTTACTGTTCTGGGAAAGAAACTATAAGGCATCTCACTTGGACAAATTAAATGATGCTTGCATTCAGTTGTTGATGTGTTTTAAAGAAGCAACAGATGAAGAAATAAAGTTTGAATTTGTCAACGATGATGTAACATATGTTCTGACGTCCACACCGGAAGAGTTCAATGTTATAACTGGGATGCCATTCTTTGAAGACAGGCAACGTGAAACAAAGGAGGCAATGTATGGTAGTGACTTTAAAGAGACTGAGTTTTACATTAGTAATTTTGGTGATCGTAAATCTGCAAGAAAGAAAGAGATAGAAAAGGCAATCTTTAAATTGTTAGGACTTCAAGAAGATGAGGAAATTGATGATGAATTAGAGGAAACGGAAGATGATGAAGGGGAGGAAATGGAACTGTCTCCTAATTTGTTAGAAGATGATGAAGATGAGGAAATGGAACAGTCTTTTAGTGTATCAAAAGATGATGAAGACGAGGAAATGGAAAAGTCTATAATAAGGAGGAAAAATTAAGATTTGGCGATGCTTATAGGACTGTTCATGTGCAATACTCTCTTCTTTACAACTAAATATGCTGGTGCAATAAAGGAGAAGTATCTTGGTTTAGTTAAAGATTTTGAAAAATGAAAAACCTTGTCATGGGCGCATGTGATCCATACACATTTGGCCAAACAATAAATAAAAATTTCAAGAAACCACAGAATATTACTGGATGTGTTGTTTATCTGCTGGTGAGTTATAACAAAACTTTGTATGTTTATCTTGATCAAGTATTTTTCAATTTGAAAAAATAGTTATTTTAGCAAAACACAAATTTGTTCCAAGAGCAGACAGGTGGAACTTGAGAGATATTTCCAAAGCAGTACTGAAAGAGATGAATACGACAAAGGTATGGAGAATCTTCTATTTGTGTTAAACCTGCATCGTATTTGTGTTAATTCAGCATCGTATTTGAGAGATATTTGAAATCGTATTACCACTTCTATTTGTGTTAAACCTGCATCGTATATATTTCCTACAATCGTTGTCTATATGTTTAAGATAGCATCTGCATATCTATTTCCTACAGTCGTTGTCTCTATGTGCATGTGTTTATAGTTTCTGAAAGAAAAATATAGTTGTGTGAATAATTTTTGCACTATAATTGCAGTTTAAAAAAAAATCATTGAAGGGTTCACTGAAAATGAAAAAGTGGTACTGAATAACTATAAAGAACATAGAGAAGACAAATATCAAGACTTGAGGATGACTATAAAGTCAAATTGGGAACAAATGAAGAAATTTGATGGTATTGATGAACAAACTGTGGCTAAAATGAAAGAACTGATGAATGAAATCTATTACAAAGCTTTCTCAGACATTCTTCCTGATGATGATGTTGCGAACATATTATTAGGGTTACAGGTACTAGTAAATAAATATTTTTTATAAATATATCAACATGAATACTAGTAAATAAACATTTTTTTTATTATTTTATCACTAAATTAAGCAGGAAGTTCAGAAAGATATCGGAGATATTAATAAAGAGCCAATTGAAACTGGTAGTTCAGAAACGAATGTTATTTTTCCAGAACAATGTCGTATTGCTACTGATACAGGAAAAATTAGTTCTGCTCCTGAAGTACGGGATGTTGTTGATGATAGGAAATCAAGTAAGTTTTACATCAGGAGAAAACGAAGTTTGACAGAATCTAAATCTAATATACAAAAAGATAATGTTATTTGTAAGGATTCAGAAGAGAAGGATATTTACGACAAGAATAACAATGCAGTTGATGAAATTATTGAAAAGCTTGAAGAGGTAAATTACAAAAAAATTTAATTTTTGATGAACATTGTTGATTAACTTGAGACATTATATAACAATACTTTATTTCAGGAAGGAATGATTCAAGACATTACATCATTGGTAAAAGTTACAAGTGAATCATCTAAGACAATAGAAGAGCTTCAACATGTAATTAGAATATTTATGAATATAGATTATGGTTTGCTGAGCATGTGAATATAATCTTCACATTAAAAAAATGTGAAGATGAACCTCATAGAATCAGTTTTAAGTTAAATTTTCCATTAATAGAGTATGGTAAGCTGAATATATTTATTTTGTGTGTAAGAGTCTGTAGAGAAATACCATGTGAATATAATCTTCACATTGAATATAATCCCATGTGAATATAATCTTCATATTAAAAAATTGTGAATATGAACCTCAAAGAATCAGTTTTAAGTTAAATTTTACATAAATAGAGTATGGTAAGCTGAATATATTTAACTATAAATTTTCTGTTATCGTGTCTGATGTTTATTGCTCTTCATCTTTTTCAAGTTTAACTATAAATTTATGTTGACAGACTTAACTGAAATGAATCATGTTTGTGAGCATTTTCGGGATGGAGATAGTGACTCATTAATCCAAAATATTGATGAATTGCTACGATCTACTAGCAAAGAGAAGATAGATATACCAGCAGAAGTGACTCCAGTTGTTACAAATTAAAAAGAAACCTTGTCTATTGGATACATATCATCATTGGAAAAAGTTACAAATGAATCATCTAATACAATAAAAGAGCTTCAACAGGTAATTAGAAATATTAATGAATATAGATTATGTGCAATAGTCTGCAGAGGAATACCATGTGGTGGTTATAATAATTTTTGGGGATTTAGGTTTTAAGTATATTTAAGTTAATATTATCACAGAATTGAAAATCCTAAATTGGGGATTTAGGTTTTCTGGCTGAAAACCCAGAAACAGAATTAAAATCGTGAATATGAACCGCACAGAATTAGTTTTAAGTTAAAATTGTGAATATAATTATTAGAAATAATAATGAATATAGATTATGTGTGTTAGTCTGCAAAGAAATACCATGTGAATATAATCTTCACATTGAAAAAATGTGAATATAAACTTCACAGATTCAGTTTTAAGTTAAATTTTACATAAATATACATATATGTCTTTGTGATATATTTTAATTTAAGAAGTATATTCTTTTGTTTGTACGATTCCATTGTGTTTGTTGCTCATGGTTTTTATTGGCTAATGACGTTGGTATGGGACACTATGCACTGTCAAATTTCATAGTCGTATGGAACATTATTCACTATCCCATTTCATAGTCTGGATTTTCCCTCTACAAACTTGGGTCTTATTCACGTCATGTGCTTATATATCATCATCATGGTATACTGCTTGCTGAAAGGGAGAGTAAGAGTTGTTTTAAACTTCTCCCCAGTTGTCATTTGGTTTGTGCATAGTATGAGAGGATGTAAAAGCCTGTCAAAAGCAAAAGGGGTTTGACTGTTGTTTTTACGATAAAGGTGCAATTGCCGACATGAAGCATACAACAAGAGTTTCCATTCTCTTTCTCCTTTGTTTGTTAGATTCACATTATTTAGTCCAGCATGCAACTAAGGGCGGTAATGCCTACAACATTTCTTGCCTTGAATTTATATATTTTTATATCATGTCTTCATTTTTCGTGTTAACTGGCATGAAATACTCATTCAAGAGATTATCTCATTTCTTTTTTTGGCAATCTCTACTTCACACATTGTACTATATTTTTCCACGATTCGACCCATATAAATTTTGGTCTATGAAAATGAAAGATCAAGAATTGTGATCAATCGAAAGTGGTCTCATGGTATAATACTATTTGTATTCTTATTATATTTTTTTAGTTTTTTCAGAATTTGTCGTTCTCAAGTAGTAGTTTGGGTAGTTAGACCTTCTAGAAAATCACTCTTAATTTGCATATTCCACCTTTGGACAAGGAAACCATATGGTACGATAATTTTTTTACTTTATTATTGATTGCGGATTTCTTTGCAGTTGACGAGGACATTTCTACGTGAAGACAAAACAATTTTTTTGTATTAAGTTAAAAATACTTGAAATTCTTTATACACAAAGCATAACTCAATACTTCCCTTCTTAGTTTCCAGTGTCTTGCTCGAGACGATAAACCGAACATCTGAAATGGTGTATAATTAACATCTTTGCTATGTCTTTGCTATGAATATACCACAAATTTCCCTTTCCAAATATGTTTGGGCCTGAATTTTGGTTGGAGTTTTCTATGACTAATTGTTATGAATGTGATGGAAAGATCGTCAAATTGCATTGGCACTGAGACATCACAAGTTCTTCCAATACATTAAACATGAGTCGTTAATATAACTTTTTTCATACTTTTTTTTCCCAGAGCCCAGAGAAGGTTGCCCAAGTTGAAAAGAGACGGTGAGTTTACAATAGATAGTTTTGCAAGAATCCATTGGAAGGAGATGTTGCGGCTGTAATAATAAAAAACACTCAAAGAAGATGTGAAGATGTTAGAATTAAAAATTCTGGAAGGTAAATAAACACTCAAATGGACAACAAACAGAAGACAGAGTCACGTGTTCAACACGCTGTCCTTAACACAATAGTTGACTGGTACGCCTCAAGAATGAGTGATGCTTATACCCTGTGGTCAAGTTGTATCCAGGATAAAACTGCCTGATACAAGTATTGTTAGCACTACAATACTTTCCCACTCATACGAACTTAACAGCAAAGCACGGAAGAAAAGAAAAGACCACACAGAGGTAGAGAGATGAAAAGAAGAGGATAGTAGCTCTTCTGGACACAAAGAGAAATGAAGAAGAAGAGTTCTTTTTATAGGTGAACAGAGGAGGTGAAATCAATGCACATTAATGTGCGAAATAATTCTGCAAGCGAAATAATGCTGTCAAGATGTCGACATAATTCTGTCATCAAACAGTCAAAAAACGGTAAGAAATGTCGACATCCATGCAAATAAATTCGTTACAAAATTTGATTTTAGTAAGAGAATAAATTCGCCCAGGTCACACGCCCCCCACATTTAAGAAATAAATTATTTTTATTTTCAAAACGTTTTAGGAAATAATTCAAATTAATTATGTCGAAAGATGATAAGTCTTGGTTGACCAGTCAGTGACGGAGACCCGAGCCCGAGCCATACGCCTAGGCCTTAGTGGCGACAAAAATATTTCTCCCCACCAGTTCCACCCACATTGTTTTACTAACTATCCATAATGGAATAGCTATATAGTGGACTAACTATCTAGTTATACCCAATGTGGGACTTTTATTCACTCATATGAAAATGAGTAAGTGCCCGTAGAGACCCAAGGTCCTAATTTCCATTCCCACCAAGACTATAAAACAAAACAATAAAATAATTTTCTCCAACAATCCCCCGCATGAATGAAATACCGACAAAATCAGAAAAGGGAAAGCGAGAAATACCACTTAGGCAAGAGGTGTCCATGAGGTCTTGAACCTTTGCTTAGTGAAAAATTGCCGGAACTACTTGATGGACAGTGAACGCGATGTCTTGAACTGCCATCGTTTGGTGTAGTCCTTGATAATAACCACGCGTGATATCTATTTAGGTGTTGTCAAGTTCGTGTCGTTGTGTCCTTTTTGGCCCTAGACAAATCCCGTTTTTCAGAATGCTCTAGAGAATCAGCTCTATTCTCTTAGGAAGCGACCCACTTCCACATTCAGATAGGTGAGTTCATCAAGAGTGTTTACTGCTACACCCCACTTCAATCTTAAATTAAAACTATAGAACTCATTAAGACTTAGTTTAAAGTCATCCTTCTCATGCAGTCACACTATCACGTCTACACCATAGGGAAGGGGCAGAGAATGAAATTCTCTGATACTGTTTACCTTGACCCACCACAAATTAGTTTCTCATTCAAAACCTTGATCTTGGGATCTCCAGTCAGCAAGGTTGAGTATCCTTCATGGCAAGTTTATTTAATGAGCCTAAGCCCCATACCCTTAGATGCATTATTAACTATCTCCTTGGACAAACCTTTCGTCAAAGGGTCCGCGATATTCTCCTTGGACTTGACCAAATCAATGGAAATAATGCCTTTTGAGATTAGTTGTTTTAGGGTATCGTGTCTTCTCTTTATATGTATAGACTTCCCATTATAGTAGCTGTTTTTAGCTTTAGCTATGGCAGATTGATTATCACAATATATAGATATAGCTGGCACAGGCCTATGACAGAGAGGAATGTCTTCTAAAAAGCATCTTAGCCATGCAACTTCCTATCCTGCTTTATCTAACGCAATAAACTCAGATTCCATAGTGGATCGAGCTATGCAGGTCTGTTTGGAACTCTTCCAAGAAACAGCCCCCACCTGCAGAGTGAAAACATATCCACTCGTAGACTTGGACTCCATGTTTGTACCAAGTATAATCATATCGTCAACATACAAGCATACAATCACACATGCATCATTCACAAGTTTAGTATAGACACACTTGTCAGATTCATTGATTTTAAAACCACTAGAAAACATTACATGATCAAATTTTTCATGTCATTGTTTAGGTGTTTGTTTCAATCCATACAAAGATTCTTTCAGTTTACAAACTTTGTTTTCACAACCTTTCACTACAAAGCTCTCAGGTTGTTCCATGTAAATTTGTTCATCTAATTCACCATGTAGAAAAGCTGTTTTTACATCCATTTGATATATCTCTAGGTTATGAACCGCATCTATAGCAATTAACATCCTAATGGAAGTAATTCTCGTAACGGGTAAGTAAGTATCAAAGAAATATACACCTTCCTTTTGTTTGTAGCCTTTAACTACTAACCTAGCCTTGTATTTTTGAATAGTTCCATGTTACGCTTCCTCTTGAAGATCCATTTACATCCTATGGCCTTACACCCTGGAGGTAAATCTACTATCTCCCATGTATCATTCTCTTTGATGATTTAATTTCACTAATACTGGACTCTTTCCACCATGGAGCTTCTGGTGAAGTCATGGCTTCTCTATAAGTCTGAGATTAGATTCTGATAGTGTTACGAAGTCGGGTCCAAAGGAGGTTTTGGTTCTAGCCCTTTTACTTCTCCTAGGATCAGTTTCTAGTTTATCTTCCTCTAAAGGTAAAGTCTGACTGGTTGAAGGGACATCTATGGGATCAACACCTCTCTTGCGAGAGTCAGTTTTTAAAGGAAAAACATTTTCAAAAAACACAACATCCCTAGACTCCATAATAGTATTCACACCAATTTCAGAAATATCAGAACTCACAACCATGAACCTATATGAAGGTGTATGCTCAGGATACCCTATGAAGACACAGTCAACAGTTTTGGGTCCTATCTTTGTTGATTTAGGTTTAGGGATCTGAACCTTAGCCAAACACCCCCACACTTTGAGGTATGCTAAATAAGGTTGTCTACCTTTCCACAATTCATATGGAGTTTTATCAGATCCTTTAAAAGGTACTTTGTTCAGGATGTAGCAGGCTGAGAGGACAGCTTCCCCCCACAAGTTCGAAGGTAATCCTGAACTAATTAACATGGCATTCATCATCTCCTTAAGGGTACGGTTCTTACGTTCAGCTACACCATTTGACTGAGGTGAATTGGAGGGGTAACCTCATGTATTATGCCATGTTCTACACAGAAATCTCCTATAGGAGTTATGTACTCACCACCACGGTCAGACCTAATGGTTTTAATGGTAGTATTCAATGAGTTTTCAACTTCTAATTTATACCTCTTAAAGGATTCTAAGGTATCATCCTTACCTCTAAGCAAATAAATATGACAATACATAGTACAGTCGTCTATAAAGGTAACAAACCATTTCTTACCACCTCTAGTTTGAACCGATTTCATGTCAACTAGGTCTGAGTGAATTAATTCTAAGGGTTTAGAATTTATGTGAACATTTTTGCTAAAAGGTTTTCTAGCATACTTTAATTCTACGCATATTTCACATTTGTGTTCCTTTTCCAAACTAAATTTGGGTATGCATCCTGCATCAGCTAGTTTAAGCATTGACTTATAATTAACATGTCCAAGTCTACCATGCCAAACATTCAAAGACTCACAAACATAAGCAGAAGAATCATTCTTATACATAACAGCAGAGTTTACATTAAGCTTATACAGACCCTCAGTCTTATAACCCTGCCCCACAAAATCTTTACCCTTAGTTACAACACATTTCCCAGATTCTATTACAATTTTAAAACCCTTATCATCTAAAACAGCACAAGAAACAAGATTTTTGCAGATGTCCGGAACATGAAGAACTTCATTCAATGTGAGAGTCTTTCCAGAAGTGAGTTTGAGCCCAACTTTGCCTTTTCCTACAACCGCAGCTGCAGATGAGTTACCCATATAGAGTTTTTCTCCTTCCCCTACCTTATTATAGGAGGTGAACATATCTCTGTTTCCACAGACATGTTTGGTAGCACAAGAGTCTACCCACCAGTCTCTCACATTTGTTACCAAATTGACTTCAGACACCGTGCCAGAAAATTCATTTTTGTTGTTTTCAACCAAATTAGCATTATTTTTCTTTTTAAGGTCCTTACGGTTTCTACATTGAACCACCATATGGCCAGGATTACCACAAGCATAACAATCACCCTTAATTTTATTAATGCTAGATTTGGGTTTGTGAAACATACCTTTCTTGTCGGGAGGTTTCTTGGAGTTGTTTCGGTTCTTATCAGCATTGGAACCTTTGTGTTCAGTCACATGAGATTTGTTGGACATGTCCCTTGCAGAAGAAACATTTTTTTCCTTGGCGCACAACAATTCTTCTACTTGAATCTTCTTACCCAAATCAACCATAGTAAATTCAACAGTTTCATGTCTCAGTTTCTTCTTGTAGTCGGACCAGGAAGAAGGCAATTTCTCGATGACAGTAGACACTTGAAAAGTTTCATCAATCACCATACCTTCCGCAATAATTTCATTCATAATTTGATAGAGTTCAAGGAATTGATCAACCACAGATTCATCATTCACCATTTTATACTCACAAAGCCTAGCTACCAAGAATTTCTTACTTCCAGCAGTTTCAGCTTGGTATTTTTCCTCCAAAGCATCCCATAAGTCAAAAGCATTAAAGTTCTCTTTTGCAATGTAGAAGTCATACAAAGCATCTTCCAAACAGTTCAGAATATGATTTTTGGACATATAGTTCTGCCTAACCCAATCCTCCAACTCAAGATCACGTCCCATATCCTTCAAAACCTCATCATAAGGAAGCAAAACATAATGATCTAGCTCATGATAACTCAGAAAAAATAACATCTTCGATTGCCATCTTTTGAAATCTTTCCCAGAAAACTTTGTTGGCCTTTCAACATCGTTCTTACCCGTTGTTGCAGATATAAATAAAATATTGTGTTAAGATTGTTGCGGCTGTAACAATAAAAAATACTCAAACAAGATGTGAAGATGTTAGAATTAAAATTTCTGGAAGGTAAATAAACACTCAAATGGACAACAAACAGAAGACAAAGTCACGTGTTCAACACGCTGTCCTTAACACAATAATTGACCGGTACGCCTCAAGAATGAGTGATGCTTATACCATGTGGTCAAGTTGTATCCAGGATAAAACTGCCCGATACAAGTATTGTTAGCACTACAATACTTGCCCACTCATACGAACTTAACAGCAAAGCATGGAAGAAAAGAAAAGACCACACAGAGGGAGAGAGACGAAAAGAAGAGGATAGTAGCTCTTTTAACAAAGAGAAATGAAGAAAAAGAGTTCTTTTTATAGGAGAACAGAGGAGGTGAAATCAATGCACATTAATGTGCGAAATAATTCTGCATGCGAAATAATGCCGTCAAGATGTCGACATAATTTTGTCAGTGACGGAGACCCGATTAGTGGCGACAAAAATATTTTTCCTCACCCGTTCCACCCACATTGTTTTACCAACTATCCATAATGGAATATCTATATAGTGGACTAACTATCTAGTTATTCCCAATGTGGGACTTTCATTCACTCATATGAAAATGAGTAAGTGCCCTTAGAGACCAAGACTATAAAACAAAACAATAAACTCATTTTCTCCAACAGGAGCTTAAATTCTTGCGCACAATATTTATTATGATGTTTTGTGGAGTAAAGTTCTAATTGTAATGTAAGTATGTAAGAAATTAAGGAATTTATTTAAGTATCCTCTGGCAGTTTTTGCTTTCTTATATATTTTGGACATGGTATGCGATGGGTGGAAAAGTGTCGAGTTAAGAGGGTACGAGAAGATGCACACCAACGTCCCTAAGTGTTTTGCATTCTGTGACATAAATCTCATGGCTTGACCTGTTCTTTTTTCATTCTTTAATACTTGACTGGCGCAAACTGCTAAATCATAAACTACGGCTTTTTATTGTGTCAGCAAGGTATTCAATACCTATGACTACATCTCCGCTTGCTGAACTGAGGGTGATCATACCCAAAGGTATTTAATACCATGTTCTTTTTTCTCAGTTCATCTTTTTTTTTTTCTTCTTCTTTTTTCTCAGTTTTTCTAGGTAAGGCTTACTAACCGGAGGTTAACTTTTTTCCTTTTCAAATTCCTTTAAAAACTATGAAGCTGAAGAAACAAGCAAGATAATGCTAATTCTTTGTGAGTGCTTGGTGGATTTACATTTTTTTCATTAGGCGTATATAATAATAATAGAAGATCTTTTTCCAGGTCCTCTCCTACCTAAAATTTTCCAAAATGAAGGCAATGGCAGTTTGTGTACGTTGTCGGTACAAGAACTTTGTATATGTTTATTATATTTTTTGATTATTGTTGGGCCTAACTCGAGTTTATTTATGTACTTCAACTATGTATGGAACTTCAGAGTTCACACAAATGATTTATGGGTTACCTTTTAAACTCGAGACCCTGGAAAGAGCTAGGAAAGCACTGGATTAGGTACATGCAGCACTGGATCCCTTAATCTCACTTATTTCTTCATTATCTGCTTTAGTTTTAGAAAAGTTCAAAAGTGATCAAAAATGATATTGGTTTGGTTAAGATTTTCCATTAGTTTTTTATTTATTTTTTATTATTTTTTTTTGATCAGCTAAGATTTTCCATTAGTTGGTTAGCAGACTCCTTATAATTAATTTAAAATAATAGTATATACATTCCTGTTAAATTTAATTTGGAAAATAAATCTGAGATTCCTAAGCTAATAAGGAATAGTTACTATTCTTATTAGGATTCTACGACGGTGATCTCCCGTTTAAGATTTCATACCAAAAAACAAATTCATACAAATTTTTTTTAACACTAAGCTTATTTTTACCGCTTTTTCTTTTTGAGTTTCCTATAGTACTGGTTTCTTCTTCTAATATTAATCAAAGTTTAGTGTTCTGTCGATTTTCTTAGTTGATGCATTATAATTTCACAGGTCAAAATATGTGTTCCGTTTTGATTTTTTGTGCGATTTCGATTTAATTTTTCCCCCTAATGTGATGTTTAGGTTTTCTGTTTGCAGAATATTGATGAATCAAATCCCAACTTCAATATCAGCGAGGTAACAGTGTTTTCTTCTTTTTATTCTTATTTATTTAGAAGGGATTTTAGGGTTTGTTTGTTTTGTTCTATTTTTCTATAGTCCTGGTGTCTTCTTTGATCAATTAATTATTGTTTCATCCGTATATAGGTCTTATGATTGATCAAGAAAATCAAATATGAGGAATCATTGATATCCCTGCTTCTATGTATAACATAAGGTAACTTATATTCTCTTTTTTTTAGTGGAATTTGTTTTTTCTTTTTAAAGATGTTTGGTTAGTCCTGATTTTTTTATTCACGATTGTCTAATTAACTTTATATTTGATTCTGACTGGAAGTTTCTGTTTTGGATTTTGATTTATACAGAGTGTCTGAAACAATTGTATTTGTTTAAGAATTTGATTTTTTTTCTTTCTTTTGTAGTTTCAATTTCTATGCCATTAATAGATGCTTCTACGTGCCGTTGGTTTTTATACAAATGATCAAGATCATTAGATCTATATGAACTATTGAGATTGGAAAATATACTCGAAGTAAGTTCAGATTTGACGCCATATGTAACGAATCAGGTATGAGCTTATCTGAGGCAATTTAGTATTCAGAAAGATTGGGTGCCATATAGTAGATCGCGTTCTCTCTGATCATTTGGTTTATCTTTTGTGGTGATCGTGCTTTACGATTTAGCACACTTTTGGAAAATTATGTCTGCAATAAATATTGATTATTTTTTTTAATGGTTTGTTTCATTTTCTTTTCTATATTTCTTTGATTATTTTCTTTGAATTAGGAATGTCTCAAATATGCGAGTAGGTCTCAATTGTATTCCACTGTATGATCTTATTAATCTATATATATTTAATCATTTGACAGTGTATATCATGTTGATTGACATCTAGGTCGCATGCAAAAATTATGATGTCTTAGGGTTAGCTACAGTCAAAAAGATGTGGACGTGTACGGACTGAAATTAATCGTGAGTATAACAAAGATTTGATCGTGAACATTAAACCCTAACTAAACCTTGAGGTGCTAATTTTAGTACTCTGTACAACATAATCTAGATACATATACCTGATGAGCTCTTATTGGATCAAAGAAACACTTTAGTTATCTTTTTATTGGTCTGGTGTCTGTTTTAGATGTGCGTCTTCAGGCTTCTACTGCAGTCAAGACATTTCCTAGGCTTTCATTAAAAATCTAAGTAATGAGCTTTATGCCAAATTTACTTACCATTATCCTTCTTTCTTCTATATTTTAATGACACTTACGGTGGCTTTCTTTTGTTTCGAACTCCCTCTTCTGATCGTTTGTTTTTCTTATTCTTCGCAGACATGTTTGTTCACACGAAGCATCAATAAAGAGGTATGAACATGAATTGTTTGATTGCTTTCTCATAATTTTCTATTTCATTCGAATTTTCTCTATGGTTTCCACGGGATTGACTGACTTCTGAACTCCATTTTGACTCAAGTCTTGCATTTTTCTTCTGGAAACCTTGAAGAAACCAGAGAAACTATGCATCTTTTGAGTTAAACTTATTATCTTGTTTCATATGGGAGTTTTTTTTTCTTCTTCCTATGATTTAACTTGATGGGAAAAAAGGTTCTGGATTGTTAGTTGGTAACTTATTTAGAGTTATACTTATACATGTTAAATCTATTATGTGTCTGATTTAGGGCTTCGGTTACTAATATTTCACATTCTCAGGTATACCCCGTGGTAATTATGAGCATGGCTTAGAGACCGTATCAGCTACCGTAACAACAATTGGAAGTACTACATCTTATTTTTCTTCTTTTATATTTTAGGCATTTCATCCACGGAGGTTAACATGTATTGTTTCTGTGCAGAAGCATTTAGGTGTTGTGGTGCTTAATACAATGATCTATTGATCCAACAGGTTGGCTACTATGGTTTCATGACTACAGATTTTGGCAAGCAAAATAAATAAATATTTAGGTACCTTGAGGTTCTACCCATTGTACCGACTGTGATCTTATTATTCTCTTTATACAGGTATTTTAAGGATGACCATACATGAGAACATTTGAAAAGCTAAAGTAAAAGGAGCATGTTCATTCTGCCTTTGTTTTTCCTAGTAAGATACATATATACATATATGTCTTTGTGAATATCTTTTAACTTAAGAAGTATATTTTTTTGTTTGTACGATTCTATTGTGTTTGTTGCTCATGGTTTTTATTGGCTAATTACGTTGGTATGGGACACTATGCACTGTCAAATTTCATAGTCGTATGGAACATTATTCACTGTCCAATTTCATAGTCTGGATTTTCCCTCTACAAACTTGGGTCTTATTCACCTTATGTGCTTATATATCATCATCATGGTATACTGCTTGCTGAAAG
Source organism: Papaver somniferum (assembly GCF_003573695.1). NCBI lineage: Eukaryota > Viridiplantae > Streptophyta > Magnoliopsida > Ranunculales > Papaveraceae > Papaver > Papaver somniferum. The sequence continues at coordinate 212,346,792 of NC_039358.1, forward strand.
GGAGAGTAAGAGTTGTTTTAAACTTCTCCCCAGCTGTTATTTGGTTTGTACATAGTATGAGAGGATGTAAAAGCCTGTCAAAAGCAAAATGTGTTTGATTGTTGTTTTTATGATAAAGTTGCAATTGCCAACATGAAGCAGACAACAAGAGTTTCCATAGTCTTTCGCCTTTGTTTGTTAGATTCACATTTTTTATTCCAGCGTGCAACTAAGGGCGATAATGCCTACAACATTTCTTGCCTTGAATTTATATATTTTTATATCATGACTTCATTTTTCGTGTGAACTGGCATGAAATACTCATTCAAGAGATTATCTCTTTTCTTTTTTTGGCAATCTCTACTTCACGCATTATACTATATTTTGCCACGATTCGACCCATATAAATTTTGGTGTATGAAACTGAAAGATCAAGAATTGTGATCAATCGAAAGTGGTCTCATGGTATTTTTTCAGAATTTTTCGTTCTCAAGTAGTAGTTTGGTAATTAGACCTTCTAGAAAATCACTCTTAATTTGCATATTCCACCTTTGGACAAGGAAACCATATGGTACGATAATTTTTTTGCTTTATTATTGATTGCGGATTTCTTTGTAGTTTACGAGGACATTTGTATGTGAAGACAAAACAATTTTTTTGTATTAAGTTAAAAATACTTGAAATTCTTTATACACAAAGCATAACTCAAGATTTCCCTTCTTAGTTTCCAGTGTCTTGCTTGAGACGATAAACTGAACATCTGAAATAGTGTATAATCAACATCTTTGCTATGTCTTTGCTATGAATATGCCACAAATTTCCCTTTCCAAATATGTTTGTGCCTGAATTTTGGTTGGAGTTTTCTATGACTAATTGTTATAAATGTGATGGAAAGATCGTCAAATTGCATTGGCACTGAGACATCACAAGTTCTTCCAATACATGAAACACGAGTCGTTAATATAACTTCTTTCATAATTTTTTCCCAAAGCCAAGAGAAGGTTTCCCAAGCTGAAAGGAGATGGTGAGTTTACAATAGATAGTTTTGCAAGAATCCATCGGAAGGACCTCCGTTGGGCTGCATAATGATAATAATACTGGATCACACTTTATACATAATATTATTTCCATTCTTAAAGAGGAACGAAGATAATAAAAATTATGTATTAGTCAAATTACATAGCTGAATTGTCTCTTTCAGTCGGCTACTTATTTTTCATTTAATAGATATGTACATTTGCACAGGTACGAACAACATGCATTAATATGGATCGAAGGAGTTGATCTGGGGGTAATAACACTACTATATATAGAGACTAAGAATGATTTGATATTTTTTGGCAAGAAAATAAATACACCAAAAATTAGGATAACTATTTTTGGGAACCACGATTTTCAGCCACTAATAACAAATCCAGAGAAAAAAATTAGAAAATTAAGCTAAATATTTTCACACGAGTATATTAAATCCTTAAGCTAAATATTTCCGGAGTTTTCTAAATGATCAAGTTCCATATTTGGGTTTGGGAAAAGTGCATTCGGCGGGTTGAGAATTCCCAATTTTTCCTTTTATTTCGATAATGTTTTTTTTTGTGTTGTAAAGAATATTAATTGCTTCGACGATCCACAACTTCTATTTGTTATGTAGGTACTATCAGTCCAACCGAAGACTTTCTTTTCACGGCTTTGCAGATTTGGATTCCTCATTCGTGTTGAATTACAAATCGCTGTTATAAAAAGACATGCACTTTGACTTTGAGATTAAGTCATAAAACGGTCAGTATTTACTGGGGATTGTCATCCGGCGGCCAGAATCATCCAGATGGAGTTTTTGGCTTGAACGGTCAGGAATGTTCAGTATTGTTACGGGTGGGTTCTGGGTCATATGAAATAGGTGATTCTCTGGGACGAACGGGACCGTCCAGATATTTTTAAAGGTACTTTTTAGGATAAGATGTTAAATATGATAAGTTGTACTTTTTGCTGATATGTTTCGACATTGGATATAACAGATACTTTCTTTGTATGAGGCTTCCAGCAGAAGGAGACATGACCAAGTTTGCTTAGATGTATTTATTCTTTATCTTCATCATTTTTCGTCACTCGATATTTTAATCGTCTGTATGCCATAGGGTCTGGGGTTGGTAATTAATGTTTTATGCGTATTTTACAGATGCTCCTAAGCAGCGCAGCAACAACATCATCACTGACTAGATCAACCTAGAGCTGTTATTGCCTGTATCAGATGTGCTACCTCACTTGCAAATGCAGATCAACCAAACATTAAAGTTTGGGTTTTCTTCGAAAGTGGGTTCATCTAATGTATGGATGCATGTAGAAGGTGAATATTTTAACATCCTTAACTCTTTGAAAGGTACCATCCCAAAGAAGCTTGGCCTGAAAATGCACAAAATTATGAGAGTATAATCTACAACACTGTTTGACGCTCCTACTGAAGTGATTCTTCTGGAGCTTTATTTCGTAGTAGTGTCCTTTTTGGACATAAAAAGCATGCGCCTAGGTTTTTTAGAACTTTAGAGTAACAATTCGGTTTCCAATGCACTCCGCAATTTTATCTATCTTCTCCGCTATCGTCATTTCATAAAAAGTCAAAAACCATCTATACCGTCTGAAATGAAAGCTTACTTGATATTATATAAACAGAAATGCATGCAATTTATCTTTAACACACGTACATATGCAAGTAGAAGTTACAAAAAGATGGAAAATGTAATACAAATACTATGGTTAAATTATGGTATGTGTATTGTGCTAGCAAGTGAGTCTTCAGGTTCAATATCACATTGCTAGGCGTATTTTTACATTCGTTGGTAAATAGGTCCGCAACCAAACTACTATTCTACTATTTTTAAGTTACTTAATTGTTGAAATAAATGTCTTACATAAATAATTGATTTTATTTTTGTTAGATTTTCAAGGCATTATTTAAGATAGCATTTTTATCTAAATTTTTAGAATAATATGATTTGTCTGTCTATATAACCTAAGAATTCTAAAAATATATATTAATTTTTTCAATAACATCTTGGCTAAGAATTCGTGCAAATCATAATAATATGAACACCCAGCTTTGATACCACAAATTAACATATAATCAATTATAGGGTCATCGCCCTCACTATATATTTTAGTTGTTTGCCCTCTCCCACATGCTCGTTGGACCAAAGCGAAACCACCAACTATGAGAAAAGATGTGATAAGACCACAACTTAAAATGGGGTTAGAGACTAAAAAAATTGATTATTTCCATGTTAACTCACATGTCGTAGTGGACGAAAATTATTTTGAAGCGCCCAAAATCTTTTTGAAGGGTATATTCTTTTGGTTCAGACCATGAATATTTCAATAACTCACATGTCGTAGCAGTAAAAAAAACACAAAAACACGGATCATTTGAAACCAATATTTGATTGGTCAGAACCATGAGTTTTTGAGAATAAAAATTCAAACTCCAGAATCTCCAACATATTCAGCAAAGACATCAACCTATCTATTGACATACAAAAATTTGCTAGAGGGAACGTCCAACCAAAAAAGGTGGCCTTAGAGGTAATAATTACAAACAAATAACTATGTCGATAGTGATGCTTACTATTATATGCAACACGGTGTGCTAGATAATCTGATTCAGCAACAGGAGGTGCAACATGCATACCAATCTCCAAGTAGTATCACTGGAGATTCAGCCTTAAAAATCTCCAAGTAGTATCACTGGAGACTCAACCTCAAATTCAGTCAGATAAAACACAATAAACAAAAAGGTGGCATCCGAGGTGAGAATTATAAACTAGGAAACTTTCCGCCTTAACGGTCATGTTAGTAATTCACTTCACAAAGAATACGAAGAGAAAGAGAAAAGGAACAGAAAGATTCAGCACAGGGAATACAAAATACACAAATACAACATGGTTTGCCAAATAATTTGATTCGGCAACAGGAAGTGCAACACGGTTTGCCTGAAATCCTGCAAACAAAAAGAGTGGCATCTGAGGTAAGGATTGTAAACCAAAGAAAATGCCGTCTTGATGGTCATATTTGTATTTCACTGTATTGACAGTAATGATTTAAGAAAATATGCAACATATTGTGAGCCCTGCACAACAAAGAGAAAGAGAGAAAGAAGAACTGATGGTTTCGGACTTACCCATCCAAGGATCACCAAATACTCTAATTCAGCAACAGGAAGTTGTGTTTGGACCTCAACAGGTAATTTAAGGGAAAAAACAATATAAAGATGCTTTGAATAATGATGTTTAAGTTATTTATAAGTGAATTATATATAGGTTGTGTCGTTGGTGTACCAAACACCTACACAAGGAGAAAAACATTCAGAATTGAAACGAGCATAAAAGAACGGACAAAGAGAGTAGCAAAAAATCAAAATCAACAAAATCTCTATTCACAATGATAAGAGAAGGAATATGCTCACGACATGTTATAGTAAGAATCGAAAGAACATGGAATGCAATCAACAATAAGACAAGACAGGTGGAGGTAAGGCATCTTTAGCAAGATATTATAGATGTTATTATTTGCACGATACTAATAAATAATGTACACAGGGAAACCAAATTCATGCTTACATTAAGCTAAAGGATATCCCTTACTTCAAGGACAAAAGTAAAGATCAACAAATCATTCGAATCCAACATTTTAACCTACGACCATACCATGGAGGTTATCGAACAGTACCTGGCGCAAGAAAAATCTTGATGAATACATACACGAGCATAGTTCTTCTGGATGAAAAGGATTAACCAATAACAAGATATAAATTTGCGATATCAGATTTTACAGCACTTAGAGAAAAGATATATAATAAAACAGATCTAATAGGTAACACCAAATATTAAAAATGCTTTCTATATAGTCAACTTTGTACTTAGTTTGGATAGGATTCATAATGCAAGGCGATTGCTGACCGTGGAAATAACTATTTTTTACAGATGTTGTTGGGATGCTAAGGGGTCTTTCAAAGATTCAGATGCAACGTAAAAAAAGAAAATGATGCACTCGCACATGATGTCCTAATACAAAGCCACAATGGAATTTCGGTAAAGGTGACATATGGAATAATCTGACCGCCCAACTAAGTGATTATATGCCGGAAGATGGGGGTCACTCGAATAGTGATAATAACTTCAACAACTGTTGACCAGTTTCAAGGTACATATAACATTTATATAAATTTGATTTGAGCATCATATTTAGCATAAATTGAGCTAAACATTGAGATAACGAATATGACTGATCACATGGGAGATCTTTCTGCAGTTCACTGAAGCTACAAGAATTTACGTAAATCTCAATGTACCGGATTCGAAAATCTATAAAGAAATGTACGTTATTATACATATATGTTTGAATTAATCAACTTAATGTGTAATAAACTGTTTATGATTTTAACACTGACACATTGGCAACAAGAAATATACGCCGGTGGAAGAACTAAGTACTTCAGGAATTTCAAACCAGACAAAGGAAAAATTGATGTTTGAAAATTGTATACCACTCAACGAAGCACTAAAAATGTTGCATGACGCTAAAAAGTTTATGGTGAGATCTAAAAAGTAATTCAATTTAAATTATATTTCACTACCAAAAATATTTTATGAATGAATCAAATGCAATGCATGGTGCAACTTTTACCATAAAAGCAACGATAGTTGGAATTAAGGAAGGATCTTCGTGGTATTTTATGGCATGTCCAGTGTAAAGAAAGACATGTGTACATGGAAAGCACACCATGGTGCAATACATATGTAGTCATGGTAAATGCACCAATGCCGCGATAATAAATAAAAATAAAAATTTATATATATCTTATTACGTTTAAATAAAATAAAAAATGCAAAACTAACTCATGCTTTGTGACAGTTACATTCTCAAACTAATAATATATGACGGCAACAACAGTGTTGTAATCACGGTAATGGGACGAATGGCTGAAATGGTTGTGGACAACATTAGAGTGACAAAGATGATGTCATTTCCAACAGTAGATGCAAAGGTAACTAAAATTTCTTAAATAAGCAAAAATTTCGGTCAAGATAACTCTTGAGTAATTATTTTCTTTTGCAGAAAAACAGGGAAGACTGTGTTGAAGAAATAGTAGATGCAATAGGGCAAAAAATGGTCTTTAGACTCATTCTTGATTAAAGTAGCTTTCTCTATCACAGTCTAACCATACATGACATATGTCATTATGATAATACTCATTCTTGATGAAGCATATCCATTGAACAAAAAAGAAAAGGTAACTACATTGCTAGCATTATTTCAGGCATACCCATACAAATTATGTAGAATTCAATGAAACTGATTTGGTCACAAATAATAAAAAATACATGTTTTTGTTGGATATAAATACAATTGGAGACCAATCGTTATGTCCATACAGATCACCAGATAAAGGTCAAACAACTGGCGGTGTATTTATTTCTGACATAGAACAACTCCAAACACCTCCTAGGAAGGACCTGAAAAACAAAAGAAAGTACTGTGATATGTCGACATTGATAAATCTGGACGAACATGATAGTGAATTGGACAATATTATGGAGAGAGATCATGATATATCACCATTGGTCAAGATAGATGAAGATGGCAATGAAGTGTACTTTTTTTTGATGATAACAAAATTTTTTATTGAAGATGGCAATGAAGTGTACTTATTAGTAGAGATTATGGATAGTAGATTATTTATTTTAAGACACGCCGCTTTTGAAACATATATTATTATTCTACTATAGTATATTATTTAAATTTCTTTAAAACGATCATGTTTCTCTCTCAATGAATGTTACTATAATATGTTTTTCATAATTATTCTACTATTTAGAGAAATTTCATTTTCTTCTGTACTTTCCAAATAAACAAGGTTCTGTTCTCACTTGCATTATAAATAGTGAACAAAAAGGCATTTTTGATGTCACATGAATGATGCAACGCGTGTTGTGGACAAGTGCATTCATAATGTAAAAGACCCAGTAACAAAAATCTGATATGGGTTTGACCGGTTAACATATATTGACAACTAAACTACAAGCAACATCCTAGAAATCCTTATTCCTACTAACAAAAAATCGACCCCTATCCAAGATTAAATGCATTTAAATCTCAACATAAATAAGTAAGTGTATAAGTTTTTCAATTGTAAATAAAATTTTATATGGAGTCAATTATTTTTGAATTATTGTAATATCTGTCTATACAACCAATACATTAACATGAATTTTTAGTATAAAATTTAGAATAGTAAGACACCTAATGGGAATCAAAGTTTCATATCTCTTTTAAAATAAAACTAATCACAATTTTTTCAAGAAAAAATATTAATGTATTTGTCTATGGGTGCGGGGCGAAGCCCGCCACGCTAAATTGGATGATCCCACCAGCCCCGGTGCGTAGCACGGGTTAGATACTAGTAATAATTAACGCTTGCATAATATTACAACTCGTATAGTATAGCATTCTCATAAGAACTCCATGCGTACAGTGGCGGAGCCAGCTTTTAAGTTTAAAGGGGGCTAAAAAATATTTTCATAAACCAAGTGGACTAAACTATAAGAAATCAGGGGTTAAATTCTAAAAACTAGTGGACTAAACCTAAAAGCATAAGAAAATCAAGGGCTAAATATGGATTTTAAAAAATTTAGGGGGCTAGAACCAGGGTTAGTCGGCCCTTGGCTCCTCCCCTGCATGCGTATAAAATATTGATCACATTGAACGTCATTCACATCATATAAATAATATCTTTCGCATAAAAGGATTTGAATAGCACATCAAACGTGAAATCGTTCGCGATAAATTAAATAGTGTTGAACAATCGTATTGTTTTACTCATCATATTCTTCCTTCAAATGAGAAAAATATAGGCAAGTATGGAAATACAAAATCGAAAATCATGTTCTTCACTAGAGGTGTAAAATGGGTTATGCTAGCACGAGCACAACCCATCCCAGCATGCTAAAATCGGAGCCCAGCCCAACCCAGCACGGCCCAGCACGTTAGTTTCGTGGGCTGTGCTGGGTTAGCCTAATTGGCACATTAACACAACACAACACGCGGCACGGATAAGCATGTGGCCCAGCACAGTACATCACGTTAAGAAAGCACGTCATAGCATGCACAAATACACAATATAACAAGGTACAAGACATTTTGTGTATATTTCACAAACGAGTCACCATTCTAGCTAGTTTTTGACATTTTATGATGACTTATTTTCATAACAACACATATAATACCATATTGAATATTATTATGTCAAAGCCTCGAAGGTACTAGTGGTGCTGTATACTTGATATAAAGAAACTACTAGTGCTATTAGTTTAGTACACAAGAAAATGAAGGAAAAGCTAGCCACGACTTTCTATTACTTTCTCTGTTTTTCACATTTCTTAAAGATGTACATATTACAGTGGGACAATGGCTATTTATAGCCGAGAACAATACAAGTCGGTGAAACACAAGGGTAACACGTAACCAGAAAATGTGTCAATATTACATTCAATTCTTAACGGTTAAGCATACTCTAGCTTAGTGTTTATCTTGTTGGTGGGATTAAATGAATTTTATCCCTTGACCAAGTCGGTGGATCAGCCATCAATAGGCTCTTTACCCAACACTCCCCCTTGGATGATCCGCCGTTCCGTAAACTTCAACTTGAAATAACCTTCCTTTTTCGATGACCGTCGTTCCAAAAATAATTGGTAGCTTTGAAGTGACGATGGTCTTAACAAAATTTCTCTCGTTGTTGAAACAGCGTTAGGAAAACCATTAAGGACAAAACCTGGGATTAAAATGAGAGTGGTCGTCGCCACAAAAATTGTTTTTGACAAAACTGCGCCAGGAAAACCACTTGGGAAAAACCTTAGCATTGAGAAATACTTTCTCCATTAAATTTGGTTTAGGAAAACCTCTTGGGACAAAACCTGAACGCATGCGTCAGGAAAACAACTTGGGATAAAACCTGAGCGCCTATAATTCATAATAATGCCGACGTCGATGAGTTGCCTCATTAAAAACCTCGTCTGGAAAACCACGTGGGAAAAAACAAGATCAAAGAAAAAGAGTACAACGGACGTCGCCCAATAATGGTGCTGGACACGCATATGGTGTCTCGTTAAAACCTTGACAAGGAAAACCCATTGGGACAAAACCTTAGTGAAGGAAAAAGAGTACAACGTGTGTAAGTCCAGTCTATGATTCTACGAGTTTACCCCCCTGAAGCATGATTTCTTAAAGCGGTTGGTGGTGCAAATATTATACAACATTCAGGAAACTACTTTACCATTTGCAGTTATGGAGGATAGACTGCAGGTCTTGCGCCGAGTATACCACTATCAATGTACACCTCGCATTTAGATCCTCCATCTATTGCACACCAAATTTCAGCTTACTGGTTTAACTTCAGGCATAATAATAAAAGGCTTCTACTCTATGGGATCCCGTAAGAATGGTGCTAATTCAGTAGCTCAACAAGTATCATGAGTATCAAAATTCGATACTCCAGTTTATACAGACAGGTTATGCTAGCATGATCTCGATCTTCAGGTCGAGCAAACGTTTCACTTTCAATGAGATCTCATATTTTAGTTCAAGCGTGGATTTTAGCGCTACTAAGGGATATTTAAGAATCCAAAAATGATATCATCAATCCATTCGGATTTTAAACTTATACCAAGAACATAAAACACATACAAGTATTGTTCATGAATTTCTCCAATGTGGTGATAATGATTTATTTCAAGTCTGACATAGTTCACAAAGTCAGGTGTTTGCCTGAGTCAGAAACTCGAATCCTTCAGGGATTCAAATATAATCACCAATAACAAGATGCAATCTGAGTCCTTCAGGGACTACCACGCTAAAGTGCATAAATTTCAGGAGAACATTTTGGTTTTTCAGAACAAATCCTGGGGTTTAGCAGGAAAACCCTTAAATCGTACTTAAGACGATCATATTACTCTCTCTGCGCTTTACATCAAACACCAACCTGTAACATTCAGGCCTCACACTTTTACAATGTGAGTCGGATCCGATATTTTGCGCTTTTTGGAGAGATTCCATCCTCTACCTTATTTTGAGGGGAACAGATTATATGCCTACCAATCACGATGTCGATGTTCCTCTGCATAGGGGTACATAACCACCATTGTAATTAGATAATCGACAATTATATAGATCCCACACATTTATCTAATGCATGCATACTCAACAAAAGTTTCACAGACTGGTACCAGCGCCACTTCAGGGGCATTATCATCTCCTCATTTTTAATGAGGTATATACTTAAAGAGTGTGGATCATATTCCGATAGTCTCCACGAGCACTATATGTAGTCTCTCTTCAAGAGCACTACATATTAGAAAAGTGATTGGACTCTGTTTTAAGAGGCATATATGAGGCAGTTATTCAGACCTCAAGCGTGTTTTAACACACGATTTGGTCATTGCGAGATGCATGGTTTAACCTGCTGTGACAACTTCTCATGTCTGCATCCTCAAGCAAGTGACAAAAAATATTTTCCCAGAGCTATTACAGTTATTTGTTTTAATCATGAGTGATCTCCAACACCTCAATTACATCCAATATATTGGTGTGACAAAACAAATGAGATGTCTCACGCCAATTCTAGTGGTAGCCAAACTTTCTTTGATCAGGATAAAACTTAATCAGATAACCTATTTAAATGTCGACATTGCTTACTGCAACCTTTATGTGGTGCATGTCATCTCCATGACTTCAAGGGAAAACCCCTTTAAATTTTGTCGACATAATACATGCCATCTTCAGACGGCAGTTTTCTCCCCCTGGTTAAGGCGGGAGATACTTTTTAGGTTATCAACATAATTCGCACCATCCTCTTGTGGTGACTTTTATCCCCCTTATTAAAGTGGAAGAACCTTAAAGGTTATCAACCTTGGTCACACCAACTTCTGGTGGTGGGTTGTCATGCCAACTTCTGGTGGCATCTTAGTCTTCTTGATCATGGCGGAAATGTTACTATCTCATTTCTGGAAACTTCTGGTTCCATAGTTTTAGCTGATTTTCAAAAAAAATACTACTCATGATAGTTTTTAGAAACTAATTAAACCACACAATAGGTATCCCAAAAATAACTGCAGGCTCGATAAAAGATGAGACATTTCACGCCGTTCCTTGTAACGACTTACTTCCTCCCCCTAATGGCGGGAATACAGTCTCATCTGCAATAAGACATTACCAGCTCAGGGTTTTAAATGTCTTATGAATCGAAACCAACATATATATATATATAGGTGACGTCATCGACCAAACACGTAAATTGTAAGGTTGCTTCGCAAGACATAATTGATGGTAAATAGTTGGTCGAGCAATAAAATAAAGATGCTTAAATAAGGAACTCAACTAGTCCATGTCGAGTGCGCACATGTGCTAACTATATGCTCTATATAACAACAACTGAAGGCAGTCATCAAAAGCCTATAAACTTACCACCAAAATAAATGGACTTAATTGGAAAGTCCAAAAATGGATGCGCAACCACGAGATTTGCACAAACATTTTGGAAAAATCTAACATTACGTGTTAATATAACAAGAGACCATCTAGTAGATGCATCTATCAACAGTAAATTATTGAAATAATTGTTCATATTGCAGGGTGAATATGTCCTGCAATTGCCACCTTGAATCCTTTCTAGGAATTAATGTTGGTGATTCAACAACGAGTTACCATAATTTTAATGTTAATGCAATTTAATAACTAATTGTCTCAGGGAACAAACAACACAATTTACATCCTCATATGATAGAAGCTTCGGGTTCTGTAAAGGATGTTTATGAGCCTTTCGTATCATTCTACTCATTTTGATAGAGCTTGGGTGTCCAAACCACACATGCCCGAGCATGAATAATTCAAGGGTCATTAAACTTCTGGCGAATAACAACGTGGAATTCGACTGTTTGAATTCTCCTATGGCACACCCCATAATAGAGAGCCTTACGCTTCTTTACAACATGCTTCTGGCACCAAAAAAAAATGAAGTAACAAAATACTCCATAAAAATGCTCATTTATCGTTTCAAGGTGGTAATACCAAATATTCTAAAACTCAACAGATTCTTCTGGAAGCTGATAGAATATAAGGCAAATACTACATCACCAAATAAAATGATATACGCCTTTTGCAGACGTCTATCATACTATTTGAACCTGAAATGATATTTTACATCTCACAAAACCTCTACAAGGTTATAAAAGTGGTTCGAAAAATATCTGTTTGTTGTTTCTTCTAAATTTGAATTTGAGACAAATATCTTCATCGTCCATATCTTACTGGATAGATTATTTCTGGAATCCGTATCCTTTGATATAAATTGATGAGAGAAAAATAGTAGAGCCATTAACAAAAACATTTAGTAACCATGGGCTACTTCAGGAACCCAAAATTTTATGGCTATTCCTAAATTCCAACTATTTCGATAGACCAGTTATGGAGTCTATTTTATGGATTACTGCTGGAACCCATAAATTTTGGACTATTACAGGAAGGCACAAAATATATGTTGGACTACTTCTGGAGTCGACAACATCTAATGTATTGCTTTTGTAATCCATTACTTACAAAAATAAGCAAAGAAAAATAAACAAAACTTAAAACAAAGGATAAACATCAAAACACATATGATACTAATATAATAAAAACAAATCTCCAACTTCCTCACCCTTAGGGTCGACGAAATATTTATTTACAAGTGTGCAAATGGACACACTTTTTACAAAATTACATGAATATCGGTTACAGGTCACCTCAGGGACCAACGATACAAACCAGCTAGCACTTTTGTAATGGGTCACTTCTGGGACCGACCTGCTAGTGGAGCGTGCCTTTTATATCCATACCATGCCACATGATATTCCAGCTTTTGGTGGAATTATTTCAAACTTTCTGGAAATTATAAAAGCTGAGAAAATCAAATTTACGCTATCCTTCAGGGATGCGATAATTTCTCGCTTTACCGGTATTAAAATTATTAGTACCATAATAAAATGATAATCAAAGAAAATTATCAACTTTTCGGAATCACAATCCTTTACCTTTGTAAACAAAAATAAATACACTTACTAAAATTATAAGCACCCGCCTTTAGAAAGGGTACTTATATTAATGTCTTCTTCTCATAGGTATGATTTAGTAATCATCAACAAGCACGCGATTTCGTGTGCCAGGCCTGCACGTTTTACACCTCTATTCTTCACCTTCTCAATCAGAATTATCTTATAAAAGGCATGTTAGTTAGAACGTATTATGTTTTTTGATGAAAACATGAGATACTTAATCAGTCGAAGCTTAACTTAATATTTGGTTAAGAATCGTGCAAAATCCCCTAATAGGATAACTTACACAATGACAATGAGACATAATATTTTCAAAGACAGGTTGCGACAGTATCTCTTTCTTTGCGATAAAATGCAGGGAAAAAACGTGCGCAAATAAGTGAAAGAAAAATAATTTCATCAAAAACGGGAGCGCCCAGATATCCGAAAAAAATAAACAAACAAGAATGTCTACGGAATGCAAATTATGAAAATCAAAGATGCAAAATTTTAAGGAGCATTCGGTTCGTCAACTTGGCCGCTCTGAGAAGCTTGATCTATGCGAGCACCTTCATCATTCGAAGAAAGATCAGGACAAGAAGAATCTTCAGCATCAGTTCGAGAGGCATCCTGAGCATCGCCTTCACAAATGTGAGAATAATTAATCACATCAGTGGCACCATCACCAGCTTCTGTCTCCTTCAAAGGAATATCCCGAGAATGTTTACTCTCATCAAGGGAATTCTCACTGCATAAGCTGTAATCATAATTTTTTACCTAATGTTGGACACTTTGACTTGTCTTGTGAATCTAGTCAAGTTACAATTTTCTTAAAGTTACAAACAGAAGTGAATTTGTAGACAATATTTTGCTGTTTCATATCTCAGTTGCTTAAGGCTATATTTTGACGAATTCGCTTAGCTTGCTTCAGTAATTAGGCATCAGGATCTTTCTATTGAGTTTGTTTTTCAAAATATTCTGAAAATTTAAACTACTTACCGATCAGTTCCATCTTGTTGTCTGTACTCCATGTACTGTTTGCTAGTAAGTAAGCATCAAAAACACAGGAAATACAATCTAATCACAAAAATGATAATTTGCTAGTAAACCCATCCTATGTTCAACAGATGTTCTAACATAGAAGATTCAAAGGTACATGAAGATGCCATGAATAGCATCTTCACTCGATAATAGAGAGGCAGACAAAGTCAAACCTCAGACCTTCTCTGGCAGCCGTTGGCATCCCCGTATCTCGTCCAGCACTGGTACTGGCGACCACATTCCAACCGTTGGATTGTTTGTTGAGCAGTTTAGTCTTGAAAGCTAATCGAAATTCTACCTCCGCATAAAATGGGAAAACAGAGTTTGATGATGTTTGTATGCGTCTCCTGATTGGAACCGGCACATCTGCAATTATATGCATCGCTGCGCGCTTCTTACTCTTAGTCCCAGGTGCCGACGTCTATCAGGGGCTTTTTCCGTCGGGCCTGACAACTTCTTAGAATTTATGTATTACACGCCTGACAAATTATGCAAGCAATAGCTGTCGATAAAGACTAAGATTAACCTAGCAGATATATCAAATACCCACCGGAAGTTTTTCCACACAAACAAGTTGTTTAAAACTCTTTCAACAAATCTTCTTAGAATCCTCTAACTTCTGCAAACTGTATCCATCCCCTGGAAAAAAAATTGATCGCGCACTGCGGAATCAAAATTTGAACGAGTCAAACCTCTTCCGGCGCTAAATCCACAGGTATTTTTCCTCTAGTACTTAAGATTTTTTTTTTTTTTTTTTTGTCTTCTTTTGGCTATCATGGGACTTTTGTATGTATCTTATATCTTTTGCTTATGGTATATTTTGAAGTGATTTTAGCTCGCCTTGATGATGAGTTTATCACCCAATCGAAAGCGCAAACAAGGGTTTGGTAAGATCCCTGCTACTTCAAAAACATTACAAGAACAAGGGGTAAAAGATAATCATGTCCGTCCATGTAAAATCAGTAGAATGTCCTTATCTTCTGTTCCAAGCCTCCCTGGTGACTGTCTGGATCTTATATTTAAGTGCCTAAAAACTAGAGATGATCGCAATTCTTTTGGGTTAACTTGTCATCAATGGCTTCATATTCGGGACAACAATCAGGAATCCTTATGGTGTAAATCCAGAAATTATGAGCCAGCGGATTCAAAAATTAGTTCAGAAAGCGCTGCAATAATTATTTGTAATCTGTTGATTCGATTCCAAAACCTCCAACGTTTGTCTCTAAAAGGGTGCCCGGGGATATCAGAGGTTGTTACATCAAAGTCACAGTCCTTCGGCTCCAAAGTTCGAACTCTGGACTTGCGTTTTTGCTCCGTGTATTCTGATATGCAATTGGCTTTAGTATTTTCATGGTTTCCTCGCTTGACACGCATTAATTTGCACTATTCTAATATTAATGACAATGGTTTGGCGGCCCTGGCCAAATGTTGTTCATCCTTAGAGACAGTTAACCTCTCCAACTGTTGCTCGATTACTGACTCAGGATTAAGTTGTCTTTTACAAAACTGTCGAGAACTGCGTTCACTGTTTATTTCATACTGCAGCAGTATAACAGGTATTGGCTTTCTAGGGTGTTCACAAACCTTAAACCGACTTGGAGCAGGCGGATACAAACATAACCAAGAGGTGCTTAACGCTATTATTAGTGGCGGTGAACTTGAATATCTGTATCTCGAGACAGCACCTGATGAATCAGCCAAGATCGAAGATGCGAGCATTATTAATATTGATACAGAAGCAGTTCTAACGATTTCAAGAGGTTGCCCTTTATTGAAGGAACTATTCTTATCTAACTGTGAGGAGGTAGAGCTGGAAGGATATGAAGCTATAGGTATGAATTGCAAAGAATTGGAGAAGCTTTACGTGATGGGGTGCCAAAGGTTATGTGATACGGGGTTGCAAGCTATATGCGATGGATGTAACAAGCTTATCGAATTATACATAGATAGAGAAAAAAATAGCTGCAGCAGCTCTGCTCTTGAGCAATTCAATTTCAAGGGGAAAAAACCTGAATTGATTTTATGGCCGTGTTCGTAGGTTTTCGAGTTGGTTTTAATTCAATCTTGTGCTGACACACTGCATATAGTCTTTGGTACTGCTGAGAACTTTGTATACTATTTCCAGAGATTGATATTCCAGTGAATTTGCAATGCTTACTTTGTTAGTTGGCTATTTGGTCATGGGTTGGGCTACGTGCACAGTCACACTGCTTTATTTTTATTTAAAATTCAGGGTCCGCGAGTTATAACCCCAAATGTATCACTATTCATCCACAAAAAAACTCATCAGAACAAAAGTAACACAAAAACCCCAAAAAAACAAAAATAACACAAATACCCCAAAAAATTTGATGAAACAAATTTTGAAATTTGGGTTTTTTGTACCGATTTTGTTTAAGATGGAGTTTTAATGGATCCCAACATAGAACGTGATTTTTGTACCACAAGTCTGGTCACCTTGGGTTTTTATAACTAGTTCTGTAAAATTTATGTAGTATACTAGATGACTGCTGCAGCAGTTAGGCCGACTAAAAATTTAAACTAATTTGAGTCGGCTTTATACTAATTTTCGTATTTCACCACCATCTAACTCGAGCCGGAGTTTTGAGTCGAGAGTTTTATTTCATACATTGAAGTGTTTGTAAAAAGAGTCAATTATTATTATGACCCTATATATTACTGATTTTACTCTCGTGACCCCAGGGTCATATAAATAAATATGTAAATTATTCTTAAGGCCCTACCATAATATTAGAAGTTAGATTACCAAAATAACCTTCAATAAAATATTAAATTCCAGGATACGTATCGTTATATCCCCATTTCTTTCTCCGCCAGTTACATAACTGCAAACACTCTCGGAAAGGAAAAACACTCTCAGAAAGAAAATTTTGTAAATATGTTTCTACTCTCGATAAATTGTTAACTGAAATTGTTAAATTCTACTCTCAATAAATTGTTTACTGAAATCCATCATCAAAAACGATTTTTTATCATCATAAAAATGGGAAAGAGAAATCCTAGAAAAAAGACGAATTCTAAATATGATCCAGAAGAACATTAAACATTGAAGCAATTACAGAGAGGTATTTTAGTTGTTAAAACCTTTACTTGTTTATGTTACTTGTACTTGATAATTAAAAGTTGAATTTTTATTCTGAAGGAGCATTGAAATCTGGGGGGAAACTTAACAAACGGAAAAGAAATCAAATTGTAGAAGATAGTGAATCAGATGAAGAACAAACTAATCAGATGATGAACAAACTAATTGAAGAAGAAAGTCAAAATGAATTAGATGAAGAAAGTGAAAGAGATGTTGAATCTTCTGAAAGAGGTATATGTTTTAGTTGAAATTTGTATCTTATTTTTTGTATGATGAATTTCTGTGCGAAATTTGGATCTTCGGAATTGGTTTCATGTTTGATATGTTTACATTTATATGTACGAAATGAATGATCTTTGAATACAGTTTGATACAAATTTTTGTGAAGATATTACTCACATACTTTGTACTGACAGAAAATGAATGCTTTGTGAAGATATTAGTCACATACTAAAATTTGTTTTTGTTTATGTAGAAATCATCAATAAGAAGAAAAATGGTAAATGTAAGAAGAATATTAATGTTTCTGATAGAGAAGGTATTAAATCTATGTTTTTCCAATGTTGTAATGTCTCAAGTTTTACAGTATTCATGTTGATTTATTTATTTTTCTAAAGTTTAAAAGTGTGTGTGTAATATCTCCACATACAAAGAAACTAACAGAATCAACTTTTTAGTTAATATAAACTTGTTTTTGTTTATGTAGAAGCAAGCTCAATACTTAAGAAGTCTAAGAAAGGTACTTATGCTTTGTCTCGACTCTCTGACTATTTATTTTTACAAAGTTTTTTACTAGTATTCATGTTGATATGTTTATAGATTTGTAGATTAACATTATATAATTAATATCTAATCAAGCAGAGAGTCGAGACATTATCTAATCCCGTATTATCTAATCAAGCAGAGAGTCGAGACATTATCTAATCCCGTATTATCTAATCAAGCAGAGAGTCGGGACATATCAGTTGCAACTAATAAGATAGATTGGTTTTAAAAATCATTATGCTGGGGTCCGTCTCATCCAACTAATCAGTGGCACACACCAATACGACCTGTTTGTTTTGTTCACTAATGAATGACTAAGTGATGGTATACCAATATGACCTGTTTTGTAGGCAATGCCCCTGTTTGTTGTACCCATTCTAGAAATTGCTTTCAGGTATAAGATATATCATTGTATCATAAAGACATCAAAATTTGTTCAAGTCGAAGCAGTTCCTTGCAAATTATTATAAGCTTGAGTAAATACCTTAAGTGTATGTGTGATGTAAGGAAAATCTTTTCCTTCTTAACTTATCCACTACATTTGCTGCTTTATTTATTCATCTTAGGTTTCGGTTCCTCTTCTACCTGTTTTATCATCTTAGGTTTCAGTTCCTCTTATTAACTTATCCTCTAAATGTTCTCGTTTGAAGAATGAAATTCACCTTTTGAAAGAGTTTGTAGATTAACATTATATGATTAATATCTCCACATACAATTTTTTTTTGACAAAATCAACTTTTTAGTTAATAAAATCAAAAGTGTGATTATTATCTTCACACTTCAATTTTTGGCTGTTTTGAGTAATATATCTACCAAACAAAGTGTGATTATTATCTTCACACTTCAATTTTTGGTAAAATCTAACTTGTTTATGCATATATATGTATGTTATGCAAATTTAATTATTTTTACTAAAATCATTGTGTGATTATTGTCATGCTAAAAAGTCATATTTTTGTTTATGTAGAATCAAATGAAGCAAGAAAACAGAAGACATCTAAGAAAGGTTCTCCAAAATAAAGAAAAAAAGTTAATTTTGGTGTTGGACCATCTAAGAAGGGTATTAAAAAATAATCTATTTTTAGATGTTTGTTATTCAATTTTATGGTGAATGTGTTTCAAATAAGTAAAAATGTTTCAAATTTGTTTTTGTAGCATCTGGAGACAGGCCATATAGAGCAGCTTTTAACGGTTTGGCTTTTCTAGTTACTGCAATGAAGAAACGAAAAGTAAAGTTGATTGCTGAACAAATTAATAAGATTAAAGAATCTCCATTTGGGTACTTGTTCTTACTGTTCTGGGAAAGAAACTATAAGGAATATCACTTGGACAAATGAAATGATGCTTGCATTCAGTTGTTGATGTGTTTTAAAGAAGCAACAGATGATGAAATAAAGTTTGAATTTGTCAAGGATGATGTAACATATGTTCTGACGTTCACACCGGAAGAGTTCAGTGTTATAACTGGGATGCCATTCTTTGAAGACAGGCAACGTGAAACAAAGGAGACAATGCATGGTAGTGACTTTAAAGAGACTGAGTTTTACATTAGTAATTTTGGTGATCGTACATCTGCAAGAAAGAAAGAGATAGAAAAGGCAATCTTTAAATTGTTAGGACTTCAAGAAGATGAGGAAATTGATGATGAATTAGAGGAAACTGAAGATAATGAAGGGGAGGAAATGGAACAGTCTCCTAATTTGTTAGAAGATGATGAAGATGAGGAAATGAAACAGTCTCTTAGTGTATCAAAAGATGATGAAGATGAGGAAATGGAAAAGTCTATAATAAGGAGGAAAAATTAAGATTTGGCGATGCTTATAAACATTTTTTATAAATATATCAACATGAATACTAGTAAATAAACATTTTTTTTAATTATTTTATCACTAAATTAAGCAGGAAGTTCAGAAAGATGTCAGAGATATTAATAAAGAGCCAATTGAAACTGGTAGTTCATAAACGAATGTTATTTTTCCAGAACAATGTTGTATTGCTACTGATACAGGAAAAATTAGTTCTGCTCCTGAAGTACGGGATGTTGTTGATGATAGGAAATCAAGTAAGTTTTACACCAGGAGAAAACGAAGTTTGACAGAATCCAAATCTAATATACAAAAGATGATGTTATTTGTAAGGACTCAGAAGAGAAGGATATTTACGACAAGAATAACAATGCAGTTGATGAAATTATTGAAAATCTTGAAGAGGTAAATTACAAAAAAAAGTTAATTTTGATGAACATTGTTGATTAACTTGAGACATTATATAACAATACTTTATTTCAGGAAGGAATAATTAAAGACATTACATCATTGGTAATAAAAGTTACAAGTGAATCATATAAGACAATAGAAGAGCTTCAACAGGTAATTAGAATATTTATGAATATAGATTATGGTTTGCTGAGCATGTGAATATAATCTTCACATTAAAAAAATATGAAGATGAACCTCATAGAATCAGTTTTAAGTTAAATTTTCCATTAATAGAGTATGGTAAGCTGAATATATTTATTTTATGTGTAAGAGTCTGTAGAGAAATACCATGTGAATATAATCTTCACATTGAATATAATCCCATGTGAATATAATCTTCACATTAAAAAATTGTGAATATGAACCTCAAAGAATCAGTTTTAAGTTAAATTTTACATAAATAGAGTATGGTAAGCTGAATATATTTAACTATAAATTTTCTGTTATCGTGTCTGATGTTTATTGCTCTTCATCTTTTTCAAGTTTAAATATAAATTTATGTTGACAGACTTAACTGAAATGAATCATGTCTGTGAGCATTTTCGGGATGGAGATAGTGACTCATTAATCCAAAATATTGATGAATTTCTACGATCTACTAGCAAAGAGAAGATAGATATACCAGCAGAAGTGACTCCAGTTGTTACAAATTAAAAAAGAAACCTTGTCTATTGGAGACATATCATCATTGGAAAAAGTTACAAATGAATCATCTAAGACAATAAAAGAGCTTCAACAGGTAATTAGAAATATTAATGAATATAGATTATATGCAATAGTCTGCAGAGAAATACCATGTGGTGGTTATAATATTTTTTGGGGATTTAGGTTTTAAGTATATTTAAGATAATATCATCACAGAATTGAAAATCCTAAATTGAGGATTTAGGTTTTCTGGCCGAAAACCCAGAAACAGAATTAAAATTGTGAATATGAACCTTGCAGAATTAGTTTTAAGTTAAAATTGTGAATATAATTATTAGAAATAATAATGAATATAGATTATGTGTATTAGTATGCAAAGAAATACCATGTGAATATAATCTTCACATTGAAAAAATGTGAATATAAACTTCACAGATCCAGTTTTAAGTTAAATTTTACATAAATATACATATATGTCTTTGTGAATATCTTTTAATTTAAGAAGTATATTCTTTTGTTTGTGCGATTCCATTGTGTTTGTTGCTCATGGTTTTTATTGGCTAATGACGTTGGTATGGGACACTATGCACTGTCAAATTTCATAGTCGTATGGAACAATAATCACTGTCCAATTTCATAGTCTGGATTTTCCCTCTACAAACTTGGGTCTTATTCACCTCATGTGCTTATATATCATCATCATGGTATACTGCTTGCTGAAAGGGAGAGTAAGAGTTGTTTTAAACTTCTCCCCAGCTGTGATTTGGTTTGTGCATAGTATGAGAGGATGTAAAAGCCTATCAAAAGAAAAAGGGGTTTGACTGTTGTTTTTACGATAAAGGTGCAATTGCCGACATGAAGCAGACAACAAGAGTTTCCATAGTCTTTCGCCTTTGTTTGTTAGATTCACATTATTTAGTCCAGCATGCAACTAAGGGCGGTAATGCCTACAATATTTCTTGCCTTGAATTTATATATATTTATATCATGTCTTCATTTTTCGTGTGAACTGGCATGAAATACTCATTCAAGAGATTATCTCATTTCTTTTTTTGGCAATCTCTACTTCACACATTGTACTATATTTTGCCACGATTCAACCCATATAAATTTTGGTCTATGAAACTGAAAGATCAAGAATTGTGATCAATCTAAAGTGGTCTCATGGTATAATACTATATGTATTCTTATTATATTTTTTCAGTTTTTTAGAATTTGTCGTTCTCAAGTAGTAGTTTGGGTAATTAGACCTTCTATAAAATCACTCTTAATTTGCATATTCCACCTTTGGACAAGGAAACCATATGCTACGATAATTTTTTTACTTTATTATTGATTTCGGATTTCTTTGCAGTTGACGAGGACATTTGTACGTGAAGACAAAACAATTTTTTTGTATTAAGTTAAAAATACTTGAAATTCTTTATACACAAAGCATAACTCAATACTTCCCTTCTTAGTTTCCAGTGTCTTTCTCGAGACGATAAACCGAACATCTGAAATGGTGTATAATCAACATCTTTATTATGTCTTTGCTATGAATATACCACAAATTTCCCTTTCCAAATATGTTTGGGCCTGAATTTTGGTTGGAGTTTTCTATGACTAATTGTTATAAATGTGATGGAAAGATCGTCAAATTGCATTGGCACTGAGACATCACAAGTTCTTCCAATACATTAAACACGAGTCGTTAATATAACTTTTTTCATACTTTTTTTCCCAGAGCCCAGAGAAGGTTGCCCAAGTTGAAAAGAGATGGTGAGTTTACAATAGATAGTTTTGCAAGAGTCCATCGGAAGGAGCTGTTACGGCTATAATAATAAAAAACACTCAAAGAAGATGTGAAGATGTTAGAATTAAAATTTTTGAATGGTAAATAAACACTCAAACGGACAGCAAACAGAAGACAGAGTCACGTGTTCAACACGATGTCCTTAACACAATAGTTGACTGGTACGCCTCAAGAATGAGTGATGCTTATACCTTGTGGTCAAGTTGTATCCAGGATAAAACTGCCTGATACAAATATTGTTAGCACTACAATACTTGCCCACTCATACGAACTTAACAGCAAATCACGGAAGAAAAGAAAAGACCACACAAAGGGAGAGAGACGAAAAGAAGAGGATAGTAGCTCTTCTGGACACAAAGAGAAATGTAGAAGAAGAGTTATTTTTATAGGTGAACATAGGATTTGAAATCAATGCACATTAATGTGCGAAATAATTCTGCATGCGAAATAATGCTGTCAAGATGTCGACATAGTTCTGTCATCAAACAGTCAAAAAACGGTAAGAAATGTCGACATCCATGCAAATATCCATAATGGAATAGCTATATAGTGGACTAACTATCCAGTTATACCCAATGTGGGACTTTCATTCACTCATATGAAAATGAGTAAGTGTCCGTAGAGACCCAAGGTCCTAAGTTCCATTCCCACCAAGACTATAAAAAAAACAATAAAATCATTTTCTCCAACAATCCCGCACATGAATGAAATACCGACAAAATCAGAAAACGGAAAGCGAGAAATACCACTTAGGCAAGAGGTGTCCATGAGGTCTTGAACCTTTGCTTAGTAATAAATTGCCGGAACTACTTGATGGACAGTGAACGCGATGTCTTGAACTGCCATCGTTTGGTGTAGTCCGCGATAATAACCACGCGTGATATCTCTCTAGGTGTTGTCAAATTCGTGTCGTTGTGTTCTTTTTGGCCCTGGACAAATCCCGTTTCTCAGAATGCTCTAGAGAATCAGCTCTATTCTCATAGGAAGCGACCCACTTCCACATTCAGATAGGTGAGTTCCATCAAGAGTGTTTACTGCTACACCCCACTTCAATCTTAAATTGAAACTATAGAACTCATTAAGACTTAGTTTAAAGTCATCCTTCTCATGTAGTCACACTATCACGTCTACACCATAGGGAAGGGGCAGAGAATGAAATTCTCTGATAGTGTTTACCTTGACCCACCACAAATTAGCTTCTCATTCAAAACCTTGATCTTGGGATCTCCAGTCAGCAAGGTTGAGTATCCTTCATGGAAAGTTTATTTAATGAGCCTAAGCCCCATCCCCTTAGATGCATTATTAACTATCTCCTTGGACAAACCTTTCGTCAAAGGGTCCGCGATATTCTCCTTGGACTTGACCAAATCAATGGAAATAACGCCTTTTGAGATTAGTTGTTTTAGGGTATCATGTCTTCTCTTTATATGTATAGACTTCCCATTATAGTAGCTTTTTTAGATTTAACTATGGCAGATTGATTATCACAATGTATAGATGTAGCTGGCACAGGCCTATGCCAGAGAGGAATGTCTTCTAAAAAGCATCTTAGCCATGCGACTTTCTCTCCTGGTTTATCTAACCCAATAAACTCAGATTCCATAGTGGATCGAGCTATGCAGGTCTGTTTGGAACTCTTCCAAGAAACATCCCCACCTGCTAGAGTGAAAACATATCCACTCGTAGACTTGGACTCCTCTGAGTCTAATATCCAGTTTGATCACAAAATCCCTCAAGGACGACAAGATACCTTTCATAATTCAAACAAAATGTCAAAGTGTATTTCAAATACCTCAACACTTTAAAAAGTGCATTCCAATGTTCCTTTCCTGGATTACAAGTATACCTACTTAACCTACTCACAACATAAGCAATGTCTGGCCTAGTACAGCTCATCAAATACATCAGACTTCCTATAACTCGAGAGTATTCAAGTTGTGATACTCCATTACCCCTATTCTTTTTGAGTTTACAACAAGGATCATACGGAGTATAAGCAGGTTTACAATCAAAATGATTGAATTTTCTAAGCACAGATTCAACATAATGAGATTGACTAAGACTATAACCGTTAGAATTTCTTCTAATTTTCATCCCTAAGATTACATCTGCGGGGCTTAAGTCTTTCATGTCAAAGTTCTCATTCAGCATGCTCTTAGTGGAATTAATTACATCCATGTTTGTACCAAGTATAATCATATCGTCAACATACAAGCATACAATCACACAGGCATCATTCACAAGTTTAGTATAGACACACTTGTCAGATTCATTGATTTTAAATCACTAGAAAACATTACATGATCAAAATTTTCATGCCATTATTTAGGTGCTTGTTTCAATCCATACAAAAATTCTTTTAGTTTACAAAAAAAATTTTCACAACATTTCACTACAAAGCCCTCAGGTTGTTCCATGTAAATTTCTTCATCTAATTCACCATGTAGAAAAGCTGTTTTTACATCCATTCGATATATCTCTAGGTTATGAACCGCAACTATAGCAATGAACATCCTGATGGAAGTAATTCTCGTAACGGGTAAGTAAGTATCAAAGAAATATACACCTTCCTTTTTTTTTGTAGCCTTTAACTACTAACCTAGCCTTGTATTTTTGAATAGTTCCATTTATGTTACGCTTCCTCCTGAAGATCCATTTACATCCTATGGCCTTACACCCTGGAGGTAAATCTACTATATCCCATGTATCATTCTCTTTGCTGGATTCCATTTCACTAATACTGGACTCTTTCCACCATGGACTTCTGGTGAAGTCATGGCTTCTCTATAAGTCTGAGGATCAGACTCTGCTAGTGTTACAAAGTTGGGTCCAAAGGAGGTTTTGGTTCTAGCCCTTTTACTTCTCCTAGGATCAGTTTCTACTTTATCTTCCTCTAAAGGTAAAGTCTGACTGGTTGAAGGGACATCTATGGGATCAACACCTCTCTTGCGAGAGTCAGTTTTTAAAGGAAAAACATTTTCAAAAAACACAACATCCCTAGACTCCATAATAGTATTCACACCAATTTCAGAAATATCAGAACTCACAACCATGAACCTATATGAAGGTGTATGCTCAGGATACCCTATGAAGACACAGTCAACAGTTTTGGGTCCTATCTTGGTTGCTTTAGGTTTAGGGATCTGAACCTTAGCCAAACACCCCCACACTTTGAGGTATGATAAAGAAGGTTGTCTACCTTTCCACAATTCATATGGAGTTTTATCTGATCCTTTAAAAGGTACTCTGTTCAGGATGTAGCAGGCTGAGAGGACAGCTTTCCCCCACAAGTTCGAAGGTAATCCTGAACTAATTAACATGGCATTCATCATCTCCTTAAGGGTACGTTTCTTACGTTCAGCTACACCATTTGACTGAGGTGAATAAGGAGGGGTAACCTCGTGTATTATGCCATGTTCTACACAGAAATCTCCTATAGGAGTTATGTACTCACCACCATGGTAAGACCTAATGGTTTTAATGGTAGTATTCAATGAGTTTTCAACTTCTAATTTATACCTCTTAAAGGCTTCTAAGGCATCATCCTTACCTCTAAGCAAATAAATATGACAATACATAGTAAAGTCCTCTATAAAGGTAACAAACCATTTCTTACCACCTCTAGTTTGAACCGATTTCATGTCAACTAGGTCTGAGTGAATTAATTCTAAGGGTTTAGAATTTATGTGAACATTTTGCTAAAAGGTTTTCTAGCATACTTTGATTCTACGCATATTTCACATTTGTGTTCCTTTTCCAAACTAAATTTGGGTATGCAGCCTGCATCAGCTAGTTTAAGCATTGACTTATAATTAACATGTCCAAGTCTACCATGCCAAACATTCAAAGACTCACAAACATAAGAAGAAGAATCATTCTTATCCATAACAGCAGAGTTTACATTAAGCTTATACAGACCCTCAGTCTTATAACCCTTCCCCACAAAATCTTTACCCTTAGTTACAACACATTTCCCAGATTCTATTACAATTTTAAAACCCTTATCATCTAAAACAGCACAAGAAACAAGATTTTTGCAGATGTCCGGAACATGAAGAAATTCATTCAATGTGAGAGTCTTTCCAGAAGTGAGTTTGAGCCCAACTTTGCCTTTTCCTACAACCGCAGCTGCAGATGAGTTACCCATATAGAGTTTTTCTCCTTCCCCTACCTTATTATAGGAGGTGAACATATCTCTGTTTCCACAGACATGTTTGGTAGCACAAGAGTCTACCCACCAGTCTCTCACATTTGTTACCAAATTGACTTCAGACACCGTGCCAGAAAATTCATCTTTGTTGTTTTCAACCAAATTAGCATTATTTTTATTTTTAAGGTCCTTACGGTTTCTACATTGAACCGCCATATGGCCAGGATTACCACAAGCATAACAATCACCATTAATTTTATTAATGCTAGATTTGGGTTTCTGAAACATACCTTTCTCGTCGGGAGGTTTCTTGGAGTTGTTTCGGTTCTTATCAGCATTAGAACCTTTGTGTTCAGTCACATGAGCTTTGTTAGACATGTACCTTGCAGAAGAAACATTTTTATCCTTGGCGCACAACAATTCTTCTACTTGAATCTTCTTACCCAAATCAACCATAGTAAACTCAACAATTTCATGTCTCAGTTTCTTCTTGTAGTCGGACCAGGAAGAAGGCAATTTCTCGATGACAGTAGACACTTGAAAAGTTTCATCAATCACCATACCTTCCGCAATAATTTCATTCATAATTTGATGGAGTTCAAGGAATTGATCAACCACATATTCGTCATTCACCATTTTATACTCACAAAGCCTAGCTACCAAGAATTTCTTACTTCCAGCAGTTTCAGCTTGGTATTTTGCCTCCAAAGCAGCCCATAAATCAAAAGCATTAAAGTTCTCTTTTGCAATGTAGAAGTCATACAGAGCATCTTCCAAACAGTTCAGAATATGATTTTTGGCCATATAATTCTGCCTAACCCAATCCTCCAACTCAAGCTCACGTCCCATATCCTTTAAACCCTCATCATAAGGAAGCAAAACATAATGATCTAGCTCATGATAACTCAGAAAAAATAACATCTTCGATTGCCATCTTTTGAAATCTTTCCCAGAAAACTTTTCTGGCCTTTCAACACCGTTCTTACCCATTGTTGCAGATAGAAATAAAATATTGTGTTAAGATTGTTGCGGCTGTAACAATAAAAAACACTCAAAGAAGATGTGAAGATGTTAGAATTAAAATTTCTGGAAGGTAAATAAACACTCAAATGGACAGCAAACAGAAGACAGAGTCACGTGTTC
Source organism: Papaver somniferum (assembly GCF_003573695.1). Taxonomy (NCBI): domain Eukaryota; kingdom Viridiplantae; phylum Streptophyta; class Magnoliopsida; order Ranunculales; family Papaveraceae; genus Papaver; species Papaver somniferum. Next base: position 212,374,777 of record NC_039358.1, read on the forward strand.
AACACGCTGTCCTTAACACAATAATTGACCGGTACGCCTCAAGAATGAGTGATGCTTATACCATGTGTTCAAGTTGTATCCAGGATAAAACTGCCCGATACAAGTATTGTTAGCACTACAATACTTGCCTACTCATACGAACTTAACAACAAAGGACGGAAGAAAAGAAAAGACCACACAGAGGGAGAGAGACGAAAAGAAGAGGACAGTAGCTCTTCTAACAAAGAGAAATGAAGAAGAAGAGTTCTTTTTATAGGTGAACGGAGGAGGTGAAATCAATGCACATTAATGTGCGAAATAATTCTGCATGCGAAATAATGCTGTCAAGATGTCGACATAATTTTGTCAGTGACGGAGACCCGATTAGTGGCGACAAAAATATTTTTCCTCACCCGTTCCACCCACATTGTTTTCCAACTATCCATAATGGAATAGCTATATAGTGGACTAACTATCTAGTTATACCCAATGTGGGACTTTCATCCACTCATATGAAAATGAGTAAGTGCCTTTAGAGACCCAAGGTCCTTAGTTCCATTCCCACCAAGACTATAAAACAAAACAATAAACTCATTTTCTCCAACAGGAGATAAAATTCTTGCGCACAGTATTTATTATGATGTTTTGTGGAGTAAAGTTCTAATTATAATGTAAGTATGTAAGAAATTGAGAAATTTATTTAAGTATCCTCTGGCAGTTTTTGCTTTCTTATATATTTTCGACATGGTATGCGATGGGTGGAAAAGGGTCGAGTTAAGAGGGTACGGGAAGATGCACACCAACGTCCCTAAGCGTTTTGCATTCTGTGACATAAATCTCATGGCTTTACCTGTTCTTTTTTCATTCTTTAATACTTGACTCGCGCAAACTGCTAAACCATAAACTACGACTTTTTGTTGTGTCAGCAAGGTATTCAATACTTATGACGACATCTCCGCTTGCTGAACTGAGGATGATCATACCAAAGGTATTTAATACTATGTTCTTTTTTCTCAGTTCTTCTTTTTTTTTCTCAGTTTTTCTAGGTAAGGCTTACTAACCGAATAATGCTAATTCTTTGTGTGTGCTTGGTGGATTTACATTTTTTTCATTAGGCGTATATAATAATAATAGAAGATCTTTTTCCAGGTCCTCTCCTACCTAAAATTTTCCAGAATGAAGGCAATGGCAGTTTGTGTACGTTGTCGGTACAAGAACTTTGTATATGTTTATTATATTTTTTGATTATTGTTGGGCCTAACTCGAGTTTATTTGTGTACTTCAACTATGTATGGAACTTCAGAGTTCACACAAATGATTTATGGGTTACCTTTTAAACTCGAGACCCTGGAAAGAGCTAGGAAAGCACTGGATTAGGTACATGCAGCACTGCATCCCTTAATCTCACTTATTTCTTCATTATCTTCTTTAGTTTTAGAAAAGTTCAAAAGTGATCAAAAATGATATTGGTTTGGTTAAGATTTTCCATTAGTTTTTTATTTTTTTTTTTTATTTTTTTTTTGATCAGCTAAGATTTTCCATTAGTTGGTTAGCATACTCCTTATAATTAATTTAAAATAATAGTATATACATTCCTGTTAAATTTAATTTGGAAAATAAATATGAGATTCCTAAGCTAATAAGGAATAGTTACTATTCTTATTAGGATTCTACGACGGTGATCTCCCGTTTAAGATTTCATACCAAAAAACAAATTCATACAAATTTTTTTTAACACTAAGCTTATTTTTACCGCTTCTTCTTTTTTTTTTTTTGAGTTTCCTATAGTACTGGTTTCTTCTTCTAATATTAATCAAAGTTTAGTGTTCTGTCGATTTTCTTAGTTGATGCATTATAATCTCACCGGTCAAAATATGTGTTCCGTTTTGATTTTTTGTGCGATTTCGATTTAATTTTTCCCCCTAATGTGATGTTTAGGTTTTATGTTTGCAGAATATTGATGAATCAAATCCCAACTTCAATATCAGCAGGTAACAATGTTTTCTTCTTTTTATTCTTATTTATTTAGAAGGGATTTTAGGGTTTGTTTGTTTTGTTCTATTTTTTTATAGTCCTGGTGTCTTCTTTGATCAATTAATTATTGTTTCATTCGTATATAGGTCTTATGATTGATCAAGAAAATCAAATATGAGGAATCATTGATATCTTCTTTTTAGTGGAATTTGTTTTTTCTTTTTAAGGATGTTTGGTTAGTCCTAATTTTTTTATTCACGATTGTCTAATTAACTTTATATTTGATTCTGACTGGAAGTTTCTGTTTTGGATTTTGATTTATACAGAGTGTCTGAAACAATTGTATTTGTTTAAGAATTTGATTTTTTTTTCTTTCTTTTGTAGTTTCAATTTCTATGCCATCAATAGATGCTTCTACGTGCCGTTGGTTTTTATACAAATGATCAAGATCATTAGATCTATTTGAACTATTGAGATTGGAACATATACTCGAAGTAAGTTCAGATTTGACACCATATGTAACGAATCAGGTATGAGCTTATCTGAGGCCATTTAGTATTCAGAAAGATTGGGTGCCATATAGTAGATCGGGTTCTCTCTGATCATTTGGTTTATCTTTTGTGGTGATCGTGCTTTACGAATTAGCACACTTTTGGAAAATTATGTCTGCAATAAATATTGATTATTTTTTTCATGGTTTGTTTCATTTTCTTTTCTATATTTCTTTGATTATTTTCTTTGAATTAGGAATGTCTCAAATATGCGAGTAGGTCTCAATTGTATTCCACTGTATGATCTTATTAATCTATATATATTTAATCATTTGACAGTGTATATCATGTTGATTGACATCTAGGTTGCATGCAAAAATTATGAGTTCTTAGGGTTAGCTACAGTCAAAAAGATGTGGATGTGTACGGACTGAAATTAATCGTGAGTATAACAAATATTTGATCGTGAACATTAAACCCTAACTAAACCTTGAGGTGCTAATTTTAGTACTCTGTACAACATCATCTAGATATATATACCTGATGAGCTCTTATTGGATCAAAGAAACACTTTAGTTATCTTTTTATTGGTCTGGTGTCTGTTTTAGATGTGCGTCTTCAGGCTTCTACTGCAGTCAAGACATTTCCTAAGCTTTCATTAAAAATCTAAGTAATGAGCTTTATGCCAAAGTTACTTACCATTATCCTTCTTTCTTCTATATTTTAATGACACTTACGGTGGCTTTATTTTGTTTCGAACTCCCTCTTTTGATCGTTTGTTTTTCTTATTCTTCGCAGACATGTTTGTTCACACGAAGCATCAATAAAGAGGTATGAACATGAATTGTTTGATTGCTTTCTCATAATTTTATATTTCATTCGAATTTTCTCTATGGTTTCCACGGGATTGACTGACTTCTGAACTCCATTGTGACTCAAGTCTTGCATTTTTCTTCTGGAAACCTTGAAGAAACCAGAGAAACTATGCATCTTTTGAGTTAAACTTATTATCTTGTTTCATATGGGAGTTTTTTTTTCTTCTTCCTATGATTTAACTTGATGGAAAAAAAGGTTTTGAATTGTTAGTTGGTAACTTATTTAGAGTTATACTTATACATGTTAAATCTATTATGTGTCTGATTTAGGGCTTCGATTACTAATATTTCACATTCTCAGGTATACCCCGTGGTAATTATGAGCATGGCTTAGAGACCGTATCAGCTACCGTAACAACAATTGGAAGTACTACATCTTATTTTTCTTCTTTTATATTTTAGGCATTTCATCCACGGAGGTTAACATGTATTGTTTCTGTGCAAAGGCATTTAGGTGTTGTGGTGCTTAATACAATGATCTATTGATCCAACAGGTTGGCTACTACGGTTTCATGACTACAGATTTTGGCAAGCAAAATAAATAAATATTTAGGTACCTTGAGGTTCTACCCATTGTACCGACTATGATCTTATTATTCTCTTTATACAGGTATTTTAAGGATGACCATACATGAGAACATTTGAAAAGCTAAAATAAAAGGATCGTGTTCATTCTGCCTTTGTTTTTCCTAGTAAGATACATATATACATATATAAATATATGTCTTTGTGAATATCTTTTAACTTAAGAAGTATATTTTTTTGTTTGTACGATTACATTGTGTTTGTTGCTCATGGTTTTTATTGGCTAATGACGTTGGTATGGGACACTATGCCCTGTCAAATTTCATAGTCGTATGGAACATTATTCACTTTCCAATTTCATAGTACGGATTTTCCCTCTACTAACTTGGGTCTTATTCACCTTATGTGCTTATATATCATCATCATGGTATACTGCTTGCTGAAAGGGAGAGTAAGAGTTGTTTTAAACTTCTCCCCAGCTGTTATTTGGTTTGTGCATAGTATGAGAGGATGTAAAAGCCTGTCAAAAGCAAAAGGTGTTTGACTGTTGTTTTTATGATAATGGTGCAATTGCCGACATGAAGCAGACAACAAGAGTTTCCATAGTCTTTCGCCTTTGTTTGTTAGATTCACATTTTTTATTCCAGCGTGCAACTAAGGGCGGTAATGCCTACTACATTTCTTGCCTTGAATTTATATATTTTTATATCATGACTTCATTTTTCGTGTGAACTGGCATGAAATACTCATTCAAGAGATTATCTCTTTTCTTTTTTTGGCAATCTCTACTTCACGCATTATACTATATTTTTCCACGATTCGACCCATATAAATTTTGGTCTATGAAACTGAAAGATCAAGAATTATGATCAATCGAAAGTGGTCTCATGGTATAATACTATATGTATTCTTATTATATTTTTTTTCAGTTTTTTCAGAATTTGTCGTTCTCAAGTAGTAGTTTGGTAATTAGACCTTCTAGAAAATCACTCTTAATTTGCATATTCCACCTTTGGACAAGGAAACCATATGGTACGATAATGTTTTTGCTTTATTATTGATTGTGGATTTCTTTGTAGTTGACGAGGACATTTGTACGTGAAGACAAAACAATTTTTTTGTATTAAGTTAAAAATACTTGAAATTCTTTATACACAAAGCATAACTCAAGACTTCCCTTCTTAGTTTCCAGTGTCTTTCTTGAGACGATAAACTGAACATCTGAAATGGTGTATAATCAACATCTTTGCTATGTCTTTGCTATGAATATGCCACAAATTTCCCTTTCCAAATATGTTTGCGCCTGAATTTTGGTTGGAGTTTTCTATGACTAATTGTTATAAATGTGATGGAAAGATCGTCAAATTGCATTGGCACTGAGACATCACAAGTTCTTCCAATACATGAAACACGAGTCGTTAATATAAATTCTTTCATACTTTTTTCCCAAATCCCGGAGAAGGTTTCCCAAGCTGAAAGGAGATGGTGAGTTTACAATAGATAGTTTTGCAAGAATCCATCGGAAGGACCTCCGTTGGGCTGCATAATGATAATAATACTGGATCACACTTTATACATAATATTATTTCCATTCTTAAAGAGGAACGAAGATAATAAAAATTATGTATTAGTCAAACTACATAGCTGAATTGTCTCTTTCAGTCGGCTACTTATTTTTCATTTAATAGATATGTACATTTGCACAGGTACGAACAACATGCATTAATATGGATCGAAGGAGTTGATCTGGGGGTAATAACACTACTATATTTATATAGAGACTAAGAATGATTTGATATTTTTTGGCAAGAAAATAAATACACCAAAAATTAGGATAACTATTTTTGGGAACCACGATTTTCAGCCACTAATAAAAAATCCAGAGAAAAAAATTAGAAAATTAGGCTAAATATTTTCACACGAGTATATTGAATCCTTAAGCTAAATATTTCCGGAGTTTTCTAAATGATCAAGTTCCATATTTGGGTTTGGGAAAAGTGCATTCGGCGGGTTGAGCATTCCCAATTTTTCCTTTTATTTAGATAATGCTTTTTTTTTTGTGTTGTAAAGAATATTAATTGCTTGGACGATCCACAACTTCTATTTTTTATTTAGGTACTATCAGTCCAACAAAGACTTTCTTTTCACGGCTTTGCAGATTTGGATTCCTCATTCGTGTTGAATTACAAATCGCTGTTATAAAAAGACATGCACTTTGACTTTGAAATTAAGTCATAAAACGGTCAGTATTTACTGGGGATTGTCATCCGGCGGCCAGAATCATCCAGATGGAGTTTTTGGCTTGAACGGCCAGGAATGTTCAGTATTGTTACGGGTGGGTTCTGAGTCAAGTGAAATAGGTGATTCTCTGGGACGAACGGGACCGTACAGATATTTTTAAAGGTACTTTTTAGGATAAGATGTTAAATATGATAAGTTGTACTTTTTGCTGATATGTTTCGACATTGGATATAACAGATACTTTCTTTGTATGAGGCTTCCAGCAGAAGGAGAGATGACCAAGGTTGCTTAGATGTATTTATTCTTTATCTTCATCATTTTTCGTCATTCTATATTTTAATCATCTGTATGCCATAGGGTCTGGGGTTGGTAATGAATGTTTTATGCATATTTTACAGATGCTCTTAAGCAGCGCAGCAACAACAGCATCACTGACCAGATCAACCTAGAGATGTTATTGCCTGTATAAGATGTTCTACCTCACTTGCAAATGCAGATCAACCAAACATTAAAGTTTGGGTTTTCTTCGAAAGTGGGTTCATCTAATGTATGGATGCATGTAGAAGGTGGATATTTTAACATCCTTAACTCTTTGAAAGGTACCATCCCAAAGAAGCTTGGCCTGAAAATGCAAAAAATTATGAGAGTATAATCTACAACACTGTTTGACGCTCCTACTGAAGTGAGTCTTCTGGAGCTTTATTTCGTAGTAGTGTCCTTTTTGGACATAAAAGGCATACGCCTAGGTTTTTTAAAACTTTAGGGTAACAATTCGATTTCCAATGCACTCCGCAATATTATCTATCTTCTCCGCTATCGTCATTTGATAAAAAGTCAAAAACCATCTATACCGTCTGACATGAAAGCTTACTTGATATTATATAAACAGAAATGCATGCAATTTATATTTAACACACGTACATATGCAAGTAGAAGTTACAAAAAGATGGAAAATGTAATACAAATACTATGGTTAAATTATGGTATGTGTATTGTGCTAGCAAGTGAGTCTTCAGGTTCAATATCACATTGCTAGGCGTATTTTTACATTCGTTGGTAAATAGGTCCGCAACCAAACTACTATTCTACTATTTTTAAGTTACTTAATTGTTGAAATAAATGTCTTACATAAATAATTGATTTTATTTTTGTTAGATTTTCAAGGCATTATTTAAGATAGCATTTTTATCTAAATTTTTAGAATAATATGATTTGTCTGTCTATATAACCTAAGAATTCTAAAAATATATATTAATTTTTTCAATAACATCTTGGCTAAGAATTCGTGCAAATCATAATAATATGAACACCCAGCTTTGATACCACAAATTAACATATAATCAATTATAGGGTCATCGCCCTCACTATATATTTTAGTTGTTTGCCCTCTCCCACATGCTCGTTGGACCAAAGCGAAACCACCAACTATGAGAAAAGATGTGATAAGACCACAACTTAAAATGGGGTTAGAGACTAAAAAAATTGATTATTTCCATGTTAACTCACATGTCGTAGTGGACGAAAATTATTTTGAAGCGCCCAAAATCTTTTTGAAGGGTATATTCTTTTGGTTCAGACCATGAATATTTCAATAACTCACATGTCGTAGCAGTAAAAAAAACACAAAAACACGGATCATTTGAAACCATATTTGATTGGTCAGAACCATGAGTTTTTGAGAATAAAAATTCAAACTCCAGAATCTCCAACATATTCAGCAAAGACATCAACCTATCTATTGACATACAAAAATTTGCTAGAGGGAACGTCCAACCAAAAAAGGTGGCCTTAGAGGTAATAATTACAAACAAATAACTATGTCGATAGTGATGCTTACTATTATATGCAACACGGTGTGCTAGATAATCTGATTCAGCAACAGGAGGTGCAACATGCATACCAATCTCCAAGTAGTATCACTGGAGATTCAGCCTTAAAAATCTCCAAGTAGTATCACTGGAGACTCAACCTCAAATTCAGTCAGATAAAACACAATAAACAAAAAGGTGGCATCCGAGGTGAGAATTATAAACTAGGAAACTTTCCGCCTTAACGGTCATGTTAGTAATTCACTTCACAAAGAATACGAAGAGAAAGAGAAAAGGAACAGAAAGATTCAGCACAGGGAATACAAAATACACAAATACAACATGGTTTGCCAAATAATTTGATTCGGCAACAGGAAGTGCAACACGGTTTGCCTGAAATCCTGCAAACAAAAAGAGTGGCATCTGAGGTAAGGATTGTAAACCAAAGAAAATGCCGTCTTGATGGTCATATTTGTATTTCACTGTATTGACAGTAATGATTTAAGAAAATATGCAACATATTGTGAGCCCTGCACAACAAAGAAAAGAGAGAAAAGAAGAACTGATGGTTTCGGACTTACCCATCCAAGGATCACCAAATACTCTAATTCAGCAACAGGAAGTTGTGTTTGGACCTCAACAGGTAATTTAAGGGAAAAAACAATATAAAGATGCTTTGAATAATGATGTTTAAGTTATTTATAAGTGAATTATATATAGGTTGTGTCGTTGGTGTACCAAACACCTACACAAGGAGAAAAACATTCAGAATTGAAACGAGCATAAAAGAACGGACAAAGAGAGTAGCAAAAAATCAAAATCAACAAAATCTCTATTCACAATGATAAGAGAAGGAATATGCTCACGACATGTTATAGTAAGAATCGAAAGAACATGGAATGCAATCAACAATAAGACAAGACAGGTGGAGGTAAGGCATCTTTAGCAAGATATTATAGATGTTATTATTTGCACGATACTAATAAAAAATGTACACAGGGAAACCAAATTCATGCTTACATTAAGCTAAAGGATATCCCTTACTTCAAGGACAAAAGTAAAGATCAACAAATCATTCGAATCCAACATTTTAACCTACGACCATACCATGGAGGTTATCGAACAGTACCTGGCGCAAGAAAAATCTTGATGAATACATACACGAGCATAGTTCTTCTGGATGAAAAGGATTAACCAATAACAAGATATAAATTTGCGATATCAGATTTTACAGCACTTAGAGAAAAGATATATAATAAAACAGATCTAATAGGTAACACCAAATATTAAAAATGCTTTCTATATAGTCAACTTTGTACTTAGTTTGGATAGGATTCATAATGCAAGGCGATTGCTGACCGTGGAAATAACTATTTTTTACAGATGTTGTTGGGATGCTAAGGGGTCTTTCAAAGATTCAGATGCAACGTAAAAAAAAGAAACTGATGCACTCGCACATGATGTCCTAATACAAAGCCACAATGGAATTTCGGTAAAGGTGACATATGGAATAATCTGACCGCCCAACTAAGTGATTATATGCCGGAAGATGATGGGGTCACTCGAATAGTGATAATAACTTCAACAACTGTTGACCAGTTTCAAGGTACATATAACATTTATATAAATTTGATTTGAGCATCATATTTTAGCATAAATTGAGCTAAACATTGAGATAACGAATATGACTGATCACATGGGAGATCTTTCTGCAGTTCACTGAAGCTACAAGAATTTACGTAAATCTCAATGTACCGGATTCGAAAATCTATAAAGAAATGTACGTTATTATACATATATGTTTGAATTAATCAACTTAATGTGTAATAAACTGTTTATGATTTTAACACTGACACATTGGCAACAAGAAATATACGCCGGTGGAAGAACTAAGTACTTCAGGAATTTCAAACCAGACAAAGGAAAAATTGATGTTTGAAAATTGTATACCACTCAACGAAGCACTAAAAATGTTGCATGACGCTAAAAAGTTTATGGTGAGATCTAAAAAGTAATTCAATTTAAATTATATTTCACTACCAAAAATATTTTATGAATGAATCAAATGCAATGCATGGTGCAACTTTTACCATAAAAGCAACGATAGTTGGAATTAAGGAAGGATCTTCGTGGTATTTTATGGCATGTCCAGTGTAAAGAAAGACATGTGTACATGGAAAGCACACCATGGTGCAATACATATGTAGTCATGGTAAATGCACCAATGCCGCGATAATAAATAAAAATAAAAATTTATATATCTTATTACGTTTAAATAAAATAAAAAATGCAAAACTAACTCATGCTTTGTGACAGTTACATTCTCAAACTAATAATATATGACGGCAACAACAGTGTTGTAATCACGGTAATGGGACGAATGGCTGAAATGGTTGTGGACAACATTAGAGTGACAAAGATGATGTCATTTCCAACAGTAGATGCAAAGGTAACTAAAATTTCTTAAATAAGCAAAATTTCGGTCAAGATAACTCTTGAGTAATTATTTTCTTTTGCAGAAAACAGGGAAGACTGTGTTGAAGAAATAGTAGATGCAATAGGGCAAAAAATGGTCTTTAGACTCATTCTTGATTAAAGTAGCTTTCTCTATCACAGTCTAACCATACATGACATATGTCATTATGATAATACTCATTCTTGATGAAGCATATCCATTGAACAAAAAAGAAAAGGTAACTACATTGCTAGCATTATTTCAGGCATACCCATACAAATTATGTAGAATTCAATGAAACTGATTTGGTCACAAATAATAAAAAATACATGTTTTTGTTGGATATAAATACAATTGGAGACCAATCGTTATGTCCATACAGATCACCAGATAAAGGTCTCAACAAAAAACAAACAACTGGCGGTGTATTTATTTCTGACATAGAACAACTCCAAACACCTCCTAGGAAGGACCTGAAAAACAAAAGAAAGTACTGTGATATGTCGACATTGATAAATCTGGACGAACATGATAGTGAATTGGACAATATTATGGAGAGAGATCATGATATATCACCATTGGTCAAGATAGATGAAGATGGCAATGAAGTGTACTTTTTTTTGATGTAACAAAATTTTTTATTGAAGATGGCAATGAAGTGTACTTATTAGTAGAGATTATGGATAGTAGATTATTTATTTTAAGACACGCCGCTTTTGAAACATATATTATTATTCTACTATAGTATATTATTTAAATTTCTTTAAAACGATCATGTTTCTCTCTCAATGAATGTTACTATAATATGTTTTTCATAATTATTCTACTATTTAGAGAAATTTCATTTTCTTCTGTACTTTCCAAATAAACAAGGTTCTGTTCTCACTTGCATTATAAATAGTGAACAAAAAGGCATTTTTGATGTCACATGAATGATGCAACGCGTGTTGTGGACAAGTGCATTCATAATGTAAAAGACCCAGTAACAAAAATCTGATATGGGTTTGACCGGTTAACATATTATTGACAACTAAACTACAAGCAACATCCTAGAAATCCTTATTCCTACTAACAAAAAATCGACCCCTATCCAAGATTAAATGCATTTAAATCTCAACATAAATAAGTAAGTGTATAAGTTTTTCAATTGTAAATAAAATTTTATATGGAGTCAATTATTTTTGAATTATTGTAATATCTGTCTATACAACCAATACATTAACATGAATTTTTAGTATAAAATTTAGAATAGTAAGACACCTAATGGGAATCAAAGTTTCATATCTCTTTTCAAATAAAACTAATCACAATTTTTTCAAGAAAAAATATTAATGTATTTGTCTATGGGTGCGGGGCGAAGCCCGCCACGCTAAATTGGATGATCCCACCAGCCCCGGTGCGTAGCACGGGTTAGATACTAGTAATAATTAACGCTTGCATAATATTTCAACTCGTATAGTATAGCATTCTCATAAGAACTCCATGCGTACAGTGGCGGAGCCAGCTTTTAAGTTTAAAGGGGGCTAAAAAATATTTTCATAAACCAAGTGGACTAAACTATAAGAAATCAGGGGTTAAATTCTAAAAACTAGTGGACTAAACCTAAAAGCATAAGAAAATCAAGGGCTAAATATGGATTTTAAAAAATTTAGGGGGCTAGAACCAGGGTTAGTCGGCCCTTGGCTCCGCCCCTGCATGCGTATAAAATATTGATCACATTGAACGTCATTCGCATCATATAAATAATATCTTTCGCATAAAAGGATTTGAATAGCACATCAAACGTGAAATCGTTCGCGATAAATTAAATAGTGTTGAACAATCGTATTGTTTTACTCATCATATTCTTCCTTCAAATGAGAAAAATATAGGCAAGTATGGAAATACAAAATCGAAAATCATGTTCTTCACTAGAGGTAAAATGGGTTATGCTAGCACGAGCACAACCCATCCCAGCATGCTAAAATCGGAGCCCAGCCCAACCCAGCACGGCCCAGCACGTTAGTTTCGTGGGTTGCTGGGTTAGCCTAATTGGCACATTAACACAACACAACACGCGGCACGGATAAACATGTGGCCCAGCACAGTACATCACGTTAAGAAAGCACGTCATAGCATGCACAAATACACAATATAACAAGGTACAAGACATTTTGTGTATATTTCACAAACGAGTCACCATTCTAGCTAGTTTTTGACATTTTATGATGACTTATTTTCATAACAACACATATAATACCATATTGAATATTATTATGTCAAAGCCTCGAAGGTACTAGTGGTGCTGTATACTTGATATAAAGAAACTACTAGTGCTATTAGTTTAGTACACAAGAAAATGAAGGAAAAGCTAGCCACGACTTTCTATTACTTACTCTGTTTTTCACATTTCTTAAAGATGTACATATTACAGTGGGACAATGGCTATTTATAGCCGAGAACAATACAAGTCGGTGAAACACAAGGGTAACACGTAACCAGAAAATGTGTCAATATTACATTCAATTCTTAACGGTTAAGCATACTCTAGCTTAGTGTTTATCTTGTTGGTGGGATTAAATGAATTTTATCCCTTGACCAAGTCGGTGGATCAGCCATCAATACGCTCTTTACCCAACACTCCCCCTTGGATGATCCGCCGTTCCGTAAACTTCAACTTGAAATAACCTTCCTTTTTCGATGACCGTCGTTCCAAAAATAATTGGTAGCTTTGAAGTGACGATGGTCTTAACAAAATTTCTCTCGTTGTTGAAACAGCGTTAGGAAAACCATTAAGGACAAAACCTGGGATTAAAATGAGAGTGGTCTCGCCACAAAAATTGTTTTTGACAAAACTGCGCCAGGAAAACCACTTGGGAAAAACCTTAGCATTGAGAAATACTTTCTCCATTAAATTTGGTTTAGGAAAACCTCTTGGGACAAAACCTGAACGCATGCGTCAGGAAAACAACTTGGGATAAAACCTGAGCGCCTATAATTCATAATAATGCCGACGTCGATGAGTTGCCTCATTAAAAACCTCGTCTGGAAAACCACGTGGGAAAAAACAAGATCAAAGAAAAAGAGTACAACGGACGTCGCCCAATAATGGTGCTGGACACGCATATGGTGTCTCGTTAAAACCTTGACAAGGAAAACCCATTGGGACAAAACCTTAGTGAAGGAAAAAGAGTACAACGTGTGTAAGTCCAGTCTATGATTCTACGAGTTTACCCCCCTGAAGCATGATTTCTTAAAGCGGTTTGGTGCAAATATTATACAACATTCAGGAAACTACTTTACCATTTGCAGTTATGGAGGATAGACTGCAGGTCTTGCGCCGAGTATACCACTATCAATGTACACCTCGCATTTAGATCCTCCATCTATTGCACACCAAATTTCAGCTTACTGGTTTAACTTCAGGCATAATAATAAAAGGCTTCTACTCTATGGGATCCCGTAAGAATGGTGCTAATTCAGTAGCTCAACAAGTATCATGAGTATCAAAATTCGATACTCCAGTTTATACAGACAGGTTATGCTAGCATGATCTCGATCTTCAGGTCGAGCAAACGTTTCACTTTCAATGAGATCTCATATTTTAGTTCAAGCGTGGATTTTAGCGCTACTAAGGGATATTTAAGAATCCAAAAATGATATCATCAATCCATTCGGATTTTAAACTTATACCAAGAACATAAAACACATACAAGTATTGTTCATGAATTTCTCCAATGTGGTGATAATGATTTATTTCAAGTCTGACATAGTTCACAAAGTCAGGTGGTTGCCTGAGTCAGAAACTCGAATCCTTCAGGGATTCAAATATAATCACCAATAACAAGATGCAATCTGAGTCCTTCAGGGACTACCACGCTAAAGTGCATAAATTTCAGGAGAACATTTTTTTTTCAGAACAAATCCTGGGGTTTAGCAGGAAAACCCTTAAATCGTACTTAAGACGATCATATTACTCTCTCTGCGCTTTACATCAAACACCAACCTGTAACATTCAGGCCTCACACTTTTACAATGTGAGTCGGATCCGATATTTTGCGCTTTTTGGAGAGATTCCATCCTCTACCTTATTTTGAGGGGAACAGATTATATGCCTACCAATCACGATGTCGATGTTCCTCTGCATAGGGGTACATAACCACCATTGTAATTAGATAATCGACAATTATATAGATCCCACACATTTATCTAATGCATGCATACTCAACAAAAGTTTCACAGACTGGTACCAGCGCCACTTCAGGGGCATTATCATCTCCTCATTTTTAATGAGGTATATACTTAAAGAGTGTGGATCATATTCCGATAGTCTCCACGAGCACTATATGTAGTCTCTCTTCAAGAGCACTACATATTAGAAAAGTGATTGGACTCTGTTTTAAGAGGCATATATGAGGCAGTTATTCAGACCTCAAGCGTGTTTTAACACGATTTGGTCATTGCGAGATGCATGGTTTAACCTGCTGTGACAACTTCTCATGTCTGCATCCTCAAGCAAGTGACAAAAAATATTTTCCCAGAGCTATTACAGTTATTTGTTTTAATCATGAGTGATCTCCAACACCTCAATTACATCCAATATATTGGTGTGACAAAACAAATGAGATGTCTCACGCCAATTCTAGTGGTAGCCAAACTTTCTTTGATCAGGATAAAACTTAATCAGATAACCTATTTAAATGTCGACATTGCTTACTGCAACCTTTATGTGGTGCATGTCATCTCCATGACTTCAAGGGAAAACCCCTTTAAATTTTGTCGACATAATACATGCCATCTTCAGACGGCAGTCTTTCTCCCCCTGGTTAAGGCGGGAGATACTTTTTAGGTTATCAACATAATTCGCACCATCCTCTTGTGGTGACTTTTATCCCCCTTATTAAAGTGGAAGAACCTTAAAGGTTATCAACCTTGGTCACACCAACTTCTGGTGGTGGGTTGTCATGCCAACTTCTGGTGGCATCTTAGTCTTCTTGATCATGGCGGAAATGTTACTATCTCATTTCTGGAAACTTCTGGTTCCATAGTTTTAGCTGATTTTCAAAAAAATACTACTCATGATAGTTTTTAGAAACTAATTAAACCACACAATAGGTATCCCAAAAATAACTGCAGGCTCGATAAAAGATGAGACATTTCACGCCGTTCCTTGTAACGACTTACTTCCTCCCCCTAATGGCGGGAATACAGTCTCATCTGCAATAAGACATTACCAGCTCAGGGTTTTAAATGTCTTATGAATCGAAACCAACATATATATATATAGGTGACGTCATCGACCAAACACGTAAATTGTAAGGTTGCTTCGCAAGACATAATTGATGGTAAATAGTTGGTCGAGCAATAAAATAAAGATGCTTAAATAAGGAACTCAACTAGTCCATGTCGAGTGCGCACATGTGCTAACTATATGCTCTATATAACAACAACTGAAGGCAGTCATCAAAAGCCTATAAACTTACCACCAAAATAAATGGACTTAATTGGAAAGTCCAAAAATGGATGCGCAACCACGAGATTTGCACAAACATTTTGGAAAAATCTAACATTACGTGTTAATATAACAAGAGACCATCTAGTAGATGCATCTATCAACAGTAAATTATTGAAATAATTGTTCATATTGCAGGGTGAATATGTCCTGCAATTGCCACCTTGAATCCTTTCTAGGAATTAATGTTGGTGATTCAACAACGAGTTACCATAATTTTAATGTTAATGCAATTTAATAACTAATTGTCTCAGGGAACAAACAACACAATTTACATCCTCATATGATAGAAGCTTCGGGTTCTGTAAAGGATGTTTATGAGCCTTTCGTATCATTCTACTCATTTTGATAGAGCTTGGGTGTCCAAACCACACATGCCCGAGCATGAATAATTCAAGGGTCATTAAACTTCTGGCGAATAACAACGTGGAATTCGACTGTTTGAATTCTCCTATGGCACACCCCATAATAGAGAGCCTTACGCTTCTTTACAACATGCTTCTGGCACCAAAAAAAAAATGAAGTAACAAAATACTCCATAAAAATGCTCATTTATCGTTTCAAGGTGGTAATACCAAATATTCTAAAACTCAACAGATTCTTCTGGAAGCTGATAGAATATAAGGCAAATACTACATCACCAAATAAAATGATATACGCCTTTTGCAGACGTCTATCATACTATTTGAACCTGAAATGATATTTTACATCTCACAAAACCTCTACAAGGTTATAAAAGTGGTTCGAAAAATATCTGTTTGTTGTTTCTTCTAAATTTGAATTTGAGACAAATATCTTCATCGTCCATATCTTACTGGATAGATTATTTCTGGAATCCGTATCCTTTGATATAAATTGATGAGAGAAAAATAGTAGAGCCATTAACAAAAACATTTAGTAACCATGGGCTACTTCAGGAACCCAAAATTTTATGGCTATTCCTAAATTCCAACTATTTCGATAGACCAGTTATGGAGTCTATTTTATGGATTACTGCTGGAACCCATAAATTTTGGACTATTACAGGAAGGCACAAAATATATGTTGGACTACTTCTGGAGTCGACAACATCTAATGTATTGCTTTTGTAATCCATTACTTACAAAAATAAGCAAAGAAAAATAAACAAAACTTAAAACAAAGGATAAACATCAAAACACATATGATACTAATATAATAAAAACAAATCTCCAACTTCCTCACCCTTAGGGTCGACGAAATATTTATTTACAAGTGTGCAAATGGACACACTTTTTACAAAATTACATGAATATCGGTTACAGGTCACCTCAGGGACCAACGATACAAACCAGCTAGCACTTTTGTAATGGGTCACTTCTGGGACCGACCTGCTAGTGGAGCGTGCCTTTTATATCCATACCATGCCACATGATATTCCAGCTTTTGGTGGAATTATTTCAAACTTTCTGGAAATTATAAAAGCTGAGAAAATCAAATTTACGCTATCCTTCAGGGATGCGATAATTTCTCGCTTTACCGGTATTAAAATTATTAGTACCATAATAAAATGATAATCAAAGAAAATTATCAACTTTTCGGAATCACAATCCTTTACCTTTGTAAACAAAAATAAATACACTTACTAAAATTATAAGCACCCGCCTTTAGAAAGGGTACTTATATTAATGTCTTCTTCTCATAGGTATGATTTAGTAATCATCAACCGGTCGAGAAACTAACACCCTGTTCATAGCAGAGAAGATATAAATGATTAGTACTAGCTTAATACAAAGCTAAAAGCCCAAAAATTAATAAAAGCTAGAAGGGGGAAGAAAAATGATATTCTCTTCCTGTCTTTATCGTCGGCATCGTTGTATCTCCTCTACTCATGATTTTCTCTCCACCAACGTCCTAAGGAGTCTATCGTAGTTATCGAGCAATTCGTGCTGATAACGTATTGACTATTAATATGTCAAAGCCTCGAAGGCACTGGTGGTGCTGTATAGTTGATATAAAGAAACTACTAGTGCTATTAGTTTAGTACACAAGAAAATGAAGGAAAAGCTAGCCACGACTTTCTATTACTTTTTCTGTTTTTCACATTTCTTAAAAATGTACATATTACAAAGTGGGACAATGGCTATTTATAGCCGAGAACAATACAAGTCGGTGAAACATAAGGGTGATACGTAACCAGAAAATGTGTCAATATTATATTCAATTCTTAACGGTTAAGCATACTCTAGCTTAGTGTTTATCTTGTTGGTGGCATAAACTGAATTTTATTCCTTGACCAAGTCGGTGGATCAGCCACGAATAGGCTCTTTACACAACATACCTAAATATTTGGAAAATATATTTCGATATCGTTGTTATAATATCGTTATCTATATATACTTGACTAGAACATTAATTCACATGACAGTGATCCAATTTTATATTTGGTGCGATATTTTTTTTATTGAATAAACTTGTTAATTTTATTTGAAATAAATTCTGAAATAATTTCAAATTATATGTTGTCTATTTAGATATCGTGATAATGTCCAACTTAATGTATACCATTAAGTGATCTCAAATTATTTATAACACATGTGCCAGCACGACAGAACACGTTACGTGTTGTGCCCGTGGGCTATGTTGTGCCTAGCTTTTGACTACAAAAGTACAGTACGACACAACACGTTTAAATCATTGACACAGCCCAGCACGGCACATGACACGTAAAGCACGCGATTTCGTGTGCCAGGCCTGCACGTTTTACACCTCTATTCTTCACCTTCTCAATCAGAATTATCTTATAAAAGGCATGTTAGTTAGAACGTATTATGTTTTTTGATGAAAACATGAGATACTTAATCAGTCGAAGCTTAACTTAATATTTGGTTAAGAATCGTGCAAAATCCCCTAATAGGATAACTTACACAATGACAATGAGACATAATATTTTCAAAGACAGGTTGCGACAGTATCTCTTTCTTTGCGATAAAATGCAGGGAAAAAACGTGCGCAAATAAGTGAAAGAAAAATAATTTCATCAAAAACGGGAGCGCCCAGATATCCGAAAAAAATAAACAAACAAGAATGTCTACGGAATGCAAATTATGAAAATCAAAGATGCAAAATTTTAAGGAGCATTCGGTTCGTCAACTTGGCCGCTCTGAGAAGCTTGATCTATGCGAGCACCTTCATCATTCGAAGAAAGATCAGGACAAGAAGAATCTTCAGCATCAGTTCGAGAGGCATCCTGAGCATCGCCTTCACAAATGTGAGAATAATTAATCACATCAGTGGCACCATCACCAGCTTCTGTCTCCTTCAAAGGAATATCCCGAGAATGTTTACTCTCATCAAGGGAATTCTCACTGCATAAGCTGTAATCATAATTTTTTACCTAATGTTGGACACTTTGACTTGTCTTGTGAATCTAGTCAAGTTACAATTTTCTTAAAGTTACAAACAGAAGTGAATTTGTAGACAATATTTTGCTGTTTCATATCTCAGTTGCTTAAGGCTATATTTTGACGAATTCGCTTAGCTTGCTTCAGTAATTAGGCATCAGGATCTTTCTATTGAGTTTGTTTTTCAAAATATTCTGAAAATTTAAACTACTTACCGATCAGTTCCATCTTGTTGTCTGTACTCCATGTACTGTTTGCTAGTAAGTAAGCATCAAAAACACAGGAAATACAATCTAATCACAAAAATGATAATTTGCTAGTAAACCCATCCTATGTTCAACAGATGTTCTAACATAGAAGATTCAAAGGTACATGAAGATGCCATGAATAGCATCTTCACTCGATAATAGAGAGGCAGACAAAGTCAAACCTCAGACCTTCTCTGGCAGCCGTTGGCATCCCCGTATCTCGTCCAGCACTGGTACTGGCGACCACATTCCAACCGTTGGATTGTTTGTTGAGCAGTTTAGTCTTGAAAGCTAATCGAAATTCTACCTCCGCATAAAATGGGAAAACAGAGTTTGATGATGTTTGTATGCGTCTCCTGATTGGAACCGGCACATCTGCAATTATATGCATCGCTGCGCGCTTCTTACTCTTAGTCCCAGGTGCCGACGTCTATCAGGGGCTTTTTCCGTCGGGCCTGACAACTTCTTAGAATTTATGTATTACACGCCTGACAAATTATGCAAGCAATAGCTGTCGATAAAGACTAAGATTAACCTAGCAGATATATCAAATACCCACCGGAAGTTTTTCCACACAAACAAGTTGTTTAAAACTCTTTCAACAAATCTTCTTAGAATCCTCTAACTTCTGCAAACTGTATCCATCCCCTGGAAAAAAAATTGATCGCGCACTGCGGAATCAAAATTTGAACGAGTCAAACCTCTTCCGGCGCTAAATCCACAGGTATTTTTCCTCTAGTACTTAAGATTTTTTTTTTTTTTTTTGTCTTCTTTTGGCTATCATGGGACTTTTGTATGTATCTTATATCTTTTGCTTATGGTATATTTTGAAGTGATTTTAGCTCGCCTTGTGGTGTCGCAGGATTTGGTCCTTGATGATGAGTTTATCACCCAATCGAAAGCGCAAACAAGGGTTTGGTAAGATCCCTGCTACTTCAAAAACATTACAAGAACAAGGGGTAAAAGATAATCATGTCCGTCCATGTAAAATCAGTAGAATGTCCTTATCTTCTGTTCCAAGCCTCCCTGGTGACTGTCTGGATCTTATATTTAAGTGCCTAAAAACTAGAGATGATCGCAATTCTTTTGGGTTAACTTGTCATCAATGGCTTCATATTCGGGACAACAATCAGGAATCCTTATGGTGTAAATCCAGAAATTATGAGCCAGCGGATTCAAAAATTAGTTCAGAAAGCGCTGCAATAATTATTTGTAATCTGTTGATTCGATTCCAAAACCTCCAACGTTTGTCTCTAAAAGGGTGCCCGGGGATATCAGAGGTTGTTACATCAAAGTCACAGTCCTTCGGCTCCAAAGTTCGAACTCTGGACTTGCGTTTTTGCTCCGTGTATTCTGATATGCAATTGGCTTTAGTATTTTCATGGTTTCCTCGCTTGACACGCATTAATTTGCACTATTCTAATATTAATGACAATGGTTTGGCGGCCCTGGCCAAATGTTGTTCATCCTTAGAGACAGTTAACCTCTCCAACTGTTGCTCGATTACTGACTCAGGATTAAGTTGTCTTTTACAAAACTGTCGAGAACTGCGTTCACTGTTTATTTCATACTGCAGCAGTATAACAGGTATTGGCTTTCTAGGGTGTTCACAAACCTTAAACCGACTTGGAGCAGGCGGATACAAACATAACCAAGAGGTGCTTAACGCTATTATTAGTGGCGGTGAACTTGAATATCTGTATCTCGAGACAGCACCTGATGAATCAGCCAAGATCGAAGATGCGAGCATTATTAATATTGATACAGAAGCAGTTCTAACGATTTCAAGAGGTTGCCCTTTATTGAAGGAACTATTCTTATCTAACTGTGAGGAGGTAGAGCTGGAAGGATATGAAGCTATAGGTATGAATTGCAAAGAATTGGAGAAGCTTTACGTGATGGGGTGCCAAAGGTTATGTGATACGGGGTTGCAAGCTATATGCGATGGATGTAACAAGCTTATCGAATTATACATAGATAGAGAAAAAAATAGCTGCAGCAGCTCTGCTCTTGAGCAATTCAATTTCAAGGGGAAAAAACCTGAATTGATTTTATGGCCGTGTTCGTAGGTTTTCGAGTTGGTTTTAATTCAATCTTGTGCTGACACACTGCATATAGTCTTTGGTACTGCTGAGAACTTTGTATACTATTTCCAGAGATTGATATTCCAGTGAATTTGCAATGCTTACTTTGTTAGTTGGCTATTTGGTCATGGGTTGGGCTACGTGCACAGTCACACTGCTTTATTTTTATTTAAAATTCAGGGTCCGCGAGTTATAACCCCAAATGTATCACTATTCATCCACAAAAAAACTCATCAGAACAAAAGTAACACAAAAACCCCAAAAAAACAAAAATAACACAAATACCCCAAAAAATTTGATGAAACAAATTTTGAAATTTGGGTTTTTTGTACCGATTTTGTTTAAGATGGAGTTTTAATGGATCCCAACATAGAACGTGATTTTTGTACCACAAGTCTGGTCACCTTGGGTTTTTATAACTAGTTCTGTAAAATTTATGTAGTATACTAGATGACTGCTGCAGCAGTTAGGCCGACTAAAAATTTAAACTAATTTGAGTCGGCTTTATACTAATTTTCGTATTTCACCACCATCTAACTCGAGCCGGAGTTTTGAGTCGAGAGTTTTATTTCATACATTGAAGTGTTTGTAAAAAGAGTCAATTATTATTATGACCCTATATATTACTGATTTTACTCTCGTGACCCCAGGGTCATATAAATAAATATGTAAATTATTCTTAAGGCCCTACCATAATATTAGAAGTTAGATTACCAAAATAACCTTCAATAAAATATTAAATTCCAGGATACGTATCGTTATATCCCCATTTCTTTCTCCGCCAGTTACATAACTGCAAACACTCTCGGAAAGGAAAAACACTCTCAGAAAGAAAATTTTTAAATATGTTTCTACTCTCGATAAATTGTTAACTGAAATTGTTAAATTCTACTCTCAATAAATTGTTTACTGAAATCCATCATCAAAAACGATTTTTTATCATCATAAAAATGGGAAAGAGAAAACCTAGAAAAAAGACGAATTCTGAATATGATCCAGAAGAACATCAAACATTGAAGCAATTACAGAGAGGTATTTTAGTTGTTAAAACCTTTACTTGTTTATGTTACTTGTACTTGATAATTAAAAGTTGAATTTTTATTCTGAAGGAGCATTGAAATCTGGGGGGAAACTTAACAAACGGAAAAGAAATCAAATTGTAGAAGATAGTGAATCAGATGAAGAACAAACTAATCAGATGATGAACAAACTAATTGAAGAAGAAAGTCAAAATGAATTAGATGAAGAAAGTGAAAGAGATGTTGAATCTTCTGAAAGAGGTATATGTTTTAGTTGAAATTTGTATCTTATTTTTTGTATGATGAATTTCTGTGCGAAATTTGGATCTTCGGAATTGGTTTCATGTTTGATATGTTTACATTTATATGTACGAAATGAATGATCTTCGAATACAGTTTGATACAAATTTTTGTGAAGATATTACTCACATACTTTGTACTGACAGAAAATGAATGCTTTGTGAAGATATTAGTCACATACTAAAATTTGTTTTTGTTTATGTAGAAATCATCAATAAGAAGAAAAATGGTAAATGTAAGAAGAATATTAATGTTTCTGATGGAGAAGGTATTAAATCTATGTTTTTCCAATGTTGTAATGTCTCAAGTTTACTAGTATTCATGTTGATTTATTTATTTTTCTAAGTTTAAAAGTGTGTGTGTAATATCTCAACATACAAAAAATTAACAAATCAACTTTTTAGTTAATATAAACTTGTTTTTGTTTATGTAGAAGCAATCTCAAAACGTAAGAAGTCTAAGAAAGACTTATGCTTTGTCTCGACTCTCTGACTATTTATTTTTACAAAGTTTTTATAGTACATGTTGATATATTATAGATTTGTAGATTAACATTATATGATTAATCTAATCAAGCAGAGAGTCGAGACATTATCTAATCCCGTATTATCTAATCAAGCAGAGAGTCGACATATCAGTTGCAACTAATAAGATAGATTGGTTTTAAAAATCATTATGCTGGGGTCCGTCTCATCCAACTAATCAGTGGCACACACCAATACGACCTGTTTGTTTTGTTCACTAATGAATGACTAAGTGATGGTATACCCATATGACCTGTTTTGTAGGCAATGCCCCTGTTTATTATACCCATTCTAGAAATTGCTTTCAGGTATAAGATATATCATCATATCATAAAGACATCAAAATTTGTTCAAGTCGAAGCAGTTCCTTGCAAATTATTATAAGCTTGAGTAAATACCTTAAGTGTATGTGTGATGTAGGGAAAATCTTTTCCTTCTTAACTTATCCTCTACATTTGCTGCTTTACTTATTCATCTTAGGTTTCAGTTCCTCTTCTACCTGTTTATCATCTTAGGTTTCAGTTCCTCTTCTTAACTTATCCTCTAAATGTTCTCGTTTGAAGAATGAAATTTACCTTTTGAAAGAGTTTGTAGATTAACATTATATGATTATATCTCCACATACAATTTTTTTGACAAAATCAACTTTTAGTTAATAAAATCAAAAGTGTGATTATTATCTTCACACTTCAATTTTTGGCTGTTTTGAGTAATATATCTACAAAACAAAGTGTGATTATTATCTTCACACTTCAATTTTTGGTAAAATCTAACTTGTTTATGCATATATATGTATGTTATGCAAATTTAATTATTTTTACTAAAATCATTGTGTGATTATTGTCATGCTAAAAAGTCATATTTTTGTTTATGTAGAATCAAATGAAGCAAGAAAACAGAAGACATCTAAGAAAGGTTCTCCAAAACAAAGAAAAAAAGTTAATTTGGGTGTTGGACCATCTAAGAAGGGTATTAAAAAATAATCTATTTTTAGATGTTTGTTATTCAATTGTATGGTGAATGTGTTTCAAATAAGTAAAAATGTTTCAAATTTGTTTTTGTAGCATCTGGAGACAGGCCATATAGAGCAGCTTTTAACGGTTTGGCTTCTCTAGTTACTGCAATGAAGAAACGAAAAGTAAAATTGACTGCTGAACAAATTAATAAGATTAAAGAATCTCCATTTGGGTACTTGTTCTTACTGTTCTGGGAAAGAAACTATAAGGCATCTCACTGGGAAAAATTAAATGATGCTTGCATTCAGTTGTTGATGTGTTTTAAAGAAGCAACAGATGATGAAATAAAGTTTGAATTTGTCAAGGATGATGTAACATATGTTCTGACGTCCACACTGGCGGAGTTCAGTTATAACTGGGATGCCATTCTTTGAAGACAGGCAACGTGAAACAAAGGAGGCAATGTATGGTGGTGACTTTAAAGAGACTGAGTTTTACATTAGGAATTTTGGTGATCGTAAATCTGCAAGAAAGAAAGAGATAAAAAGGCATCTTTAAATTGTTAGGATTTCAGAAGATGAGGAAATTGATGATGAGAGGAAACTGAAGATGATGAAGGGAGGAAATGGAACAGTCTCCTAATTTGTTAGAAGATGAAGATGAGGAAATGGAACAGTCTCTTAGTGTATCAGATGAAGTGAGATAGAAATGAAAAGTCTATAATAAGGAGGAAAAATGAAGATTTGGCGATGCTTATAGGACTGTTCATGTGCAATACTCTCTTCTTTACAACTAAATATGCTGGTGCAATAAAGGAGAAGTATCTTGGTTTAGTTAAAGATTTTGAAAAATGCAAAACCTTGTCATGGGCGCATGTGATCCATACACATTTGGCCAAACAATAAATAAAATTTCAAGAAACCACAGAATATTACTGGATGTGTTTATCTGTGGTGAGTTATAACAAAACTTTGTATGTTTATCTTGATCAAGTATTTTTTCAATTTGAAAAAATAGTTATTTTACAATGAATTCATACAGATTTGGTTTGTGAGCATACCCACATAGTGACGCCAGATCTTTAGCAAAACACAAATTTGTTCCAAGAGCAGACAGGTGGAACTTGAAGATATTTCCAAAGAGTACTGAAAGAGATGAATACGACAAAGGTATGGAGAATCTTCTATTTGTGTTAAACCTGCATCGTATTTGTGTTAAACCAGCATCGTATTTGAGAGATATTTGAAATCGTAGTACCACTTCTATTTGTGTTAAACCTCCATCGTATATATTTCCTACAATCGTTGTCTATATGTTTAAGATAGCATCTGCATATCTATTTCCTACAGTCGTTGTCTCTATGTGCATGTGTTTATAGTTTCTGAAAGAAAAATATAGTTGTGTGAATAGTTTTTGCACTATAATTGCAGTTTAAAAAAAAAATCATTGAAGGGTTCACTGAAAATGAAAAATTGGTACTGAATAACTATAAAGAACATAGAGAAGACAAATATCAAGACTTGAGGATGACTATAAAGTCAAATTGGGAACAAATGAAGAAATATGATGGTATTGATGAACAAACTGTGGCTAAAATGAAAGAACTGATGAATGAATCTATTACAAAGCTTTCTCAGACATTCTTCCTGATAATGATGTTGCGAACATATTATTAGGGTTACAGGTATACTATGTAGTTCTTTTTTTCTATAAATATATTAACATGAATACTAGTAAATAAACATTTTTTTTAATTATTTTATTACTAAATTAAGCAGGAAGTTCAGAAAGATGTCGGAGATATTAATAAAGAGCCAATTGAAACTGGTAGTTCAGAAACGAATGTTATTTTTCCAGAACAATGTCGTATTGCTACTGATACAGGAAAAATTAGTTATGCTCCTGAAGTACGGGATGTTGTTGATGATAGGAAATCAAGTAAGTTTTACATCAGGAGAAAACGAAGTTTGACAGAATCTAAATCTAATATACAAAAAGATAATGTTATTTGTAAGGATTCAGAAGAGAAGGATATTTACGACAAGAATAACAATGCAGTTGATGAAATTATTGAAAAGCTTGAAGAGGTAAATTACAAAAAAAGTTAATTTTTGATGAACATTGTTGATTAACTTGAGACATTATATAACAGTACTTTATTTCAGGAAGGAATGATTAAAGACATTACATCATTGGTAAAAGTTACAAGTGAATCATCTAAGACAATAGAAGAGCTTCAACAGGTAATTAGAATATTTATGAATATAGATTATGGTTTGCTGAGCATGTGAATATAATCTTCACATTAAAAAAATGTGAAGATGAACCTCATAGAATCAGTTTTAAGTTAAATTTTCCATTAATAGAGTATGGTAAGCTGAATATATTTATTTTATATGTAAGAGTCTGTAGAGAAATACCATGTGAATATAATCTTCACATTAAAAAATTGTGAATATGAACCTCACAGAATCAGTTTTAAGTTAAATTTTACATAAATAGAGTATGGTAAGCTGAATATATTTAACTATAAATTTTCTGTTATCGTGTCTGATGTTTATTGCTCTTCATCTTTTTCAAGTTTAACTATAAATTTATGTTGACAGACTTAAATGAAATGAATCATGTTTGTGAGCATTTTTAGGATGGAGATAGTGACTCATTAATCCAAAATATTGATGAATTGCTACGATCTACTAGCAAAGAGAAGATAGATATACCAGCAGAAGTGACTCCAGTTGTTACAAATGAAAAAGAAACCTTGTCTATTGGAGACATATCATCATTGGAAAAAGTTACAAATGAATCATCTAAGACAATAAAAGAGCTTCAACAGGTAATTAGAAATATTAATGAATATAAAGTATGTGCAATAGTCTGCAGAGAAATACAATGTGGTGGTTATAATAATTTTTGGGGATTTAGGTTTTAAGTATATTTAAGTTAATATCATCACAGAACTGAAAATCCTAAATTGGGGATTTAGGTTTTCTGGCTGAAAACCCAGAAACAGAATTAAAATTGTGAATATGAACCTCACAGAATTAGTTTTAAGTTAAAATTGTGAATATAATTATTAGAAATAATAATGAATATAGATTATGTGTATTACTCTGCAAAGAAATACCATGTGAGTATAATCTTCACATTGAAAAAATGTGAATATAAACTTCACAGATTCAGTTTTAAGTTAAATTTTACATAAATAGAGTATGGTAAGCTGAACATATTTATTTTTATGTCTAAAAGTCTGTAGAGAAATACCTCACAGAATGACAAGAATGTGTACACTTATTTTTGTTGATTAATTTGAGACATTATTTGAGATTTCAGGAAGGATTGAAACAAGGCATTACTTTCAATGAAGGCATACCATCATCGGAAAAAGTTACAATGGAATCAGCCAAGAAAATAGACGATCTTCAAAAGGTAATGAGAATATTCATAAAAAATAGAGTATATTTAACTGACCACATTTATTTTATGGGTAAAAATCTTTATAGAAAGACCATGTGTATATAATCTTCACATTAAAATTCTGTGATTATTAACCTCACAGAATGGTTTATTTATTTTTTGTACTGAGAATATCTAGAATGTGTACTAACAGATTGTTGGATTTTTCATTTTTTTCTTGTGTACTGACAAAAGTAGTCGTTTAGATTTTTGTCAAAGTTCTATATACTTAATTGAAATGAATCATGTTGTTAGCATTTTCAGGATGGAGATAGTGACTCATTAATTCAAGAGAATACAGATATACCAGCAGAAGTGAATCCAGTTGTTACAAATGAAAAAGAAACCTTGTCTATTGGATTTCAGTTGAATGAAACACCTGTAAAGAAACATATTCTTCTGATTCTAGACTTGAATGGGGTACTTGGTTGTTTTGGATTTAGGAAAACACCTAAATTACGCTCATATTGCCATCACTTTGTGCGTTTTTGTGTTGCGTCATTTGAATAAGTGTTGTTTTGGTCTTCAATGGCTCGGTAATCTTCTAAATAGTACTCTATATTTATTTTTTTTATACTTAAAGAAGCTAATATACTTATATAGTTTGTGTTATATACTTATATCGTTTGTGTTATAATCATTGCAGGTACAATACTGATGATGCAATGAATATGATATTACCACTAGAATTGGATAGGAATCAATAAAGATATGGGTACTTTATATAATTATTGTTAATGAATCACCTTATTTTATTTTGTGCATCATGGAGTTTGTTGCTACTATTGTTAATCTTAAAAAATATATTCAGCTTATCATTATCTTAAAATCCTGTTTATATGTATTACTGTTCTAGTTTAATTTCTTGACTAAATAAAACATGTGAATAATTTCTGCACAGAATATATGTATCTTAATAAGATTTCTTAGGTTCAGGTTATCACTATATAACTTAATAAAATTACTTAGGTTCAGATTTCTTACGTTCAGAATATATAAGTTAATCTTAAAATCTTGTTCATGTTTAATCTGGGCTAAAA
Organism: Papaver somniferum; assembly: GCF_003573695.1. NCBI lineage: Eukaryota > Viridiplantae > Streptophyta > Magnoliopsida > Ranunculales > Papaveraceae > Papaver > Papaver somniferum. The sequence goes on from NC_039358.1 coordinate 212,403,605, forward strand.
TAAATGTGTGAATAATTTCTTCACAGAGTATATTCAAAAAAAAGTGTGATTATTATCTTCACAGGCACAAACAAGTGAATATAATAAAGAGAGCTGTGAAGTTATAGAACTTTTCAAGAGCTGTAGATACTTTTCAAGTTCTTTTTAACCTGTATTTGTTCAAAAAAACATAAATGTAGCAATTCAGAACTAATGTAACATTTCAAAAATTAGATTTGCAGCATTTCAGAAATAATGTGACATTTCAGAACTGATGTAGCCAAGTATTTTGTTCAAAAAACATAAATGTAGCATTTCAGAAATAATAAAGCCAAAGTATTTTCCCAATCCATGTCCTCTTCTTGTAGTAGCATTTCAGAACTAATAGTTGTGTAGACAACTAATAATTTGTTTAAAAGTTCACTTATAAGCCAAAGTATTTTCCCAATCCATGTCCTCTTCTTGTAGTAGTTGCGACTGGAGCTTCACCAGGGGGATCTGGACAGGTTCTCTTGTTGTGAAGAGTTAACTTTCTGCAGTTACCACACATTCGTTTTTTCTAGGCTTTTCAGAATGAGGTATGTACCTTTTTTTTCTGTCTTCCAGGTCCTCTAACAACAGTAGGAGCATTAACCTTATTGGCTTCATCAACTTCATTTGGTTTCTCAACATCAGGAATGGGGACAATTGGATGTGAATAGGCATTTCGATAACAATCAGTTGTAAACGCAAGATCAATGTAATGGTATACAGTGTGTTTAGAGTACCTACAAAAAAGAAAAAGGACTCATCAGTTAACAGCAATGGAAAACAAAAAATATCAATGTAATATGTAGAAAAGATCAATGTAATATGTAGAAAAGATAACAACAAGAGAAAAAAAAACCTTAGAATGCATTGCACAGCATGGGAACATGGGAATCCGTTAGCATCCCATCTTCGACAAGTACAACTCATAGAATACAACTCCACTAAATGCTTCTTTGGAGGAGCTAATGTATACACTTCAAAAAAAACCATCCCCTGCTGGCTTAACCCTGTAGCTTCTACCAACATCCTTAATGGTCTTAAGTCTGTGTTCCATTCTGGGTGTAAGGACGGATTTCCACTTTTCAGATTCCTTCTTCCTTTTATACATTCAATCCATAAGATTAACCCTAATTTGATCCGCTAAAAATGAACATGGAAGTCCCTTGTCATTTTTTATAAAACTATTGAAAGATTCAATAACACTAGAACTCTTTTCTCCATAACGCATTCCCAAAAATGCATAAGTTGCCCAATTCTCATGAGGAATTCCGTTTAGCCAAATGATCATTTATGCAAGTTGTACAATTTCATGGATTTCAAAGCGGAAGCAAAACCTTGAGGAGTGAGAGCATAGTACGCATACTTAAACATACTAACTGCTTCCTTGTATCTCTTATCATTTTTAGAAACAGGAATATTAAGCTTCATGTGATAAAAACAGAAGGAATGAAAGCATTCTGGAAAAACTTCTGGGACTGCATGTATCATTCCTTTACCTCGATCGCTTATAAAAGTTATAGTTCTTTTCTCATCAAGAATCTCCTTCAAATGCTCTAAAAACCATACCCAATTTGGTTTATCTTCAATGTCAACAATACCAAAAGTTATAGGAAAAATTCCTGAAAATAAACACAAAAAAACATCCGAAAAAAGTAGTGTGAATAATATATCCACAGAACAAAATTGTGAATAATAGTGGGGTGAACCCCGAGTATAATGAACCTGGAATTCTGGAAACTCCTATAAAAATAGCAAATATTAGGGTTATTTTCAAGGCTACCTATTTCATATGTGAATTGGTTGTGATACATGTGGATTGGTTCTATAAAAATATGGGACACTGCCTTAACTAATTCTAGTTATGTACAACTTCATTTGAGTATTTGTAATAGGAATTTCATGGTTGGTTACCCTAAACACTCAAACTCCCCTTAACCAACAAATTATATTGCCTAGTAATACAAATACAATATTATTGAACAGAAAACAAAAAGAATGAATAAAATACCTTGATTTGCATCCTTTCCCACAGCTACCATTAAGGCACCCTTGTGTTTTCCGACAAGAAAGGTAGCATCCAGGATTATCATAGGACGACAGAAGTTAAAGCCATGTATAGAAGCTTCAAAATATATGAAAAATCTCTCAAACTTCTTGGAGACTTTATCAACTTCAAGAACAACTTTACTACCGGGATTATACTTCTTCACAGCATCAACATACCATTCAAAGTCTGAATATGACTTCATATCATCTCCCCATAAAACTTGCTTTCCATACTCAAGACCGGAATAAGCTTGATGGTAACTTAAATCTATCTCATAATCCAATTCAAATATTTTTTGGATATCTGAAGCCTTCTTTTTGTGAGGATCGTGTCTTATATCGTCCATTATCACACTTTGGTACAAACTTACGCTTGCATTTAAATTGGCTAGAATCAGCAGTACCAGCTCCACATGTGTGCTCTTTGTAAAATATTTTAATTTCAAACAGATATAAGTTACCTTGGATGGATGAAGCATGAAATCTCCATTTACAAGTTGTCCTGGCGAACGAAGCACACTATAAAAAGAAAAAATACCTTAAAGTTAAAGAAAAGAAAATTTAAAAAGAAGATACAAAAATATAACTTGAAATGTGTATATTTCCTGCACATGAAAAAATGTGAATACTAACTACACAAGAAACTACCTGAACAGTATAACGATCAGGAACACTCTTTATGATTGGATATGGATATCTGATACTGATACAATACTTACCAACAGCTGAACGAACTACATTTACCCCCCCCCCCCCCCCCACACACACACAAATTGTTGACCAACATCACCAATAACATTCTCCCACTCCTTTAATCTCCTTGGACGAGACACTAGTGCTCCATCTTCAATAAAAGCAGTGATGTTATCTTCAGCCAAGTCATCTACTACATCACCATCATAATCTGTTGATGTTTCCAAAGAAGAACAACTCTCCCCAACAAATTCAATCGACAAGTCAAAACTGCTGATATTATTATCAATGTAGAATAAAATCATTGATTGTAGCTGAAAATCAAGACGGAGAGACACTTTATTGCCCTCGTAGACACAAGTGAAGTAAAAATAAGAATTACGGAGAGAAATCCAACGAGAACAAGCCATCATCTTTAGCTCCTTAATTTTAGATGATGATGTGATAACATGTGAAAATTTTAAATTGCAAAAATGAACAACTGCGATAGCATTAACACCCATATTATCCTCTGCCAAAAAATAACTAACATAAAAACAAAAAGAAAAAGAAGTTAGCTCTAGATATATTTTTTAATTTGTGCATAGCAAGTATGATCCCATATTAGAAATAAAGTGTTATTATTATCTTCACACACACAACAAGTGAATATAATACACTAAAAGAAACCTGTTAGAAAAGTATGATTATTATCTTCACACACACACAAGTGAATATAATACACTTGTTCTTCATCTCTTTTATTTGGTTTAAGTGAAATCAAATTATTCTTTTCCATATACAAGTGTGATTATTATCTTCACACACACAACAAGTGAATATAATACACTATAAGAAACCTGTTAGAAGTGTGATTAGTACAATTGACTCCAATGTGTATTATCTTCGCAAATAAGATATTCTCAGTATGACAGATTAAGATTATAGGTAATTGTACATGTTATCTAATTAGGAAGAATGACTAATATCTTCACAAGATTGCAGCATTGTTTTTATATTGAAGATGTACAGTAAACAAAAACAAAAATTGTACTAATTCTAAACATCAACAATCAGTTTAAGAGAAACATTTATTTCTTCTCAGTATCAACGATTATGATTTTATATTACACATCAGAAACAAAAACAAAAAGATGGAGAAGAAGATGATTATGAAAAAATACCTAAAAATCTTTGAAGTCTCCGTTGATTAGAATGAGCTCAATTTTTACTGAAAATCTTCTCTGAAACGAATTCAATCAGCTCAATATAATTGGAAAAACTAATCTGAATATAATTGAACTCCTAATTAAGTATCGAATCACTAAACCTTGCTCTTCTCTAGAATCGAATCATGGTTTTTCTCTCGAATCGAACACTGAACCTTGATCTTCTCTCGAATAAAATCAGAAATCACTGAACCTTGATCTTCTCTCGAATAAAATCAGAAATCACTAACAATCTCTACCAATCTCGTAGAAAAAATCTTCCTCCCTGTTCTCTCTCTTTTCTCGAATTCTAATAAAATCTCGATCTATTTTTCAGTTATTAACGAAAAAGCAGAAGGAATGTTATTTTTGGAACAAACAAATTTTTTTGGATGACGTCATCACTCTTTTTTATTATAATGACCCTCCGTATTATTCTTTTGACCCTCTGTTTTAAGTGGGCTCAGAAATTAGAAACTCCTGTCAAATCCAAAATCATTAGAGTAAGAAAGAGTGAGGTGAGGATCAAAAACTTAACTCCTCCTTATAAAAAACTGTGCGCAGCAGGTGCTTAGCCTGACTCGGAAGTTAAATAGTGACGACTCTGTAGTTAAATAGTGCCGACTCTGTAGGAACTAATGACAAAAGAAAAAAACAATGCTGAAAATTGCTATATCAAATATCTGGGCGCCTTAATCTTGAAGGCATTAGTCAGATGATGTTGTACGCATGTTATCCACTTGTTAGAAAAATAAGAAGGGCATTTTGGTGATTTGGCAGCCTAAATAAACAGAAAAAATGTTAGGTTTTCTTCTTTCTCTGTCTCTGCTTTACTTCTGTTTTGTTCAACAACGACAACTTTAACTTCACTAGGCTACTAGGCTACGACTATCACCACCTTTCATTACAGCCTCTTTCTCTCTTTACCACCGCTACCACCACGTTAGTAGATATATATATATATATATATATTTTTCTGATTTTCCGAGATGGATTATGAATGGTGTTCGGTTCCTTTTGATTCGGTTACCGAGTTGAACAGCTATGTTCTTTCTTATGGATCCTCTGTTTTTTTTTATTGATTAATCCATCGATGTTTTTCTAAAAATCAAATACTCTCTCCGTTCCTTTTTAATAGGCTGGTTTCCTAAAATAAATGTTTCAAATAAATAGGCTGATTTCTTAATTCAGAAAGTCAAATGTTACTTTAGTTTTCTGGGACCACTTTTTTCTTAACTTTTTTTGATGATAAGGTCATGTGGATCATTTTATTATACTTCTTTTGCTGACAAGTGTCACGGGGACCAATTCACTTCACTTCTTTTATTGACAAGTGTCATGAGGACCACTTTCAATGATTAGTTCTCTTAATTTCCTTAATTTCTCTAAACACAAAAACCATCCTATTAAAAAGGAACGGAGGGAGTACTCTGTAATTTGGATGTGTAATAGATAAAATTAGTGAATGGGGTATGATTGAATTCGTTATTTCTTAGAAAATTGGTATAAATGGTTCTGAGTTACTCAATTTGATTTCTGATCTTTCCAATTTGATAAAATTTCAATCCAGAAATTCTTTAATCAGGAACGGTGATATTAGAAATTTCTTTCAAATTTGTGAGACGTAGGATAATTAAGCTGTCTACTGCAAAAAAAATCTGAAGAAAAACGATTGAGAATTGATCAATTTTGAGAAATTAAATTTTATTTTGAAACTCAATTTTGAGGACCATGAAAGTGTGACGGACAAAATCCAATTTGTAGTTGCAGGAAATTCTACACTACACCCCTCATATGATTTCATTAATATTCAACTCATTTTTAGATTTACAATCTTAATTTTATTGATGAATCTTTGAATATTCTTACAAGAAAAGATAAGAGAATCAAGAATAACCTCTACTCTAGACTTTCTCTCTCCTATTTAATTATTTCTTACTCAAAAAATATCTCTCCCTCTTTCCTCACAGCTGAACGACTATTTATAGGGAAATACATAGTGGATGACAGCTAATTTGTCCTTTATTTTCGGATATGGCTTGCGACATTCTCACAACCTTACAAATATTAATCTCGCAAACTCTCTAATTTTCGCAGGATCATCACATCTTTCTCATGATTTTAGCTGACGTCATTTATTATATCGTTTCTGAAATTGTTCTGCGACGCTGTTGTGTTGTGTTGTTGATAATTTTGCTGAAATATTATTGCTGCGAGATTTCTGATCCTACATCTTTCCTCTTCTCATATATTCTCTGCAAAGTAGAGAATGATGTGAGAAATGACGCAGTTGTTCATCTCTTCATATTCTGCATTTATCACACGTATTCTTTCTTCCATTTGTTTCTTGACACGTCTTTTGTAACCGTTGCTTTTTAACCTCTTATATCTTTCAGTATTAATCGTGTTTATCTTCTCGAGGAAAAATTCCCTATATATATACTCTTTCTCATTCTCTTTTTCTTTCTTTTTATTTTCTCTGCAACTTCATCGTTCTTCTGCAAATTCCGTTATTGCAACTTTTCTTCTTTTTTCTTCAATCTTTTTAAATTCTTCTTCATCTTCATACTATTTCCTCTGCAGATCTTCATCATTCGTAATTTTCTTCGAAATAATCTTCATGCTAGTGTTTTCCATGGATTCATCAAGGTTAGTTTTCTTTTTCTTCTTTATGGGTTTTGCTGAAACTGATCTTGTTTACTGCCTTATTTGATGTTGTTTATGTGATTCCCATATTGTTGTTATTTCAGCAAAAGCGCCTCCAACACTAAATTTACGGTTCAGAACCCTAATATTCCCGAACCGCGGCATAAGATTGTTGCGCATAAAAGAAAGTCTGCGAATCAGAAGGTAGTAAGAAACATTATCCTTTTCTAATAACAATATTGTTGCCTCTGTTTCTTATCTGGATTGTAATTCGCAGGGTGATAAGGATGTCAATAAACGTCTCAAGAAATCTCGCCACCTTAAAACTGTTGAAACTTCTGTTCCATTCCACTTACTTATCTCTTCTAAATCTCCTGTGACATCTTCGCAAGATAAACCATCATCTCCAATTCGCGAAAAAGCTTCCTTAGACTTCATTTCTACAGCTGACCTTTCAATGATTGAAAATCTCATTATTGATCCCTTTGTATATGAAACTTCTTCTCTTCCTATTGATAATATTTCTCAACCTTCTATCATTGCCAGTTCTCTACCTGAGTCTCTTCCCTTTTCGAAAGAAACCATGGAAGGAATATATATTGCTTTCAAAGTTTTGTCTGAGGTTCTGGATGATGGCAAGAAGTCTTCCATTTATCCTGTCAAATCTAGTATGTGCGAAATTCTGAGTAGGTATTTCGGTTCTGACAGAGCTGCTTCGCAAACAGCTTTGGAATAAGAGTGCAATGCTCTTCGTCTCGAAAATCAAAAGCTTCATAATGTTTTTTTGGATCGTGACAACCTTCGCAAGAAGAATGATGAATTGAGAGGTATGATTTTCTTATCTGCGTCTTCAATTTGCCTTTTTAATGGTTTTATTCTTCCCATATTTAATTATCCTTGAAAACCCTCTTTCGCATGTTAAGCCTTAAACCAGAAACGAATAATGGAGAGATATCAATTTGAATCTTCTGTTGAAGAAGCCCGTGTTGATAAAGAATTTTTGATGGATCAATATAACCAATTAGATAACCTCTATCCATATTCTCTTGATCATATAAATAATCTTACCAATGAAAATACCCAATTAGTTCAGAGGCAAGATTTATTAAGTAATGAAGTATCTCGCCTTTCTTATTCTTTAACTAAAGCTAATTTAGGGATGAAAACTTTATGAGATGAGAATAAAACCTTATCTCAAGAGAAGCGAACTTGTTTAAACAAGATGGCGATATCTTCGCAACAACTTAGCATTCTTCAGAAAGTATGTGATGACCAAGAGCAATCTCTTCGCTCTTTGAGAAATGAACTTAAAGAAGTAACAGAATCATCTATCGCTGAAAGAGATACACTCATTCAAGGTAGAATAGCTTTCAATGTAAAGGCGAATCAACTTAAAGAACAATATTCCAAATTAGAAGAATCTTATTCTTTTCTTGCGAAGAAAAATGCCTTTCTTATTTCTAAAGAGAAAAATCTTCAGTCTCGACTTAAACGTTTAGTTGGAGATAAATTTGATGACGCAATGGACAGTTGGGAAAATAGTTGTCTGACCTTGATTCAACACCTTATTTCGCAAAAGGAAGGTAGTCATAATAGTTTGACTGCCTTAACTATCTTTTCTTTGTCATATCTTTTTGAGTTCTTCATCTTATTGAAATTTTGTATTCTACCTTTCGCAGAGTCTGAGAAGAATCTTCATTCCTCCATTTCTGTTTTGGAGGATAAATATGCCAAAATTCGCAAAGAAAATGCATTGCTCGTCTCTTCCCTTACTGGTTCTCGCGACCGAGCAGAAATAAGACTTGATTATCTTGCGTATTTTAAGGATATTCAAGATAGGAATCATCAGAGAGCACTTCTTCGTCAAGTTCATCTCCGGGCTGAAGTCCTTGTAAATGATATTTTATTGTCTAAATATCTTCCTCCTACATCAATCGAACCTTTGGAAGTAGATGATGATGAAGTTCCTCGTCCTTCTGATAGTGATTATGATTATGAAAGCGGTCCAGAGGATAATCTCTTGGAAGATGAAGAAGAAATTCCTTCTAAGGAAGCATCTGCTGGTGTTAATCAAAATGAGAATGAAAAAGAAATCTCTTCTGAAGAAGTACTTGCTGGCGATAATCAAGGTGCTAATCAAGGCGAAGATTAGAATCGAAATGAAGGAACGACTTGCGATAATGAGAACATTGGCGAAGAACGTCTATTATCTCCTTCTACTGGAATTAATATTGAAGCATGAGATTCTTATCTAGTTCTATCTTCTTGAATTGTCTTATCTTTATTACTTTTTGCGAATAATATTCTTCAACCAACTTTGGAATCAATTTTCCCTTTTAGTATTTTGCTGGTGAGAAAGATAATGCTTCTTGTTTATTGATTCCCATACTTGCCTCTCATTATCTTTCTTGCGAAAAATAATCTGTTATGAATACTTATAAATATTTTGTTTTTCATGTGGTCTTACTTTTCCTTCCTAATTAAAGGTCTTATTATGCCACCTCTTGTCATTGCGACAAAATCGCAGGACGTCCTTGCACTTTCATGCAAAAATCCATTGATCTTGCCTTAAATTTTTCTTTTGTATTATGGCCTCTTCAAGAATGTTGCGACAATGTGACAGGCCTAAATATTCTTGCGAAAATAAAACCTCATGACATTGTCGTCTTGCGACGAAATCGCAGGACGTCTTCGCACTTTCATGCAAAAACCCATTGATCTCGTCTTATCTTTTTCTTTTGTATTATTGCCTCTTCAGGATTTTTGCACAAATATGACAAGACTTAATACCCTTGCGAGTAAAAATCCTCATGACATTTGCGTCTTAAGACACTTATTAGCTCCCTAATGGAGGGTGCCGCCCTTATCTCCCCCTGGTTTCCCCTTCAAGGAGACGTACTTCTACCATACAAGGTTAGCTCCTCCCATCCAGTCTTAACAATAACCAGTTGTTTTCGCAGCCTCTTATCCCTTTTACCTATAGGGATTATGCTTACGAGACTGCACCCTAAGTGGGGTTTTCTCAGGACGAGTGCATTATAAGCCAAGACTTGTCAAGAATGGCAAGGTACGCTTCAAACACCCCTGGCACTCTTGACTCAACCGTGTACCTCGGCGCCTTGATCAGATCTGCACTCCTTGGGAGAGTCCTTATTACCTTAGTCGCCCAACCTAAGTCATATGCTTAAGCTGAGAATCCAAGGTGCCTCTCCCGGATGGGCTTTATTGACCCCAAATCTCCATGACTCAGGTTCCGGTGGCGGTGTATCCTTTCCCTGATCCATGCAACAGGTACCCGCTAATATGACGTACATTAGGTCTTACATTTGCCTCTTGCGAAATTTTATTCGTGAACTAAGGTGTACGCCATAAAGGTTCGCCCCTTTCTTTTATGTCATTGTTCTGTGATTATCTCTGCGAAAATTTCGCACATCATGATCTTGTTTTGATATGAATAATCTTGCAATTATTCTTTCAGAATCCATAACTTCTCAAAGCTTCTTACGGATAATATTTTTTTAAGTACAACCTGTTCCATGGTCTGTCAAGTCTATGACCAACATCTCTACCTTCTGGATCCATTAATCTATAATCTCATGTTCCAACTATATCCTTAATGATGTAAGGTCCATCCCATTTTTTCGCTAATTTTCCAACATTTTCTCGCTGATATATTGGTGTCTCTCGCAGAACTAAACCTCCTGGTTGGAATTCGCGTACTTTGACATGTTTATTATATTCTCGGGCTAATTTTCGCTGATAATTCTCCATATGTTGTAAAGCTTTTTCTCTTCTTTCTTCTAATTCATCAAGTTTTTTAAGATCAAACCCGCACTAAGATTTTTCTCCTAAGATTCTCTCTTTGTTGTCGGAATAACAACTTCTGTTGGTAACACCGCTTCAACTCCGTATGTTAAACAAAAAGGTGACATTCCAGTAGCTTCTCTTCTAGTTGTATTATAAGCCCATACTGCATTATGTACTTGTTCGCACCGTGCTCTGTGATGTCCTTCCAATTTCTTCTTTAATATATATGCGATTGTTTTGTTTGTTGCTTCTACCTGTCCATTAGCTTGTGGATACAAAAGAATAGATTTTTCACATTTTATTTTAAATGCATTGAGTAACATTTCTATATTCTGTCCTTCAAACTGTTTCCCATTATCATATGCCAATTGCGCAGGAATTCCGAATATGCAAATGATATTTTCGAATATGAATGTAAAGATATCTTTGTCGCGAATATGTTGTACTGCCTTCACTTCTGTCCATTTTGTGAAATAATCTGTTGCGACTATTAAGTATCTTCTTTGTCCAGAACCTGGTAAAAATGGCCCCACAATATCTAAGCCCCACTTCCCAAAAGGCCATACACTGGTTGAAGATGACAATGGTGCTCTAGGTGCATGTATTTTCTTTCCATGTCGCTGAAAATCTTCGCAACGTCTTGATATTTGTTTTGCATCTTCGTGCATGTATGGCCAGTAATAGCCTTGCATTTTTTTCTCTATGTGCCAAAGATCTTCCCCCGCTATGATTGCCAGCATCCCCACTGTGTAACATTTTTAGCACTTTTTCTCCTTCCTCTCGTGTCAAACATCTGAGTGATGGTCCATTAAAGGATTTTCGGTATAGCAGCCCATCTCTTAATTCATAATTCTTTGCACGGCTTTTTAACTTGTGTGTTTCCAATCTATTCCTTGGTGTTTCTCCTTTCGCCAAATATGCATGAATTTACATTCTCCAGTCTGCGATATTGTTCATTTGTTCTTCTTCTTCATCGTCTATTATCATCACGTCCACTTCTTCTTCTTCTTTATTTATTGATGGTGACAGAAGTGTTTGTATTTTTATGCATCTCGCAGTTTGATCTGATTTTTTAGAATTCTTCATCACTGATTCAATTGGTACTTCCGTTAATACCTTTATCTTGTGCGCTTGAAAATATATGTGGAGTTTAAATGATGCATAAAATAATTCTAAGATCAACTTCTCAATCTTTGAGTAATTCTTCTCGGCAGTATTAAAAGTTTTGCTAATGTAATAAATGGGTTTCTCCAGTCCTGCATCTACTCGCAATAACACAGCACTTAATGCATGCGACGTCGTCGCAAGATAGATTAATAATTATTCTCCTGATTCTGCTTTTTGTAAAATAGTTGTATTCATAAGGTGTTCTTTGATCCCTTGAAAAGCTTTTTCGCATTCATCAGTCCATTTGAATTTCGCACCCTTCTTGAGTATATCGAAAAAATATTTGCATTTGTCTGATGATCGCGAAATGAATCTCCCCAGCGAAGCTAGAAGCCCATTCAAATTATGTACATCTTTTATTGTTGCTAGTGTCGGCATGTCACGAACTGCTTGCACTTTTCTGGATCAACCTGTATTCCTTCCTTTGATACAATGTAACCTAAAAAATTTCCCGATGCAACTCCAATAGTACACTTCTCAGGATTCAGTTTAATGTTATACTGCCGCATTTGTTCAAAAATCTCCCTCAGGTCATGTACATGGTCTTTAGCTTCTTTACTCTTTACTAACATGTCATCCACGTATACTTCTAATGTTTTGTGTATCCATTTTGCGAACACCTTCTCTACCATTCTTTGGTATGTCGCTCCCGCATTTCGCAAACCAAATGGCATTTTCGTGTAACAATATAAACCTCTAGGGGCGAAGAAAGCGGTATGTTCTTGATCTTCTTCAGGTAGAGGGATTTGGTTATACCCTTTGTACCCATCTAAAGATGATACCCTATCATTTCCCGCTGCGGATTCCACCATTTGAGAAATATCTGGTAACGGAAAACTATCTTTAGGGAAAGCTTTGTTTAAATCATTGAAATCTATGCAAATACTTATTCCTTTGTTTTTCTTTGGGACAATGACCATATTCGCTATCCATTCTGGGTATTTATCTTCTCTTATGATTCCCGCATCAAACATTTTCTGTAGTTCTTCTTCTATTTGGGAATGGTAAGTTGTTGCAATTTTTATTATTCTTTGTTTAAATGGTCTCACATTTTTTTTAATCTCCAACTTGTGGCATGCAATTGATGGATCTATTCCCGGTATCTCATCCATGCTTCCTGCGAAAACGTCTTTATATTCTCGCAAAAGGTTAACAGTTCTTTCTTCTTCTTCTACATCCATCTTGGTTCCAATTCTCAATATTATAGGTTCTTCTATAGTTCCAATGTTTATTTCTTTTGTTGGTTCTGCGGCAGTGTAACTGGGCTTGGGTTCTCCCATTGGTGTTGGTTCTTTTATTGTTTTCACAGGTCCTTCTCCTTCTTCCGAAATTTCGCTGGGTATTCCCTTGCCTTCTTTTGCCTTTATCATATATACTCTAAATTCTTCTTCTTTCTTTGCTTCCTTTGCCAATTTTCTGCGAAATTGTTTCCTTTTTGCTTGTCCTTCATAATACTTTACTTTAATTTGATGACATAATTTCGCATTGTCAACATCTCCTCTGATTTCTTCTATTCCATTTGGTGTGGGGAATTTAATACATTGATGCAACGTTGATACTACAACTTTTATCGCATGTATCCATGGTCTTCGTAGCAACATATTATATGGCGATTCCATATCCACCACACATAATGTTACATGTGTTTCGATCTCTCCTAGTGGAATTCGTACCACTATTTCTCCTTTAGGTTCTGTTGTGGATTTTCCAAAGCCATGAACAAAATATGTTGAATTGGACATTTCTTCATCTTTAAATTCCATTCCCCTGAATGCATGATAGAATATTATATCCACTGAACTTCCTGTATCGATTAAAGTTCTGTTCAATATCCATTCTCCCGTGGATTTTGTTGTTGTCTCCTTCTCTTTTCGCGTGATAGGCACTGTAATAACCAATGGAGATGTGTGGTTCAAATTTTCTTTTGGTATTTATGCCGCCATGAATGTGATTTTTTTCTTTTCCCAACCTTTCAAGGGTGATGTCTTTTCTGCCGCCACAACCTTCCTTCCTTTAAAATTTCGTTTATGTATTCTTCCTTTGATGTTTTCATGGAATTCATTAACCATTGTTTTTGTTATCATATTACACTCCAATCTTTTTTCATCTTCATTGACTCTAATCATTTTTCTTTTAACTGGTTCACTGATTTATTTAATCACTTTCTTGATTTGAACAATCTCAACAACAATCTTTAACTCTTGATCTTCAGCTTCCATGTTTCTAGCGCCATTATGTAGTTGCAGGAAATCCTACACTTCACCCCTCATATGATTTCATTAATATTTAACTAATTTTTAGATTTACAATCTTAATTTTATTGATGAATCTTTGAATATTCTTACAAGAAAAGATAAAAGAATCAAGAATAACCTCTGCTCTAGACTTCTCTCTCCTATTTACTTATTTCTTAATCAAAAAATATCTCTCACCCTTTCCTCACAGCTGAACGACTATTTATAGGGAAATACATAGTGGATGACAGCTAATCTGTCTTTTATTTTCGGATATGGTTTGCGACATTCTCGCAACCTTACAAATGTTAATCTCGCAAACTCTCTAATTTTCGCAGGATCATCACATCTTTCTCATGTTTTTAGCTGACGTCGTTTATTATATCGTTTCTGAAATTGTTCTGCGACGCTGTTGTGTTGTGTTGTTGATAATTTCGCTGAAATATTATTGTTGCGAGATTCTGATCCTACACAATTAGTCACCATATAGAAGGCCTCCTAAAGTCGGCCAATTATATTATCTATTATGGGTGGAGATTGTAAACACCTGATCTTGTTGCATCTTGATTCAATCAAGGAATCGATCAGTCTACGATTTTTTTTTAATTACTTAAAAATTATTAACGATTTTTAGGGTCTTTACTACACAAAATCCCAACGATGATAAAAGGCAAAGATGAAGTTGAAGCTAGAAGAACCGAAAAAAGGCCGCTAAGAATAGACCCAATATTTCTTGTTAGCCGAAGCCAACCAAGTTACGGCACGGTTATTGTCATCAGTTGTATCAGCAACAGGTGATTGACTGGCTGGTGATATATAACTAGTCCAACACCGTCGAGTCAGTGACCACCTACGTATCAACCATAAGACAACTTGAAACATTATACAACCATAAATATCGATGGTCATCAAAAGAGAGTTGGTAGTGCGTAGTGGTACCAACCAAGAGCGATGACATCACTGAAACTTTCTATATGTATCATTACAATATTTGAACATCTTAAGGAACTGAAACTTTCTATATATATATATATATATATCATGAAATTTCTTTCAAACATATCTTTTGGTATCATAGTTCAAATTTTGGCATACAAAAATAATGAAATTAACCGAGTAATTGTTAAGAACCTGCTTATATTCTCCCCGACTCTTTTTCTAATATAAGTACAGTTTTTCATGTTACTCATTTTTTTTTTTTTGCACGGCAAAAAAAGGGAATTTTATAAAAAGAATGAAAGAATACAAAACCCACTAACCAAGGAGGCTAGGAAGACAAACTGAAACCCAACTGCAAAAAAAAAAAGAAAAAAACCCAGACATCATAAGTTAGTGAGATTGTAGAAAAAAATTAGACCATCCTACAAGTACATTCGTTGTATTGATGCCCTTAAAGCAATCCAGGCCTATAGACCAGTTGAAGGCATCTATTTTTATATCACTAATGACATCTTGCAGCTTGAACGTCTTTCCGGAGAAGGCAACGGCGTTACGAGCTTTCCATAATCCCCAAGGGATGGCCGCCGGAAGTCTTTTCCACAGTTGTTTTCCTTGGGCAGATATAGGAGAATTCTTCCATCCCACGATAACCTCCTTGACAGTATGAAGTATAGGACTTTCACCTCCAACAAAGTTCATGAAGTAGTTCCAAACGTTAATAGCCGAAGTACATTGCAAAAGGAGGTGGTCTTCGGTTTCTTCAGTCAGACCACACAGATAACACAAATTTGGTGAATCTAAAGCATTGTTTCTATGGTGAAGGTTGCTTAAGGTTGGCAACCTATTCAAACAAACTTGCCCGAGAAAGAAACCAACATGATGTGGCCATGTTCTAGACCACACCTTGGAACTAGGAAAAGGAATGATAGGATCAATACCTTGAGAGTAGTTGTTATAGGCCGTTTTAACTGAAAATGTACCCTTCTTATCGCCGAGCCAAATAAGATGATCATCCATGTCATGAATGAGCACAATGGAATCCAACAGAGGTATAGCGATAGAAAGTTCTACAATTTCTGTATCATACAAACGTCTTCTGTGATTAAGACCCAAGTTCCATTTAAAATCATCAACATCATTTTGAAAAGAAGTCATAATAGAGATATTTTTGGAACTAGATAAGCTATAGAGACTCGGACAAAGGGAAGATAGGGAGCCCTGAATATTCCACTTATCTTCCCAAAGTCTAACTCTATCCCCCTTACCTATCATTGACAATGTTTGAAAAATTCTTCTGCAGTTGAGAAAATGTTTCTCCAAAGACTGACTCCATACTTCTCCTTAGGTTGATGCGTTCTCCAACTTAGATCAGCAATTCCATGCTTGTCCTTAACAACCCGAGACCAGAGAGCTTCTGGTTCATTGCCAAGCCTCCACCACCACTTCTGAAGAAGAGAGCAATTCAAATGCTTTAAACTTCTGATACCCAAATCTCCAACTTTTAAGGATTTACAAACGTTTCTCCACCCTACCCAATGGCGCTTCTTAGACGTAGCAGATTCATCCCATAAAAAACTCTAATTACCTTTTCAATAGCTTTTATTACTTTAGAAGGAGCCATGAAAAGAGAGAAATAGTAAATGGGAATGCTTTGTAGAACACTTTTAATTAGAGAAAGCTTACCAGCTCGTGAAAGAGTTTTATACACTTCCACGAAGCAAATCTTGCCTTACATATTTCCACAATCCTATCCCATTTAGATGCAGAATTTGATTTGTCTCCCAAAGGCATGCCAAGATACTGAGTTGGAAAACATTCACACGAACATCCCATAATTTCAGCCATATCTTCAGTGTCCTGAACATTACCAACACCAAATAGATTACATTTAGAGAAATTTGTCATCAGCCCGGAAATCATTGGAACCAAAGAAAAATGTACTTCAAATTCCTGACTTGCTCAACATTATCGTCTAAAAAAACTAATGTATCCTCAGCGAATTGAAGATGACCGACTTTGACAGCATTATTAGAAGAAGATAAAAAACCCCTAGCAAACCATCTATTTCAGCTTTATGGAACATCATTGTCAACACTTCAAAAACAAGGAGAAACAAAAACGGTGATAATGGATCACCCTGTCGAAGGCCTTTTTCCGAAGTAAACTTTCCAAAGGAAGAACCATTAATAAGAACCGAAAAGGGAACTCTAGCAATACATCCATAAATACACTTACGCCAAGTATTACAAAAACCCATTTTTTGTAAAATCTCCATAAGGAAAGACCATTTAACATTATCAAAGGCCTTCTCGAGATTAATTTTACACACCAACCCAGGGGTACCAAGTTTTAATCTAGAGTCTAAACATTCATTTGCAACTAAAATACTGTCCAATATTTTTCTACCCTTAACAAAAGCATACTGCTGACTGGAGACAAGTTTAGGGAGCATTACCTTAAGTCTTTCAGCTAAAATATTGGAAATGGCTTTGTAGATGGTGTTGGTTAAGCTGATGGGCCTCAAATCCTTGATCTCCTCAACCACCTGCTTCTTTGGGATTAAAGCTAAGAAGGTTGAATTTAAACGCTAATCAATTTTTCCTGAATTCTCGAAGTCTTTCACCACTTTCATAATATCTTTCTTCATGAAGTACCAACATTTCAAGATTATCCCGACTTGAAATCTATCAGGACCAGGGGCCCTATTCTGACCAAGAAGCTTGAGGGACGATAACACTCCATCTTCAAGGATTGGTCTTTCCAACGTGGCATCTTTGTCAGCAGAAAGAGATTTGAAATTCATATCTCCCACCGAATATTAGAAGTATCAGTTAACTTGAATCTTGAGCTTAAGTGTTCTAGAATGTTGTTCTTAATTTGTAGCTTATCCTCAACCATTATCGAATCAATTTTAAGGCAATTAAAAGTGTTTCTTCTCCTTCTAATCTATGTTATTATATGATAATAACTAGTGTTTTCATATCCATCCTCATCCCATTGTATTCTAGATTTATCCCTCCAAAATTGTTCTTTCATATCAGCGATCTTCTCACTCTCAAGCATAAGGTTATCATGAGTAATAACATCATTATTGGAATAATCATCTTCATCGATTTTATGATCCAACCACTGGATGAGTAGATAATTTTGCTCACACTTACGATCAATCTTTCCAAAAACGTTTATGTTCCAATCTCTTATCTTACCTTTAAGAGCTTGTGACTTTTTTGCCAAAACATAACCTGAAGACCCCGAAAAAACATTTTCTAAAGAATTCCACCACTACTCAAAAAGATCAATGAAGCCTGGTTCGAGCAGCCACATACTTTCACATATCCAAGGAGGTGCTCCTCAATCATCAAAATCACAATTCAGAAGTATAGGCTTGTGGTCAGAAAATGGCCTACCTAACGCCTTCACACAAATGCCTGAAAAATGATCATCCCAATATGTTGTTACAATAAATCTGTCAATTTTACTTCTAGAGAGGAGAGAACCCTTCTTAATCCAACTATACTTGATACCAGGAATATGGATATCAATCAGAGCATTAGAATCATAAAATTCACCAAAATCTTTCATACCTCTAGATATATTTGTGCAACCTTTTCTTTCCTCCATAAGTCTGACTTCATTGAAGTCCCCGCCTATACACCAAAGAAGGTTCCAGATTGTGTTCATAAGGCTTAACTCCTGCCAAAGCCGCTTCCTTTCTAAAACTTCACAAGGCCCATACACCCCAGAGAATAACCAAACTAAATTATCAATAAGAAGCTTTCAGCTAAAAAAGGAGGGGAGATTCCGTTTTTCTTTCTCTGGAAGATATAACCATTATCGAAATGAAATTCGAGTTGGATTGCTAATCCAATTTGTATCTATCTTATCTATCTATAGAATAGAGTGAAAGAAGAAATAAAGACTTTTTGGCTTTTTAAATTGTATGTTTACACTGAAAGTTCCTATTATATGTGACTCCATTTGCAGTTTATTGGGATTCCAGATAACCAAGATACCACCGGAGCGTCCAATTGAGTCTAAGGCAATCTGACTAACAATAGCATCAGAACAAGACTCCAACAAAGTTTCTTGAAAAACAATGAGGTCCGGATTTTGCACCGCAATCCACCTTTTAACAACCCCTCTTCTTCTCAAGTTTCTCAAACTCTTCACATTCCAAGATATAATGTTCAGCATAATTAACTAAATAAGATGAAAAACCCAAAGAAAAAAAACCACAAATCAATTCTCAAGAGCAAGATGCTCTTCCCCGAAGGGTAAGAGGTCGTATTGGCGTATTGGTTTATAAGTACGATCTTCCCCGGCAGCCATTGGCATCCATCCCCATTATTTCGTAGTGCACTGGTACTAGCGACCACATTCCATCATTTGGATTATTCATTGAGCAGTTTAGCCTTCAACCAGGGGCGGAGCCAGAAACTATGAGAAAGGGGTGCAAAATTTGTTAATGGGTTCAAAAAAATATTATAGGGGTACAAAAGAGCAAAAATAGGCTTATGTTTTAAAAAAAAAATCTTGTTGGACCTATATTAGGCTATGGAGCCAGCTGGGCAGGGGGTGCAATTACCCACCCTTGCAATGGGCTGGCTCCGCCCCTGCCTTCAACGTCATTCCATCCGCTCCTTGTCATTACTAATCAAAAGAGCACCCGGAAAACAAGTTTGTTTGAGGGTTGTATGTGTCTCTCCTGATTGGAATGGGCACATCTGCGATTGTATCCCTAAGGCCGACGTCTCTCAAGGGTTTTTTTAAGATTTTTGTTAAAGGGAAAGCCAAAACAAATGGAGGAAGCTGACTTCCGGTCAAATATGTTGACTAATTAGGGTGAATATAAAATTTCTACTAAAACTCATCCTAACCTCCTCTTAGTCTTTTACTGCTGTCATCACAAAACAACAGTAGCGATGGATCTTTGATTAACTACGCTTTGGTCTTTTCATTTGTAAAGCATCAGATTCGATTGCCAAGTATACTTAGGGGTGCACATACCCTATCCATACCCGCCAATCCTACCCATCCCGCCAGTTTTTTAACCGTATCCTACCCTATCCACTATTTGGCGGGTAGGATGGCGGGTAAAGATTTTCTTAACCGCCAGTAAACGGGTAGGGTGGCGGGTATAGGCCATATCCTACCCACCCTACCTAGGGATGCGCATACCCTATTCATACCCGTCAACCCTACCCTACCCGCCATTTTTTTAACCGTATCCTACCCTATTCATTATTTGGCGGGTAGGGTGGCGGGTAAAGATTTTCTTAACCGCCAGTAAACGGGTAGGATGGCGTGTATAGACCATATCCTACACACCCTACCCGTTGTGCAGCCCTAAATATACTAATCCTGTCAATTAAATAATAAGAGAGATTCTGATCACTTTGTTTCTTCCTTATAAAAGACCGAATTACTGATCACTAGTAATCACCCAATCTGATTATTATCTTATCCTCAACCTTGATGTTCAATTGATAATGCATTCCAAACAGAAATTAGTTTACATTGCCACCTTATTTAATCATCATCTCAGATGACATATATAGGTGATCATGATGATGTCAACAGCATACAACTACGTATATTTATTCTAGTTTAACTGGGGGCCATGCACTACGGGTCAAAAAAGGTCACCGAATCCTAATTTGGGTCATCCCTTAAAAAAAAAATTCTAATGGCAAAACTGCCCTTATATGATTAGTATTAGGAATTAATTAATTTGATTAGTGTGGTAAGTGTATTTAGATTAAAATCTGATTTTAGGAAAAAAAATTGTGGAAAATGTGTTTTATGTGTTGAGAAGAAGAGGAGGAGTTTTGAGAGGAAAACCTAGGGTTTTTACAAATGAGTGATTCAAGTGGAGGAATGAGATTGGTGAAGCTTCAAATAACAACAATGATTGTGTTGATGGTAAGATTGTCTCAACTAATTATACGGGTTGGATGTTTGATGAGGAGATGTTGATAGAGGAAGGCATGAACAATGATTGGAATGAAGATCCCATTGCTCAAGATGAAGGAACCAACACCCAAAATGAGGAACCTCAAGCACAAAACAATTAGGTAAACATCTTATACCCTTCGATTTGTCTGTTTGTTTCTCCAAGTGGTCGAATCATCCACACTGTGGAACAACTCAGAGAAAGGGTCGTCAAAGTCGAAGGGTGTATACCCAAACGACTCTCCGAGGTCGTCAGTATATTGACACTACCAATAACGACTCAAACCTGCAACTTTTCCCGGTTATGAAAAATCGTTAGGGTAGTGTGCTAAACATTGACGATCCTTTTTAACTAGGTCACTTAAAGTCGTTTTGTTGTTTTGTTTACACATAGACGACTCTAAAACCAAAACTCTCTGTAAAAAGTAACACTTAGGGTCGTCATACATGTAGTCATATGAAATGACGATCCTAGCTATCAATTACTAATTTCTTTTAGAGTCGTTAGTTTAATTAGTTATATAAAGTAACGACCCTTCCACTAGATTCTCATAATTTTTGATTTCATAGAATCATTTCATTGAATCGTAAAAGGCATACATTTCGCATAGCGTTGCATTGAAGGAAATGAAATACAATAGATAATAAAGGTGCACTTATACACTTAATCATATATGGCGTAGTTATATCTAGTGCCTTCCAAGATAAAGTAGCAATCGTGGAGCTCAAACTTTTCCCCACGAAGCTCCTCATCATAGCGATACGCCTTCCCCAACTGAAAATGCAAATATACTTAGTTAGTATTGATCAAAGCTTTTTATAAGTTTTACCTCTTGTTCAAATAGTTACTCTTACAACACTCAGCATATCCGGAAAGGCTTCCCTAACAGCCTTAAGTTCTCTTTTCAAAACATCACACTCGAATTGTATCTTCTGGAAGCGTTCCTTGACTTGTTTCAAAGACCTTGAGTTGCAATTTCCGTCCAACGCCAGAAAAACGATGAATACGCGGCTCCACCAAGCATCCGAGGTTTCATCAATGTCTTTGTATAGACTTTCAAAGTGGTTAGTGACTGTTTTCCAAGCTCTTGTAATGGCACAATTCTCTTCATTAGTGAATGGAGTCATGATGTTTCTCTTTTTTTTGCTCTTAAATGGTAATTAAATGAGAAGGAGAAGAGGAGGTTGATAATTAGGGTTTTGATATGGAATAGGTGAGATATGGGCCTTTATATATAGAATGGAGCGACCAAACTGCCTCAACCACATTTGGTTGAGTTAAATTCAAAAATAAATGCAACCACTAACATGAATCGTTAATCCGTAAAGATTAAAACCAAACGACTCTTCATATGTACCAGAGAACGACTCTTAGAGTCGTTATTTTATATGTATACAAGGTGACGATTCAAGGTGGTCAACTCTTAGCGAACACATTCACTGGTGTGGTAATTGTATTCAGCAAAGGCTTCCCTGGAGCGTCTTGTATGTACGTACCCTCAAGAACCAGGTGTGACGCGGCGATAAAGAAAAGAAGAATTGTAATGGCACATGTCAACAATAACCATTACATAGGTTTGAAGATTTCCAAAGAATGTCCTTTAACATGGGTGGCCTATGGTGATTGGGGAGACTACACCAAGGAGTGGACAAATCAGTACGAGTATGGAATGAACCTTTGGAATGCTATGGACCCAACCCCGGTTTACGTAGACATGGGCGATGAACCGTGAGACAAGATGTACATTCAAAACTATGCATTGCATTTTTAAGCATACTTTTTGATAATGGTTGTATCCTGAACCCTAATATTTGTATTTTGAAGAATGCCTAATGAATACAATGCGTTTTATCTTGCGGTATAAGAATCAGTTAAACTTATGGATGTTTTTCCAACTTGGAGTCGTCATTAATATATACAGAAACCCTAACGACTCTAATGGTCCAAATTAGGTTGTCTCCTGGAAGGTTTTAATAATTGTAGGGTCGTTAGTGATATTTTCATATACCCTAACGACTCTAATGGCCCAAATTAGGTTGTCTCCTGGATGTTTTCCCAACATAGGGTCGTCATTGGTATTTTCAGATACCCTAACGACTCTAATGGTCCAAATTAGGTTGTCTCCTGGAAGGTTTTTCAACATAGGGTCGTCAGTTATATATTCAGATACCTAAACGACTGTAGTGGATTATAAAACAGTCGTCATATTGATAGTATATACAATGACGACTGTTTGCAAAACCCCCAACGGCTCTTTTTCTATACACTTTTTCCCATAAAAAATAGCTGTTACAAATTATTCTATAAGTAGAGGAACATATCAAGGTGCAAAATCAATTGAAAACAACCTCATGAAAGCTTTTTTTTAATGGAAGAATTAGAGATGCGCGAGGCTGAAAAACGGGGAAAAGAACAAGCGCATCTCCGGGAAGTATTCAAGCAAGTCGAGGAAGAGACCGAATGGGTTAAAAACTATTACAGCGTCAAAGATCTTGACGAAGAAGAAAAACATGAAAACATATTTTGGATAAACGTTGGTCGCGGTCCTTTCCTTAATTCCCACGCGCATCTATGCTATGATTATGAACCGTCCCACATTCGTGATAGGACAATTCACGTTATGAGATTGTGCAACAAGTACAACGAGTTTCTCGCGAGGCACAAAGGCGATAGACGTGCGGCCCAAAAAGAATATACCAAATGGAGAGGAGAGCAGTTTTATCACATCGAAGCCTCAATGGTAGTTAAATCTCGCACCGGAAAGAACAATAACATGTAATGTTTTCATAAAGAGTCGTTATCAGTTTTAGTAAAAAAGTGACAGAGTCGTCATCTTGTGTAAAAACAAAACTAACGACCCTTAATTTGAATTTCAAAAAAACAGACCGTTGGGATCTACTTCGCCATCCAAGAGCTCCTCTTAAGGAAAAAGTGAGTATCCCGTTAATATTTATACTTCTGTCATGCTTCAAAGTTACAAACGTATAACATTCCTCATTTAATTTCATATGGAACGTTTCGATGGGTTATGGACAATACGTAATGGGAAAACTAAGTTCCATTCACCATAAAGAATATACAACGTTGTGTCGTCGAGCGAGAAGGTTCATTGACGAACATTTGATGCATCAACTTCAAGAATACCCATATTAACTCTTATGTAATACGAGATAGATGTAACGTTATTTTCCTAATGAAATCAAAATCCTTTCTAGTTTCAAAATGAGAGTCGTCACAGGTATCCATAGCAGAGTAACGACTCCAAAATCCGACAAACAGTCGTCATTGACATGAAAAAGCTAACGACTCTAGCCAAATAAATTCAAACCTTCTGGATATATTTTTTTAACCAAGGGTCGTCATTGATTTCATTATAAACACTGACGACTCTATCCAGAAATATTCTTTCGATCTCCTGGATGTTTTGGGAAAAATGGTCGTTAGATCTCTATTTGAGGATATTAACGACTATGTGTGTTGAAGTGGTAAATACAATTAGGGTCGTCAAAGTACTATAAAACGAAGATGATGACCCTTGGTATGAGGAAGGGAAATGTTGTCTGCATTGGAGTACTACATGGTTCTAACGAGCATACTTGAAAACATAGTATTTTCAACAAACACAGGGTTACCAAACATAAAAGTACTCGAAACAAAGACTCCAAACCAAACACATAAGTTGTTTTAACACACACTTAAGTTCAATTCATAAAGTAAAATTAACATAAGTTGAAGTCGACCATCTCGACCTCGACCACCTCCTTACTTCCTCCCTGACCTGCTAACTCTCCGGCTTTTCTTAGGAGGAGCACCCTCTGGGGAACCAACATCTTCTCTAGTAATTTCTTGTACCTCTGAGGGATGTTCATAATGATGTTGGCTACTTTGGCCATGCTCAGCAACTTCTTGTGCTCATTGGCTACGTGATTTCCGGCTCCTCTTACCTTCCTTAGCCAGCTCCTTGAACATCTTCTTTGCATTGGGATTTTCAAGGTGCGTGCAGTAATCAGCGTACCCATTTAATGCATATAGAGGGAGCGAATGAAGCTTCTTGACAAGTCTTTTTGTTGCTCCCTCTATATGCATTCAAAAACAATTTAAAATTAACTCTCTTATATGTAGATGAATAACACAATTACAAAATTAAATACTCACCACTAGTGTCAGAATGGAAGTAGCATCTCTACTGTCGACTTGAGAATAAGAAGAGGTGGATGCTCTGTTGGTCCTCCTACCCGGAGTCGGATCTACCCATATCACCCTACCATGGGAGAAGCCTTCATACCATTCGACGTAATCCGGTGTTGCCTCATGACCTTCATCCGCATGCACCCACCATGAGATGTATACAAGCCTAGAGTGTCTATAATTCCAATGCTTGACATCAACTTCAGGTTCATAAGCCACCTTTATACCCGCTTCGTCAGCCTCGCACTTTTCCAACTTGTGCTTGAACGGAGGTACATAATCCTCATCGGGTGAATCTTGAATAAAACCAAGTTGACGCATGATTCTTATCGGATTGTACATTGAAAAACCGTTAGGGTGAAACAAAGGGCCATGGTAATACACGACATATTCCATTGCGCCAACTCTATTATTCTTGTACGGATTGAAGACTACCTCTTTAGCCGTGATGTTGTCAAGTTTTTGACGCATTCGTATCAACGCATCAGTTTGTTCCCTATCTTGAGAACCAGTGAAAAAGTATTTGGTTCCTGTTGGATTGCCTTTGCTCCAATTTGGGTTGAGTTCCACATCTTCATTATCTTTGATTAGTGATGGGAAATGATCATAAATCCACACTTATAGCAACCAATGAAATAAACATAAATAATTCAATTTTTAAAATGTACAAAAATAAGAAAACTTTCATCAATCCAAATACCTGGATTAGAGCCAAATTACCATTAATTTGAGAAGTTAGTTTGCGATATCCCTGAGAAAGCTGACCATTCAGGTGTGCAATTATGGCTGTCCCCCAAGAGTACTTGCTCACATCTTCCAAGGGATCCAAAAGCTGAAGAAGGTTGGCGCTCACCCGGTTACCTTTGCTGTCAGGAAATATAACCGACGCAAGGACATACAACAAATACCCAGCCGCCGCATAGCGACATTCCATATCAGAGAGACCTCATTCTTTTTCCTTCTTTTCTGTCCCAGAAAACATGTTCCTAATATCTACAAGTTTGAACTCTTTCTTCGGGTACTTAGGTACCTTCTCGAAAAGCCCATTAGTCTTATCGGAATACCATCCAAACAAGTTCTTGGTCCATGTATAGATGTCTTCCCAACTAGGCCTTCTCTTGAACTTCTCACCGGTTGATTTGCCTTCGACCTGCAGCCCTAATATCAGTTCTGCGTCATCAGGAGTTATCGCCATCTCACCAAAAGGAAGTTGGAATGTGTCGACTTCAGCGTGATACCTTTCACAAAAACTAGATACTGCGACCTTGTCATACGCAATCACAGAGTTCACAACGGCATTGTACAAACCTGAGTTTTCAACCAAATCTCTAACTCTTGCACATTCACCTTCTAGCGGCCACAACTCCATTTTCTTGAAAGAAGATTGGTGCCGGAAAAGACGTGCGGCATCCTTATGATCCTACAAAACATAAACAAACACGTATTTAAAAAACAAAACATAAACAAGTTAACACCAACTAATCAAATAGCAAGCAAATTTGGGATTCTTACGATTGTCTCACTAATGCAATGAGCCCACGATCCAGGATATCCAAATATAACTTTGCCCCCATCTAGGTTCTCCTCTAAGTTTACCACCTCGAAGAAGAGGCAACATCAAATGAGTAGCGGGAACGTGTCTCTTACTGGGTGCAATATCTTTTCCATCCTTCTTAACCCTCTTTACCGGTTTTTTCGCCTTTGCATTCTCTTCCTCATCTCAACAGTGGTTTTACCATCATCACCACCTTCATCCTTTTCATCATCATTACCTTCATTCTCTTCCTCCTCATCATAATTATCATCACTGCCATTATTACCTTTATGTTGTTCCTCCTCATTACCATCATCCTCATCATCACCACTACCATTACCTTCACCCTCTTCCTCCTCTTCTTGCTCTTCTTCTTGTTCCTCTTGTTCTTCTTGAATCTCTTCTTCTTGTATCTCATGTTATACACCCTGTTCCTCCTCTACTTGCTCTTCTTCTTGTTCATCTTCTTCTTCAGCACTAGTGTTAGCTGAGACAACAGGAGTGTCTGATTCTGATGAATCGGACAACTCATTACCTTTGTATCTTGGTTCGGTGATATAAAATGATGCCTCACTCGGCCTTCTTCCGCGCAATGGACCGGCAAGTAAGTATTTATCGTTGCAGGGAGGTTTTGAAAGAGGATTTATCGTGATTTCAACCTTGTCTTTCTTTTTCTTGTCACTACATTCAAAACACGAAAATTTTTTTATAAGACATCAACTTTATCTCTATCAGTTAAAGAGTCGTCAATGATATGCTCTAACAAACTAACGACTCTTCATTACAGAGTAACGACTGTAATTTATAAGGTAACGACTCTTTGCAAAAATTGGACAGTGAGGATGATTTTGGTCCTTAAAGGGTCGTTAAAGATTAAACTTGGGTCGTCAAACAAGTAACTGCCGACCCTATAAAAGAGATGACGACTCTAGGTATTATAGATTACTGACGACTCTAGTCTAGGGATTATATACTACTGACGACTCTATCGTTTTCTCCAACAGAAGGCAGTTCAAGTTCAACCCAGAGTCGTTACGCACTAATTTGGGGTCGTCAAACTACAGTCGTCATCTTCAACCTAATATGGCGACGACTCTATTCTAGGGAACAAAAGGTCGAAGTAGCAGAACAAGGGTCGCCATATTTACACTAACAGGTTAACGATTTTTCATAGAAAAAACATGCAATGTAAGAGTCGTTAGGGTATTATTTCTTCGATACTAACGACTCTCACTCTGTAACTTCTATTTTTCAGTTACCAATATCGATTACACAATCAAAAAACAACCAAAGCATCGAATAGGAGGTGGGTTTAAGTTCACGTACCCTCTAATTGGAGTCATTCCCTTTTTGGGTTTCGATTTGATTGCTTCAGGATCTCTTCGCACGTACACCTTTGCATTCACTGTATCTACAAGATTAGGAATTTGAAGTGCTTTGCGAGCGGTTTGCTTTGTTTTAGCCATATTTGTAGAAGAAGTTAATCGTCGATTAAAGTCTTATCATCGACGATTACGCGATGAATCGGTTCGAAGAATTTTCCTCGGTGGAGGTGGAGTCGTTAATGGTGGAGGTGGAGAAGAGAAAGGGAGGAGAGGAAGATGAAGATGAAAAGAGAAACTGATTTTCTCTTTGATTTAATTAGGGTATATAGATTAGGGGCCTTAATTAGAGTAGTTAATTAGTGAAACTGATTTTCAATTAGTGAAGGGTAAAGTAGTATATTCATATTGCGATATTCACACCCCTGAAAATTTTGGGGGCAAACAAAATTCCATGACCCCCAATTGGAAGTTATGGCCCCCAATTCAACTAGGATATTTATATATAGCCCACCTTATTTGAACCAAATTGTCCGCATTTAATCGAGATACTGCCACAACATTTTATATATCGGAAATGCATCACTTAGACTATCAATGCTACCGAAAAAGTCATAAAGAGGACTACGAACTAAGGTTGTTTGTTCATTGATCATAATACCCTATGCCTATAGATTCTGCTGCCTGTTGGTGTCAGTCTAACGTAGTAAAATTAGAAAATTGTCAATAAATAAGTAAGATCAGATTTTACAGGTAAGATGAAACAATGATGAAAAACACTTGCCATCTCTCTCAATGAATTAGAGGAATATAGAGAGATAATCCGAAGAAGGAAAAAAACAACGAAAAAAATTGTCAATAAACCAAAAAAAAAAAGTACATTATTTATATGTCGTTACTTTTGAATCCCAATAAATATATCCTTATACAACAATAAACATGTTCCTACCTTTTTAATAATTTTATCCATTTAAAATTAGATTACCTTAATACCCTCACCCATATAATATTTTTCTTTATTTCAAAATGGAGCAAATTTCTTCCTCTACCACTTCACCACCACCACTAGCACCACCACCACCAACATTCAATTACCATTCCACCACCACCGTTCAACAACCACCACCTAGCAACCGCTACTGATAGACGCATTTATGTGTCTATTTAGATCTCAATTACATGTATTGTTAGAGCTCGATTTTCTATTTATTATGGCTTTTTATGTCTTCGTAGGTATTTTTGGGCAATAAACGTTTTTGGAGAAATCGACTCGAAAAGTTGCTAAAGGCACCTCTGGAGGACACTTGCTACTCGGACCTTTCACTTTGGATAACGGGCACCCAGTTGATAAGGGGTTACCACTTTCTAATCGCACCCCTGGTCCGGATAAGGGGAGGTCATCCCTACCTTTTGAAATTTGGAAGTTGGCGGGAAAAGTGGATGCTCGTCTGTGAACTTCCCTGGATCGAGTCTGGTGAGATTTTAACGGGATTCTCTTGCTGGATTGTACTGTTTTGGCCTGTTAGATCTAAACAGGCTTGGTAATGGACTCGGATTAGAGAAAAAAAAAGAGCTGTGTCCATGATCTTCTCGGTTCAGGTAAAATAAAATTGCGAACCTCCCTGGATTGAATTTGTTCGAGTTTTGGGAAGATCCGATTGCTTCTTTGGATTGGTAAATACCTGTAAAGACTAAACAGATATGGTAATAGCTTCAGGTTCGATTAAAAAGGAAGTATTTTCGAGTTTTTGTTAAACAGGGAGGGAAAAGCTATTTACGGCAACATGCAGATAATCTTGATCCTGTTTTGATTATTTTGGAAGGTTATAGAGAAGATATTCCCTGTTAGATTCAACTCTATCCCATACGAAGAGTTTCAGTTGAAACAGAAGTCGCGTGAAACAAAAGAAAGGAAATATTTTCCCGTAGCTTTTGGTCGAAGAAAAGATAGAGATTCTCGGGATTTAATTACCCTGTGATGTATAAAAGGGTTAGTACGAGTCACAGGAAAAAACAAAAAGGGGTCCGGGGTAGTTGCGGAGTAAAAACGAGAGCTGCAGAGACGAGTTCCATCAACAGCAGTCGAGAGGTAGAAGAAGAACAGAACCGTCACCTTTTCTTTCGAACTGTAACAGTTTTGCAACAATTATTTCTGTTAGGGTCTTCACTGTAACACTCATCTCTGTAACAGTTGGTTCTGTAACAATTATATCTGTTACAAACCCGCTGCTTCATTAGTTCTCCCTTGTTTTTTTCACTCTTCTAAGCTATGAACACCTATTTTGAGCATGTGAATAATATGAGGAGCTAAACCCCATTGCTGAGGCAACGGAGGAAATAATTGAGCAGTTGTGATTTATTTTGATAGAGCATGCTTAGCCTAGGGTTCTTGATGTTCTATGCTTCGGATATACAATTTTTACTTTGAAAATCTATCTTTGCAACATATTAGAATCACTTTAAAATGAAAATAATTGCATGAATATTAATTAGATTGAATCACTGATAATTGGTTAATGGTGGAATCCCGAGTCTCGGTTTTCTCTACAATCTTGAAACCGATTTTATTTGAGTTTTTATTTTAATTTAAGTCTAAAACAAATCTTCACAAGTCTGAGTGAACGACAACCTTTTACCACTATCTACAACAACATAAAAAATCACATCAATTTTTGGCGCCGCCGACGCGGACTTGTATTTAGATTTGTTTTAGGTTTATTTTTTGTTCTTTTTTACGCGTTTTGGTATTTCTTGTTTGCTTTTAGATTTGGAGCTGAGCTAAAGAAAAAAAAGAGATAGAAAGTGTTGAAAAGAAAAGCGAAACCAAAGAAGGAAGGAAAAGGGGAATCCAAAAGGAGTGAAGAAGAAGATTTGGTATATAGTTATTTTATTTTATTTTTAGAAACTATAAATAGGGTGTTATTTTTGTAATTTTTCTTTTCCTTTTTGGACATTTTTATTTTTGGACTTTATTTTTGGACTTGGACTTTATTATTTTAAACTCTAAGGAAGGGTTAAAAATTAAATAAACTGTTTGCAGGGAAGGACGACAGTTACGATACTGTCTCGGCCCCTCGGATTCGTACACTGACATCGGAGTCGGTGGCCTGAGTCGACTTCAACGGTTCATCGCCCGTCTGCTACGGGAGGTAAGACTCTATCCACCCAAGAATCCCCTGTCAGTGGGTTTTATTTTGTGTGACAACTCACACCCCTGCAAAAGTATGTCGAACTGGTATTATGATAGCCAATACAACAAATATCCGACTGATTATCAAAATGGAAATTACTTTGACCGTAGTGTGAATAGTGGTTGGGAACATCAAACTTATGGCTCATACCATGGTGAGCCTAATTAGTATCCACACATGCACCGATCATACGAGCAAGAGAATACAGAGTATTATAGTTCTAGTTCCTCGTCTTTAGACAATATAATGAAAATGTTGAAAACTAGTCCCTATTATGATCCTTATGAACTTGTTCTTCCTCTAGAAGAGTCTCTCAAACAATTAACTGAGAATACAAATAGGTTTGTGTTATAAATGAATAAAAAAAATGCACCTATGAGTGAACCTTCTATACACGATACCATAAGGAAATCATCTGAGTCGAGTCACGATACCATAAGGAAGTCATGTGAGTCGATTAAAAAGCTTTTGTTAGAGGCTCAGAACAGTACTACTCGAAATAATCTTAGTGTTTCCAACAATACCCTTGAAAATGAGGATAGTTATTTGCATAATGACGAGGTTAAAATTGGTAACACTGCATGCTTAGATGAGGTTCAACCATTTTCATGTTATTATAGTGATGATTATGATGAGGATAGTGTTGATGAGGAAGTCGACATTAGTGATCAGGAATTTAGTACTCCAAATGAACTTTATGATGATAGTGTTATTTCTGGTTCAAATCCCGATAATTTTAATGATTATTCACCTATTCAAAAGGACGAGGATTTGATTAGAGATGCTCCCGTTTTAGACGATGTAGTATTTCCTTATGATTACGAAGCCAACAATGGTTTAGAGGAACGAGTTTATTCTGAGAATACTGTTTTAGATTTTAGCGATTTAGAAACATTAGTCTTAGACAAAGAAAATGAACTCGTAGAGATGAGTGAGGATGAACCATACTTAGAAGAATCAATTGACCATTTTCAGGAATCTAATGACCTTGAAATTAGGGAAATTGTGACTAGTCTTCCTAGAGACACGAAAAACTCTAAGTTTGGGGGTGATTATCATTCTCCATGTGCTTTAACTCTTAGAAAGGTCCCTCACTTGGGACTTGACATATGTGCCTCAACCATTTTACAAGATTATCTTCATACACGTTTTCCTGAACCTAGTGATGTCCATAAGGAAGTTCAGTTGCTAGAAACCCATCCTCTGGTTGATGTGGTTTTCCCAGGGTATGTTACCCAAATTGACTTTGCTTTCCCACCAAATATTTTTTGACCAGATGTGTCAATTGTTAAGTTTTGAGACTAAGCCAAATTACTTTAGGAGATTAGGGTCGACACATTTGTTTAAGGAAGACCACCACTCTCATTGTGGTCAGCTGTGTAAGTCAAATCTGATTGACTTAAAGGATCCTCAGTTATTCAGGTTATTATTATGTGCTTCTAGATTTTTCCAGACCTTAGAACCTGATATTTCGGATCTTATTTATGAGGAGGTGCAACACATGAAAATATTTTATCTAGACCCTGTCATAGAGCCTGAACCTGAACCACAACTTGTTTTGATTATTTTGGAAGGTTATAGAGAAGATATTTCCTGTTAGATTCAACTCTATCCCATACGAAGAGTTTCAGTTGAAACAAAAGTCGCGTGAAACAAAAGAAATGAAATATTTTCCCGTAGCTTTTGGTCGAAGAAAAGATAGAGATTCTCGGGATTTAATTACCCTGTGCTGTATAAAAGGGTTAGTACGAGTCACAGGCAAAAAAAAAAGGGGTCGAGGGGTAGTTGCGGAGTAAAAACGAGAGCTGCAGAGACGAGTTCCATCAACAGCAGTCGAGAGGTAGAAGAAGAACAGAACCGTCACCTTTTCTTTCGAACTGTAACAGTTTTGCAACAATTATTTCTGTTAGGGTCTTCTCTGTAACACTCATCTCTGTAACAGTTGGTTCTGTAACAATTATATCTGTTACAAACCCGCTGCTTCATTAGTTTTCCCTTGGTTTTTTCACTCTTCTGAGCTATGAACACCTATTCTGAGCACGTGAATAATGTGAGGAGCTAAACCCCATTGCTGAGGCGACGGGGGAAGTCGTTTTTCCAATTATTATGTGGTAATTTCTATTTTTAATTTTTTTTTGCAATTTTTTATATGATTTTGTGCCTTGAATAAAAATAGTTTTAAGGATTAATAATTGAGCAGTTGTGATTCATTTTGATAGAGCATGCTTAGCCTAGGATTCTTGATGTTCTATGCTTCGGATATACAATTGTTACTTTGAAAATCTATCTTTACAACATATTAGAATCACTTTAAAGTGAAAAGAATTGCATGAATATTAATTAGATTGAATCACTGATAATTGGTTAATGGTGGAATCCTGAGTCTCAGTTTTCTCTACAATCTTGAAACCGATTTTATTTGAGTTTTTATTTTAATTTAAGTCTAAAACAAATCTTCACAAGTCTGAGTGAACGACAACCTTTTACCACTATCTACAACAACATAAAAAATCACATCAGCCACCACCACTAATATTCCACCACCACTCCTTCACCACCACCATTACACCACCAACAGTCCTCCACCACCACTAGTCCGTCGCCGCCACCACCACTAGTCCGTCGCCGCCGCCACCACTAGTCCGTCGCCGCCGCCACCACCACTTCCGTCAGTGTCACCGGCGCCACCACTGGTTAAGATATTTTTGTATCAACAACAATAGTTGATCCAAATAAAAATAGAACCAACAGTAGAAGTTGATCCAGTTTAGGGGATCAACAACGATAGTTGATTCAAAAAAAAAAGATCAACAGTAAAAGTTGATCCAATTTAGTGGATCAAATGATGCGTGTTCGACTCACGCCAAGTTCACTCTATTTACATGGATCCACTTTCATTGTTGATCCAATTTAGTGGATCAACAATGGTAGTTGATCCACTAAATTGTATCAACAATGAAAGTTGATCCATGTAAATAGAGTGAACTTGGCGTGAGTCGAACACGCATCATCTGACATGGAGTCAGTCATGGTACCATTGCACCACAAGTTCAACATTGGAAGAAATTTACATGATTTAAAATACAAAGCGTGATTTAAACTACAAGCATGATTATACTTATCCAAGGAAATATTGTCAACAATATGAGTTGAAAGGATCAACAACAGTAGTTGATCCCACAAAAAATTGGGTCAACAACATGAGTTGATCCCATAGATGGATTAACAACCATAGTTGATCCCATAAAAAATTGGATCAACAACAGGAGTTGATCCCATAAAATGGATCAACAACAACAATTAATCCCATTAAAACATAAACACCATTCAAAGCAACATTTATCACTTCCCTAACATCCACCACCACTGCCGCAAAACACAAACAACCTCCACTACAACTATACCTTCCACCACCATCAAAAACATCCAACACAAAACAAGTATAATACTGTCATTACCACCAACCTAAAAAAAGGCGTCAACAACAGTAGTTAATCCCATTTAGGGGATCAACAACAGTAGTTGATCCAATAAAAATTGGGTCAACAATAGAAGTTGATCCAATAAACGGGATCAACAACAGTAGTTGATCCAATAAAAACTGAAGTAAGTAGGTTACTGAAAGCACAATTGCTATACCTGGAACACCATCAACATATTGAAATCGATCTCGAATACAGATTCAAACCTCCATTAAAATAACACCAATAGTTCCCATCACCAACTGTGACCCAAATCAAACAGGAACTTCATCTTCTTTGCTAATCTAACTCGATCTCAATATTAATTTCATCTTAGGAACCGTAATTTCACATTCCGCTCTTCAATCTCTTAGTTTAGATTTCACAACAGCAGAACATATTAACCTTAACAGATTTGTTGACAGCGGTTGCGGAGGTAACGGAGGTGATGGTGCTGGTTTTGGTGGAGGAACTCGAAATGATGATGATTCTTTGATAATCTAACTTGATCCCAATCTTAATTTTATCTTAAAAACCCTAATTTCACCTTTCGTTCTTTAATCTCTCAGTTTAAATTTAACAGCAACAGAACATATTGACCTTAATAGATCTGTTGATAGCGGTGGCGGAGGTAACAGAGGTGGTGGTGCTGGTTGTAGTGGAGGCGATCAAGATGGTGGTGGTGATGGCAACGATGAAGATGGTGGTGGAGACAGGGATGAAGATGGTGATGGCGACGAGATGAAGATGTTGTGTTCGTGTTTTGCTGAGAAGTAAAGAAGGAAGGGTGTGAAATTGAATATATAATACATAAAGGTTAAAAATGGAATCCATGAAAATAACTTTTTTTGATAAAATTTCAATTATGCCATTAAGGACATTTATAAAGTCTGTTAGGTATATTTGTGAAGTCCCATCAAAAGGAGGGACAATAGTTCAATTTCCACAAAAAAATAAATAAAAAAAATCCAAGTATCAAAACGTAAATTTCAACCATCATTGATCCATCACTACAGTCGTTTTGGGATGATAACAGGGAAGGATTATCGTTAGGGATGAGTTCTAAAACGAATTTATATTTGCACCCTAATTGGTCAAGGCCAAACACATTTGACCGGAGGTCAGCTTTCACCCTAAATGTTTTAGCTTTCCCTTTAACAAAAATCCTCTTCAATAAGGCCTATCATGACAATATGTCAACATCTTAGAATATCTGCAAAGGGACTAAGATTATCCTGGCCAACAAAGGATATAGAAAAAAGAAAGATTTTTTACCCTTGACCAAATCAAATACCAACTTTCTCAATGCTTAAGCATAGAGGGATTGAATGATAAACGCCCATTTTGCAAGAAAGAAGAGGAAACTACAGATCACATTTTTGTGTTGTGTGCTTTTTCTTTTGAGGTTTGGTCCCACTTTTTAAAGGCTTTTAGAATTTTTTTGTCAAAGGAAATTTTGAAGCTTGGAAAATGAACAATTTGAAAGGAAGAGGCAGAGAAATTTGGTAGAAGGCGATTTATGTTGTGCAGTGGCATTTGTGGAATGAGAGACACAAAAGAGTATTTGGTGGGAGAGCTACGTGGATCAAGTGATTTTACAGATTAAGCAGTCTATTGGTCTTTGGCTTTGTGAAAGTGATGTTTTTAAAGGGGTAGCTATCAATTAAATTTCGTTTAAGTGGGAAGCCGTGTTGCATTTGTGATGTTGTAATATGGCTTCCCCCTTCATCTTTGTAAATATTTTTTCTTTTCAATATAAACTTCCCCTTCCAAAAAAAAATAAATCAAATACCATAAGTTTCTCCACGCAAACAAGTTTTAAAACTCCGTCAACAATCCTTGGAACCCTCTTCTTACTACCTCTACGAACTGTATCCATCTCATCTTCCGACGCTAAATCCACAGTTTTTTTTTTTCCTTTTTCTTTAGTAATTCAGATTTTATTTATTTATTTTTTGGCTATCATGGGTCTTTTTGTATGTATCTTATATACAAGCTCATGGTATTTCGAATTGTTTTTAGTTCGTTTTGTTGGTGTAGCAAAAGGATTTTCTAGTTGCTTAATGATGAGTTCATCACCAATAACAAGCAAAAACAAAGGCCGTGTAAGATTCCCACCTCAAAAACATTACAAGAAGCAAAGGCAAATAATGATCGTTTTGTTTTTTTGACTTGAAAGGGCAACATATACTCCCTCCGTTCCACTATTAATTGACCGATTTATTTTTAGATTTTTTTCTCATTAGTATTTGAATTTATATCATTTGATACTCGTGTTTATATTCGTTACGTAGGTGTTTTTAAATTGCACTACTAGGTCAACTAATAGTGGGGCGGAGGGAGTATTAAAAAAGAACGGTCACTCAAGGTGATCTAGTTACAACAAAAGATCAAAAGTTGTCAAAGACATTTCATAAAAACATCCCAATTACATATTAATGTCAAAAGAGAGAAACCATCAAAAAGGTATGAATATACTTCACTGCCACGATAAGTTGCTTATTATTCCTAAAATTATTGGCAAAGCATCTATTATTTCTTTCTTGCCAGATAATCCACCAAATCGAAAAAGGTAACAGAGTCCAAATCTCCCGTTTTGTGGATTTTTCTTTATTAGTTCTCCAATTCCAAATTGTTGTTTTGACAGATTCATGAGAATCCCAATTTAAACTAAGACTATCAAAGAAGTAATTCCAAATTAGACTATTAAGCTTGCAGTGAAGTAGCAAATGCAATTTTTTTTCTTGTTCAGTTACACAAAATAAATAAAGTGGAGATTGCACCTTTCCATCTCTGTAGAGAAAATCCCTAGTTGGTGCACCTTTAAAACAAAGTAACCAAACTAAAAAAGACACTTTCATTGGAATAAGAGAGTTCCAAACCTACTTGTAAAGGAGAGAGCCCAAACCTTCGAAATCAAAGGAATCATACGCCTGAGCTATTGAAAAGTCTTCCCATTGAGCCAAACCTTTCATCTGAACCATCTGTAATATGATCACTAGGAGCTCCAATTAGATCTAAAAGTTGAATAATGAAGCCAAGCTCAGATTCTTTTAGATTTATTTTGAGTTTAGATTCCAACCATTTGAATCGGTAATCAAGTCTACAACAGTAGCATTCCTATTGCTAGATAGCTTGAACAAGCAAGGGAATAAAGTCTGTAGAGAACAAAAAGAGCAAAGTGAAACAGATTACACCTGAACTAGGCTAAGGCCAACACTTGATGGTTCATTTCGAAATGAGGTTTTTGGATATATAGGTATACTTCAAATTTAGCTAATGTTGCTTGAGTTGGACAAAACTTTTGAAAAAATGAAAATTTTATAAACTAATTTCAGCTATGCAATAAAGTTCGGCTACGACATCTGAAGATCAGGTAGCCAAACTCATCTGCAAGTGTAGTTCGAGTAATGTTTCTGAAAACACAAGTAGCCAAACTCAGCTTTAATGGAGTTTTCTCTTTCAGAGAAAAGTTCGGTTAGGAGAAAAAATTGAGATGTAACCGAACTTCATATATAGGTTTTCAGAGAAAAGTTTGGTTAATACAAAAAATTGCGACGTAATCGAACTCAAAGTTCGGTGAGAAAATAAAAAGTTTAGCTAGGAAAAAAAGTTTTTCTAGAAATTATCTTTTTTGCGAAATAGCCGAACTGTTCTTCATTTCCATCAGGTTCGGCTAGTTCGACAGAAAAATTTCACAAAATTCCTAACCAACCTTCTCTGTGCAACTTCAATTTTTACCAACCACAGATGTATAAAGAAGACATAAGTTAGTCGGAAAGTAACTTAAATATACAATTTCGAAATTCGAGGTTTAAAACGATTATAATAATGGAAGAAAAAACAAGAAGATAAAGAAAGAGTTAAAAGGAAAATAGATTAGTAAAAAGATTATGTTTTTGTGTTTGTGAATGAGAATATTAATTAGGTTATTAGATTTAGAAGGGATATGTTATTATATTAGTCATAATTTAAACAAAGATAAAAAATAAGTGAGTCATTTCTATAATTTTAGAACACCCCTTAGGGAAGTGGCCTAAGTAACCATGGTCCTCTCCCAAAAATGAGGGGTGCCCAAGAAAATCGTTTCAAAAATGAGTAGAATTTGGGCTAAACACGTGAGCCAAACCAAGTTCACACAGTGAATGCTCCAAAGTCGTCCACCACCTATGAGATTAAAGCCCCAATTTTAGAAGATTATTAAGATCCAAAATCATAAAATAGACAAATTTGAGAACCCTAATCATAAATGTCTGCAGCAATCAGTACAGTAATCTTCACCACCACCACCAGACTAATTGCAAATCAGTTTCTCTTCTTCTTCTCCTCCTCTTATTAAAACCACTTCATTTCCAATCGTAGTATTTTCCGTGCCTTCTCATCATCATCATTTGCTGTTAATAGTACGATGGCTCATGTCTCCGATTCTTCTATGGATGCTGTTCAGAGACGTCTTAATATTCGAAGATGAGTAAGTTTTCAATCTTATTTTTTTATTTTTAAAAATTTCGGAGAATCTGACACAAAATGAGAAAAATCAGGTTTATCTGATGAAATCAGTTGTTAATTGATTGTTCTTTAGTGAATTTGCATGCTTATAATTGACATAAGTCTCTTATTACTTGGCCAGTAACGGTCTACTAAGGTAACCTTCCCCTTGGTTTGGACGAATACCTGTTGCAGCCATTGTCATGAAATCGAGGGTATGTTTCTTGTGTTAAAGTAATTTCCTACTTTCAATTTAAGGGCTCATTTCCTTAATTTTGGTTTCTGTTTCTTTGGCAGGTGTTTGTAATGCTGGGCAAAGGAAGCTGTCAGAAGAATTGGGTATTCCTGCTGAAGATTGCCTGTCTCTAGTTCGAATTCTGTATAAGGCAACATCAGATGGCAAGTGGGGGGAGCAAGAATGTAAGAATCACTGACTTTGATGTTTTTCTCTGTGCTGTTATTTAGAGATATGCATTTCAAATTAGAGAACTCAAAACAAGTAGATCCTTGTCACTGCATAGAAGAGAGAAAATAGGCCTCTCTCTAAATTGGTCATAAACAAGAGCAAGAAGTTTACTAACTCCTGTTTGTGTAAATGACCTTGTTACAGTACGCTAGTCTGTATGTGGTTCACGCAGCAGCAGCTTAGTTCTGACATCTGACTCCTTGTTAATATAATAGTCCGACATGTGAAAAGGCATTCAAACCTTGACGAAGTTGCGCCGTTGCGGATGTTAAGTATGTAAATTGTGAAGAACTGAAAGATCTAGTGAAGAAAGCTGATGCAGGTGAAGTAAAGTTACCCCTTGGTTCAGACTAGTTGTTGACAGTTTCTTATTTGAATGGTAGGACCAAGCTGAACAAGGTACACTTCAAGAAGCTGTTGACACGAAAACCATCCACAAGTTAACCTAGAAGTACGAGCACCGATATACATATACGGCAAACCAAGTGTGATCCCCACCCGCATGCTTGCACCAAGAACTATCAAAACTGAAACCTATATATAACCATTTGTGTTTATTGATTTTGTTTTCCTCAATGTATTAGTCTTCTCTTGTGCCAAAATTTTGAGGAATGGATTAGATAGTTGTAACTTTTATATGTTCCCTCGTTACACCTTGTGCACACTTGAAGCCTCACTTTCAGTATATTGCACTAAATGGATGTTGTTTTCTGTAGTATACGATCATGGCTTGAATTCCTTCGCTTTCTTACCAGGTGGGTGATACTTTAATACAGTTGTATCACAATTTCATCACGGAATTCAAGATTAAGATCAATCTTCTCAAGCTTGCCCATTTTTCTGTTATAGTGTCTCGGTAGTATTCAGAAAAAGAAGCTACCATTGGTTATCTTGAGGACGTATAGAGGAACCCATTCTCTATATAAAGATGCAGATTGCTGCCTTCAGACTTGAGAAAGGAGAGCAAAAGGAGTGCAAGAATCATTTGGATGATGAGAAAACTACCTTCTGTTTATGCAAGCAATTACTGGGTTTCGTCTCAGTATCATAAGTCTCGTCAGGAATTTGCTGAGTTTTGTAACAGTGAGCCTCCTTATTTAGCATACACTCCCGTGGAGTCCCTGTGAGACATTCAAGCTGGTATGTATTATGAGCTATAAACTTGTTTTGATTGGTATTTACATAAAACCATGGACCCTGAGTTCCTATAATGTAGCTGAATTTATGATGTTGTTAGAGACACTATGGTATCTACCGAAATAGCTGAAGTTAAAAAGAAAGTCCGGAATTTGATTTATCATTTTGAATGCGGAACTACATTCGTATTATCTAGACATCTTTTACTTTCGTTTTCATGTCTTCCTTATTCCTATAGTTCTTTGAACATGAAAGCATTAGTATAGTAATTGTTCGAGGAGAAACTTGATGCAGTAGAGGTAATTATTAACGGCCTTGGATGGTTACACTTGTTCAGTTTCCTGAGGTTTCTGTGAATGCACATCCTTTCGTTATGTCTGATGACTTGTTACTTTTCCAATGTAACAATAGCAAAATGCAGTATTAGATCATTGGTAATTCAAGAGGAGCATACTTCGTATATAACAGTATAAGTAAATATGTGCTTATAAATGGTTGGCCGAATCAAGTCTAGGCTATATAAGCTGTTCCCCCATATTTGATCCTCTAGATACTAGTTTCTTTAAATCTGTAAGTATTTTTTTTATGTTACATGTTAAGAGCGTGAACGATCTATCCCTGCTCTTGCTTGGTGATAACATATATAATTTCGGGGAGCTGCTTGCACACCCAATAGTAAGTCCATATATATCAGAGTATTTAATTTAACTATTTGAACCCGTGTAGCTTTGAGAAAATACTGTGTTAACTGCAACTTGTGATGTTGCTGTCTCGTGTCGCTGTATATATCAGTGAATTGGCATATTTTGGTGAAGCATATTCTTTTCTGTTTGAATTTTATTGACCAATTATTAATGTCTTTTGCACTCTTGTTTCCATTAAATCTCGGTGCGTCTTTACGTGAAATTCTGGTTATTGAAGAGGTGTAAGATTGTCGAGCATGGATTGCCGTCAGTTTGTGTTATTTTAGTTAAAAACAAGGGCTCTAGAGGACTATATAAGTTGTGTTTATGTCTGATCTCGAATATATAAAGTTCATAAGTGAAGTAGGTCTTAACTCTTAAGCATGTATGGCCTACCTATTCATGTAGCTTTAGGGTGCGTGTTTCATTTTCTCTCTTTGGTGGATTGTAACCAGTCTATACAAGGCTTATGAGCATAAGCTATACTCATGATCCTTTACTGAATGTTGGTTCTTAAAATGACAAAAGCAAGTGAATTTTTGTGGACAACTTACAGATTTCAGTGTTCCATTTCATATAATTTCTATACAGCTATAATTTGACGAATTTGCTCAGAATGCTAAAGCTTGTTTCTGTAAAGCCTGTCATAAAATTGAACTTATAATTAGGCATCATGATTTTTCCATCAAGTTTCTTTTTCAAAAATATTCTGAAATTGTAAA
The DNA here is from genome assembly GCF_003573695.1 of Papaver somniferum. Classification (NCBI taxonomy): domain Eukaryota; kingdom Viridiplantae; phylum Streptophyta; class Magnoliopsida; order Ranunculales; family Papaveraceae; genus Papaver; species Papaver somniferum. Next base: position 212,445,478 of record NC_039358.1, read on the forward strand.
TATTACTTACTGATCAGTTGCATCTTGTAATCTGTACTCCATGTAATGTTCGCTAAATGAAAGTTTCACCGTTTCTCTATAATTCCAGATAAAAAGTCTTTTGGGGACTAAGGTGGAGTGGCTATACTATCTCCTTCAGGCTATCAACTCTGGTGATTTAGTTCGATATCAAGAACTCTGTGTTGTTCACAAGGCAGCTGTGAGCGCTCAACCTGCATTAGTACAAAACAAGAACAAGCTGCTGGAAAAGATTAACATTCGTTGCTTGATGGAAATCATTTTCAGGTAGGTACCAGTGCTAGAATTCATATTGGATTCTTTATTTTTGATCATTACATTGCCAATCTAACAAAATTACTTCTTGTATGATGGTGGGAGTTACTTCACAGAATCAATTTGGTTGTAGCATCCATCGGTGCCATATTATCTTGGGTTGACAGCTTGTATGTGCTCAGAAGAAGGAAAGGTGGTTAGTACTTCAATACTTCTTCATCCTATCGGGTTACTTCTTCATCCTATCATAACCCGAACCTGTATGACCATTGGTGTTTATGATTATTTTCTTCTTCGATGTATGAGACTTTCCTCTATGCCGAATTTTGGGAAATTATGGATTAGATACTTGTTACTTTATTTACGCCCTCAGTTACACCCTGTGCTCGCTTTCAGCATTATATGGATGTTTTCTGTAGTCAACAATTATTTCTATTGCTTTCTTATCTCTTTCCCTTTTCCAGGCGGGTGATATTTTAATAAATTTGTATCACAATTTCATCACTGAGTTCGAGACTAAGATCAATCTTCTCAAGCTTGTCCATTTTGCTGTTATAGTGTCTCGACAGTATGCAGAAAAAGAAGCTATCATTTGTTATCTTGAGGGAATTTTGAGAAGCTGCGTGCAACCAGAGAAACACGCATAGAGGAACCCATTCTCTATATAGAAATGCAGATTGCTGCCTTCAGACTCGAGATGGGAGAGCAAATAGAGTGCAAGAATCTTTTCGATGACAGGAAGACCATACTTGACAGCATCACAGATATAGATCTCTCTCTTTATGCAAGCAACTACTGGATTTCGTCTCAGTATCAGAAGTCAGGTCAGGTATTTGCTGAGTATTATAACAGTGGTCTTCTTTATGGAACACATATACTCCAGTGGAGACCCTCTGTGAAACATTCAAGCTGGTATGCCAATAAAAGTATTTCATAAGCTATACACTTGTTTTAATCAGTCTTTACGTAAAGGCATGGGCCCTGGATTCCCCTTAATATAGCTGAATTCATCATGTTCTTAGATGGCACTTCGGTAGATGCTAGTTAAATAGCTGAGGTTAGAAAAAAAGTTTGGAATATGATTTGTCATTTTGGATGCTGAATCAGATTGGTAGTTACTAGACATCTTTTAGTTTCTTTCTCATATCTTTCTTATCCTATGTTTTGTGAACATGAAAATTAGAGTAAAGTAATTGCTGGATGAGAAAGTTGATATGTAGTAGAGGTAATTATTAAAGCTTAATGCCGTTGGGGGCTTGCTAAATAGTTTGGGGTGTAAATATATGTATTATTGGTTGCAGAATTGAATTTAGGCTGTTCCTTCATATTTGATTTTTTAGAAACTAGTTTCTTTGAATCTCTCAAGTGTTTTTCGTAATGTTACACGTAAAAGCGTGAGTGGTCTATACCTGCTAATGTTTGAATCTATGTTCTTCAGGACCTAGCATTCGACTTATCCATTGGTCCCTTGCTTGGTGATAACATATATAATTTTGGGAGCTGCTTGCACACCCAATAGTAAGTCCAACTACGCCAGAGTGTTTAACTATTTTAACCACTGTGGCTTGGTGACAAATACTGTGTTAATTATTTTGTTACTTATCTATGTTGTTGACACTCATGTTGCCAGTAACTCTGTGTCTGTCTACATGCAATTCGAGTCTTATGCTAATGACGAGATGTATGATTGAGCATGGGATTGCCGCCTGTATGTGTTTGTAAGTAAGAATAAGGGATGCAGGGGAGTGTATAAGTTGCATGTGTGTCTGATCTCGAAGATATGAAGTTCATAAGTGAAGTAGGTTTTAAGGATGTATTGATTACATATTGAAGTAGCTTTAGGGTGCATTTCTCATTTTTGATTTTTCTTTCTTCAGTGAGTTGCAATCAGTCTATTGGACACTTGGACTTGTTTTGTGAACCTAACTAAGTTACAATTTTCTTGAAGTGACAAACAGAACTGAACTTTGTGGAGAATATTTAGTGGTTTCATATCTTAGTTGTTTATGGCTAAATTTTGACGAATTTGCTCAGAGTACATAAAGCTTGTTTCAGCATTAGGCATCAGGACCTTTCCATCGAGTTTGTTTTTCAAAGTTATGAAATTGTAAACTACTTATTCGAATTTGCATCTTATTGTCTGTACTCCATGTACTGTTTGCTAATTGAACTCTTCGTCATTTCTCTATAATTCCAGATAAACAGTCTTTTGAGGACTAAGGTGGAAAAGCTATACTATATCCTTCAGGCCTTGAACTCTGGTGATTTAGTTTGATATCAAGAACTCTATGTTGTTCACAAGGCTGCTTTGAGCGCTCAACCTGCACTGGTACAAAATGAGAAGAAGCTGTGGGAAAAGATTAATATTCTCCGCTTGATGGAAATCATATTCGGGTACCAGTACTAGAATGCATATTAGATTCTTTAATTTTATTTCATTACAATTGCTAATCTAACCATTGTTTTTGTCTCCTCTAGCTGAACCGCGGATGATCAAACAGTTCCATTGGGCGTAACTGCAGAACACACTAAACAAGAGCCTATCTGTAAGTCCATTCTATCCGTTAGTTTCTCAGATAGTGGTTCACATCGCATGATTACATGATTTTAGACAATCTATAGGCATATCGTTCTGGAGTGTTCTGTTAATGGTACTACTTACCGTCTTAGCTCAGTGGTAGAGCGTGTGGTGTTGCGCCTCATGGTCGTGGGTTCGATTCCCGCAGACGGAAAACAAAATTTATAAGGCTACGATATAATATGAATCAAACTCTGTGGCATATACAGATTCCCTTCGAAAAGTAAGTACAGCCATCTAAGATATGGTCTAGAAATAAAAGCGAAGTTCTTGTTTTACAGCTTACAATGTGAAAAAAACATGTGCAGTCTTCTTAATCTTCAGCGGCATTCTCATTAATTGCGAAGCATAGCCTGTCCTCTTGATCTTGGGCTGGTAATCTAAAACACCAGAACATTAGAATTCTTTGCGGTTGAAGATTGAACTTCCTTACAAATCTGTTCCAGCCACGGCCTCTTAAAACCAACTGTCCATTACCCACCATGGCAAACCTCATAAAGGATACAACTCCTGTCTTGTCAAGTACCGGAACATCAATATTGTTTCTCTGTAGGATGATGTTAGCCTCATCTTCTCTCAAATATTCGACCAATGCTGCATATGTAATCAAATTCAGTCTAGATTGATGGGGTGATACATCGGAAATCGTCAGCACCTTTACACCTAGCCATACTAGGTTTGTTCCTCCCAATTCATAGATTCGGTTAAAGAAACGGAACACTGGATCGTGGACAGATTTTGGGAGAGCAAAATGTTGCAGCTCAGCAGCTATTGGATCTGCTGGATCCACTGTTAGTAATACAATATCATCCATGGTGTGAACATGATCACCAACTGTCGCATTGTTCATCAGCTGAACCGAAAAGGCATGATTCGCATACACCCACAAAGTTAGATTAGGAAGTCCAAAACCAGTCATATGTCGAATCACCTCTTTCAACTGCAACACAGTTAGACTGCGATCAAACCATAGGGTCCAATCTGTTATTAGCTGATTGTTGTTTACTAGTATTATTGGTCCTATTCTCATTGGTACAGGAAGAATTTGATTACCTCCATTATCATTAGCTTCAGCAACATTATGATTACCTCCATTATCATTAGCTTCAGCAACATTATTATCAGCTTCATCATTATTATTATTGTTGCCTAAACCAGCAAGATGACCTCCCATATTTCCTCCATCTTCATGACCAATACCTTGATTTAACGGCCCAGCTGCTTCTTGAATTTGTTCTACTAGAGGACTTCCTCCATTGTTTTCATTACCACCATTAATAACAGTACCAGCATCATTACTTTGATCAGGAGGATGATTAGAATCATCATGGTGACCCTGTTGATGAGTAGTACTACTAAAATCTCCATTCTCATCTTCAAAATTATCAAAAAATAACCCAGCAGGTTCTTGATCAATAACATCATAAAACACCTGATTACTATTATACAGATTATAATGATCTTGATTTTCATCAAAAGCTGCAATGAAACCAGCACCATCATCACCGTTGCCATTAAAAACTAGAGGATTTGATGTATCTTCATCAGATATAAAAACTTCAATACCATCAATACCATCTACGGGGACTACTACAGGATTATCTTTTTCTCCATTTATAAAAGCCTGATTGTGATAATTACCTTGTTGATCACGTATATGAGCACCATCAACATGTCCCTGTTGATCATCTTGCAAATCAAGAACCTCGTTGTTACCCTCACCACCATGTAAACCAGCATTTTCTTCTCCATTATTCTCATTGGGTTGTTGATTGTGATCATTCTCATCATCCATTCTTTAATCACACTCTGTTTTATTTTCAAGAAACAGAATTTTGCTTTAGAGTCTTTAATGGCAGTATCACTCTAAGTTTTCAAGATACGATTTTTACTTGTAATCAGTTTTCAAGATTCCTTTTTTTTGTGATCTTTTGACTCTCCTGTTGTTATAAGAAGAAGAGAGGATTGTTGGAAGAAGAGAGGATTGTTCGATAACAGAATTCCACTTCACTTCTCATCTCAGTTTTATAACTAACTGTGGCGGGAGGGATTATTTACTATGTCACCAGTTATTTTTTTAATCTTTTACAGTGTGCTGACACGTGTCAGGAAGATAAAAATAAGACTTTCTTTACTTCCGTCTTCTCCAATGAGAGAGTGTTGGAGTTGAAGAAGGCGAGGAGGAGAGTGTTCGTCAGAATGGGTAAGTAATCATACCCACTTAGATGTGGTGTTTCAGTTTGTTATTTGAAACAATAAATTTCATTTTAGGAGTTTATCTAATTTGGGGGTTTTGAAGCATGTAATTAGGGCTTTTGAATGGTTTTTGGTGGATGATGTTTTAGGGATTTTAAAGCTTTAGTTTTAATAATTTTGGTTGGATTGGTAAAGGGTTTCATTTCTTTTTTGGGATTTATTGGTTTGAAGAATTGCATCTTCAAAACTGACAGTACTTGATTTCACTGAGAAAATGGGTATTGGGGTTTCTGATGAGTTATGTTTATGAACTTGAAAATGTAAATTTAAATGTGGGGCATTTGTTATTTTGCTTAATGCATGTACTCGTAGAGTTGTGAATTTGGTCTTGGCAAAAGTGGGTTTGAGTGATCTTAAAGAAGACTAAGATGGGTAGTAAGAGATGGAACTCAGATTGCATTATGGCACGATGTTTGGTTAATGAATAAGGTGGAAGTGGATTGCTCTGGTCTTACTCTCACCAACAGCTTGGAACGAAGTGATGAGTTAGTCCCGGCATTAGACTCTAAGTGCAATTTCTCTGTAGCTGGTGCAATTTCTCTTCCAGCAATAATGGGTAATATGGAAAATCTTTGAGATTTTGTGGTACTGATGTCAAACTGGAGTCTAAAGTTTTGGTAAGGATGTTTAGAGATGGCCATGTAATGTATTTCACTTTCAAACTCTTGGTGGTTTTTCTGAAATCTTCTCTGTGGGTTGTTAAGGAAATTTGGGTTTTTGTACAATGGTGGAGACTGGAGATAGAGTTGTTTTTGAGGAGTCTGGTATTGACAGGTGGTTTGAGCTTTATGGTTCAAATTCTGCAATTCTTTGGGATAACGAGCAGGATAATTAAACTTGTGAGAGAAATTCAGTGTACTTGGGATCTTCAAGTTAAAGGCTTTCTTGTCATTTGCTGCGATGGCTTTATTTTGCCAGAAATCACTTTGGTCTTGTGTTAAGAGCTGTAGCTGGGTTTTGGCTGTGCTACTAACTTCTTCATAGCTGAAATTCATCTGGTGTTTACTTTGGAGTAGGCCTATAGTTGGGAGTTGAAGCTGGTTTTTATTTCGCCAGACTCAAGTGCAGCTATTCATGCTTTTATGGCAAGCAAATTACCTTGGTACGTATGTCACATCAATTTCTTACTTTTGATTTCTTTCCTCCTTTTCTGCCTAACTTAGAATGGCCTGACCAAAATTGCTTTAGCTTCGTATTGTATATTTCTAGTTGGTTGATTGGTTAGTAATGTCATTTAGGTTTGCCTATTTATTTTTGTCTGTTGACGGATGTCATATTCACAGGGAATTCATATTCGCTCAGAATTCCTTCCTAAAAATAGTTCAAATTCTCTCTTTTAACCAATAACTTCACTGGGTCATCTTTTGTCCACAAGAGTTTCGTAAGTACTGGGTTCTGTTTTGGATTCTGAGTTGTGTTGTGAAGTACTGAGTTTTGACCATTTTTTGGAGATGAGTAGCGGGTTTCATTTAGTTGATTGGAATTTAAGTTCATGGTGGAAAAATTTGAAGGAAGTCGATGTTTCAGTTATAGAGCTAAACTAGGAGGTAGAGTAACCAAGTGAATTTAGTGGTGTACTTGATATATAACTTGAGATTAATTGATACTAGGGACTTGCATTTCACAAGTGCATTAGAGCTGTGAATTTATCGTAATAGAGATAGACACTACGGAAGTCTATGGTTCTGTGCAAGAATTTTGAATTTTACTGTTGTTCTCAGCTTGTTGTGTTTCTGTATTTTGTGGCATGCTCCAATGTGAAGGTTATTTTTGTTGGAAGTTTAGCTGATTTTTCCATTCTGGAATGGTGCTTTTACCATCTTTCGGAGACATCAGCCAGTATGTGCTTTGAATGAGTCGACTAACTTCTCTCCCTGCTTGCAGATATGGGATTTTAAGTTAGGAAAGATCTTTAAGCAATGAAGGGATGTGTTTCGCTTTCAAATTCTTGGTGGTTTTTCTGATATCTTCTCTGTGGCTAAGAATAAGAAGAGTCTAGTTGTAAGGAAATTTGGATTGCTGCTGCCTTTTTTGTACTGACAGGAGGCCATAGGGGAATCCGGGTATCTCAGGTTTTGGTTTTATTGCCGGAAATCATTTTATATTGCTGGACACCGGTAACCAGTGATTCAACCGCTGGATTAAAAGAAGGAACTTACCGCGGTGATGGGGTGCTGTTGTAAATTGTTTTCATATAAATGGTAATTGTGCCGGTGTATAATTTTTCACGTGCTATTGCACGCGCATTTACGGTTTCATAAATCGAGATTGTCATTGACACACACCAACAGAAGTGAAATTAAAACGGAAAATGGATCATTTGTCCAAATATTTTTAAAACATGGTTCAAATGGACGAGTAAAAATTAGTAAGGATGAAATGGACACTAAAAAAATAGTAAGGATGTAACTGGATTCATCCCGACTTAAACTTAAAACATAATAAGGATGAAACTGGATGCATCCTGATGTAAATTAAAAATAAGAAAAAGTATTTGAAAATGGTTAGATGAAATTGTTTACATCCTGGCTATTTTTACATTTTTGTCTATTTAAACAATTTCAAAATCTAAATGTCCTTTTCATCCAGGACTTGTTGATTTTGGTCTTTTTAACCAAATTTTGTGAACTCAAAAGCTGTTTTTTGCATGATTTATAAAGAGGATACCAGTCCTACTAAGTGCTGATACCATTTCATCGATCCAACGGCCAAAATTGATGAGATCTTTTTGTCCTATACGAAACGGTATCAACACTTAGTAGAACTGAAATTCCCCTTTATAAATGATGGTTTTTTGTGTGGGAGTTCAGAGAAACTTATAATGAGGTCTAAATTTTTTCCAAAAGAAGTAAAATGTGCCTCGTAACTCAAATTTGTTTAGAGACCCGAGCTATATCTCATTAGCAAATAAATTTCCCATGTAAACGAAACTCTAATATGCAATCTGAATTTTGCTTCGTCACTGGAAAGTTGTATGTGATATCCCATTTAAATATTGCCTCATAACCAAAAATCAATACCTCAGTCTACGAATTGTCCCATGAACCAAAATTTATCATTCAAACCTAAAATCCGCTCCAAGACACTAATGACATCATAACCCTATATCTAGGAAACTGTGATCTAGATTTTATCCCTTCCGAAGAAATCCAAAATTTACATGGTCGTTCAAAAGTTAATGGGTCTTCTTAACTTGTATACCTGTATATATGTTAAGGAGTCATTAATAACTCACTTTTTCTAATGGAGTTAGATGAGTTTTATTGAAATTGTTGTTGTCTTGAAATATGTTTTACACGTTCTTTATAGAATATCAATTCCATCTATACCCTTTTCACTAAATAATTTAAATGGTAATTGAACTATTGTCCCTCCTTCTAATGGGTCTTCACAAATATCCGTGATGGTATAATTGTAAATTTTTCCAAAAAAATAATTATTATACTACCTTATTTAACCTTCCTCTCTTTCTTTCATTCTTCTTCGTTTCTATACAGAAACTTCATTCTTCTTCTTTATTGCCGCCACCACAAACCAGCACCACCAGCTCCGCCGCATCAGCCACTATTATCAACAGATTGATCACTAATTTTGTTTCGATTTCAACAAATTTCAACTAGTTATTAATTGTTCTTCATCATCTTAGGTTAGGGATTGATTTCTAAACCAGATGCAGAGATCGATTTGATTTTTAGGGTTTCGATTTTTGAATTTCGAGTTGAAGATTCAAAGATATCTTTGCATGTTCGATTCATTGAAGCCAAATATCGATTCAATATTATGACTTAACTTGATTTGTTTTATTTCAATTTATTGAGATCGAGATCATTGATTCTGAAACTGGTATGATTAAGTTTTGATTTTTAGTTTTTGGTAAATTATTGATACTGAAACTGGTGGTTGCTGCTACAGATTATAGATGGTGGTTGATGGTTTTGTTGGTGGATCTGAAACTGCAGCTGGTGGAGGAATGGGATTGTGTTTTAGTATAACTGTATTGCTGCTAATGTGTGTCAGAATGGATTTGAGATAATTGTTGTTGTATATACGTTTATGAAGCCTGGATTGTTGTTTATGAAGCTACGGGTGATGATTAATTGTTGTTGTTTATACGTTTTTGTAGGATCAATTGTTGTTGTTGTTGACCAAATTTTGTATGGATCAACTACTGTTGTTGATCCATTTATCGGATGAACTCCTGTTGTTGACCTAAATTTTGATGGATCAACTACTGTTGTTGATCCATTTATCGGATGAACTCCTGTTGTTGACCTAATTTTTGATGGATCAACTACTGTTGTTGAACCAATTTTTATGGGATCAACTACTGTTGAACCAATTTTTATGGGATCAACTACTGTTGATCCAATTTTTTATGGGATCAACTACTGTTGTTGATCCTTTCAACTCCTATTGTTGACAACATTTCCTTAGATTAGTATAATCATGCTTGTAGTTTAAATCATACTTGCAGTTTAAATCATGCAAATTTTTTCAAATGTTGAACTTGTGGTGCAATGGTAGCATGACTGACTCCATGTCAGATGATGCGTGTTCGAATCACGCCAATTTCACTCCATTTACATGGATCAACTTCTACCGTTGATCCTTTTTTTTGGATCAACTACCATTGTTGATCCCCTAAATTGGATCAACTTCTATTGTTAGTTCTATTTTTATTTGGATCAACTGCTATTGTTGATACAAAAATATTCGAGCCAGTGGTGGCGGCGACGATGGCGGTGGCGACGGTGGACTAATGATGATGGCGACGACGAACTAGTGGTGGTGGAGGAACTGGTGGTGGTGTAATGGTGGTGGTGAAGGAGTGGTGTTGGAATATTAGTGGTGATGGCGGTTGGTAGGTGGAGGTCGTTGAACGGTGGTGGTGGAATGATAGTTGAATGTTGGCGGTGGCGGTGCTAGTGGTGGTGGTTAAGTGGTAGAGGAAGAAATTTGTTTCATTTTGAAATAAAAAAAAATATTAAATGGATGAGGGTATTAAGGTAATATAATTTTAAATGGATAAGGTTATTAAAAAGTAGGGACATATTTATTGTTGTATAAGGATATATTTATTGGATGTAAAAAATAGGGACATATAAATAATGTACCCTTAGTTTAATACTAGCTTAATTTTCATTTCTATGCCTTATAATTTCGGTGCTCAAGTGATATCAAATATTTTGTGTGGGTAGCAAAATTGATTGTTTATGTTTACACAAAATTGGTTAAAAAGACCAAAATCAACAATTCCTGGGTGAAAAGGACATTTAGATTTTGATGCTGTTTAAATGGACAAAAATGTAAAAATAGGCAGGATGTAACCAGTTCCATCGTGCCCATTTTCAAATATTTTTTCTTATTTTTAATTTACACAAGATGTATCCAGTTTCATCCTTGCTATTTTTTAAATTTAAGCTAGGATGAAACCAGTTTCATCCTTACTATTTTTTTTTGGACCATTTCACCCAAACTATTTTTTACTCGTACATTTGAACCGTGATTTAAAAATATTAGAACAAATGACCCATTTTCCATTATGTTTATCTAAAAATTTTGCGAGAAAAGAAAAAAAATAAATCTACATCGATAACAATTATAAATCAAATGGAGTAGTAGATGTCAATTTCCTAAATCAACTATTGGGAAGAAAAGCCGCGAAGAAAATGGAGAATTCCAAACGACAGGATATCTAAGAGGAGAACTAAAAAAAAGGCAAGACACGCGATTACAACAAACCGTGAGAAATCTATTAATCATTTGAACTGAAAAATCTACTTTGAACATAGTATTCAATTCTGTTAATGCCCATCCGATAGTTATAACTAGTGGGACCAAGTATGTAAGTTCATTAATAAATATGAAGGATATTTACGTAAGTTTCTTTTTATATATTAATTTAAGTATTCAAGTTGTTAGTTACTAATTCTTACCTTGTAAATTGAACATAAAAGTTGAAAAACCAAGATAAAAACAATTTTTTTTTTGATAAGCGGAAAACAAAACACAAAACTAAGCACTCAATCTAACATTTCTCACTACAGCTCTGCCTAGCCAATCATTGCTAAGCAACCGGACAATTGAAGTAGGAGGAGAAGTGATCTATTCCCCCTCAATCTCCTTCGCAACACTTGATTTAGCTAGGTAGTCTGCAACACCATTTGCCTCCCTGTATCTCTGGACAATTACAATATCATCAAAACTCGTCATCAGTTCTTCTATATCTTTGATTAAGCTCCTCATTACCCATGGCGTTGACGTCTTTCTTTTGCACAACTGCACTGCATAAGTAGAATCAGTTTCTACCTCTAGCTTCTTTATGCCAATTTTTTTTGCCAACAACAAACCTTCTCTTATTGCTCACACCTCTGCAACGTTATTGTCATTCTTGTATATATGTCTTGCAAAGCAAGCCTGAAAGCCACCATTATCAGCTCTTATGATTCCCCCAATTCCTGCGTCCTTAACATTGTTTGAAGCTCCATCACAATTAAGCTTGCTAAAACCATGCCTTGGAAAAATCCATGGAACAACAATGTCTTCAGTTTGCACATTTCCTTCTCCAGATTTCCCCAAGCATTGAGAAACTCCCTGCCACTTCTTAAGGCTCTAGCAAGCATACGAGAAGGGAGAAACACTCTGTTGTTGAATACCCATTCATTCCTACCATTCCGAATGGACCAGAGGATAAATGGAAATATATTCACCCAATTAACTTAGCCAATTTTCCCTTTAAACCTGCAAAAGTCTTTCAGAGTAGATGGGTTAATATAATCCAGATTGGGTTGGAAACCAATCCAATGCTTTATCTTTTTCCATAAAGGCGCCACTGCTCTGCAACCAAAGAACAAATGATTAGAATATTGGAAATCATTGTTACATAAACAACAACCAGGATGATTACTTGTATGCTTACTATAAAGAGACTCATTTAGATTGAGTCTATTGTGACAAAGAAGCCACAAGAAATATTTGATTTTCTGTGGACAATTAAGTTTCCACGGAAATCTCCAATTAAGATCAGGCAAAACATTGCCTATCTTATTGGAAATGAGGAAGTTATAAGCATCACGAAAAATAATATCTCCATTCTTACTATGAGACCACACAACCTGATCTTCACACTTGTCACTACCAATACTAATGGCTTTGATTTCTTCAGCCACTCTCTCGGAAATGAACCCATCAATTGCTTTTAAGTCCTAAGTCCTAGAATCAAAGTTAATAATATCCTTGACCAATAAATCAGGCACATTCTGATTTGAAGCCTCAGCTATGACAGAAAGGGGTAAATTAGACACCCAAGGATCATTGCAAACACTCATATTCCTGCCATCTCCTATACTTCATCAGATACTAGATTTCACTGCATCTCTTCCTTTGAGAATGCTCCTCCAACTAACAGAAGTTCTATTCTTTTTTCCACAAGTCCAAAAATTTGAGTCCGAGTAATACTTTTCCTTTAACAGTTTGATGACCTCCGAATCAGGATTATCATAAATATTCCAGGCCATTTTTTCCAAAATAGCTAAGTTATTCAGCTCTAAGTCCCTCACACCTAAACCACCAAAGTCTAAAGGCCTACAAACTTTGTCCCACCCAACCTTATTGATACTTTTCTTATCTTTATCTCCCCCCCCACCCCACAAGAAATTTCTCTTATACCTATCAATCTTAGTAATCAGGCTTTTGGGAAGTTTAAGCATACTCATAATGTGATTAAAAACAAGTTATTAATGATTTCTTAACATGTATACGGGTATATAAGTTAAGAAGACCCAAAAAGGTAATTGGTGATCTAAAAAGCCTTTTATTACCACTTGGAAGTGGTTCAAAAGTTACACCATGTACAAAATTTAATATGCGACTCAAGTCTTGTTTTTCATTGTTATACAACGGTTGGTGCAGAATCTTACAATTTTTGTAGCTTCACCATTACAACCTGAACCTGAAGTTATCCGAAATGATCTTGCCCGATTTAGGGAGACGAACTGAGAGTGTATTTCCATATTTTCTCAAAAATATCCCCCAGCAAGACATGTTGGGATTAATGTGTAGACAGGGACGTCTTATAATTTCGGGATGCTCTAGGTGAACTTAAAATATGAGAACTTTTCTCTGTTAACTTTTTCACTTTGGGAACAACAATGCATAATATTTGGCATCTTATGAAAGGACTGTTTAAACCGGTATATTAGAAATCAGTCGTCGTCCTTATATTCGTTAAGAAATCGAACACTTTGATACATTCGCAGACCAGGAATTTCATTTCATTGGGGTCAAAGCATTTTGGAAATTTTATCACTAAAGGGAACAACGACTATATAATTTGAGTTTTATGATCAATTTATATTCTGAACTAATGTGGTGTTTTTTTTTAATTATACACGAAAGATGGACTCAAGCTCCTACCCGAACCCAGCCAATCAGACTGGACCCACTGTCATACTCAACCTCACCATAACTCAAACTATACAACTATATTACTATTATAAACCTTTATAGTGAAAATTGAACCTCTAACTTCCTTCTTCCTCCACTGAAAGACTCCACTGAGACAAAGATGGGCTGTCAAGAACGTAGAGGAGGTAGGATGGGCAGTTGGTCAAATCTAGTATGGATCGTACATGGACAGTAGTTGGAGTCGGCGGCTCTCCTAGGGTTCCCTCCTCTTGGATCCCTGGGGAAGAGGATCAAGATGGCCCTCGCGAACAGCTTGATGCACTATCTCCCTTCAACCCTTTGAGCGAAATGCGACAAAAGGAAGCAAAATCGATGGACCGACTCCATCGTCTCCACCCCGTAGGAACTACAAGATCACCCCAAGGACGCCTTCGGCATCCAGGGGTCGCGGATCGACCATAGAACCCTGTTCAATAAGTGGAACGCATTAGCTGTACACTCTCAGATTGGGTAGTAAGGGTCGGAGAAAGGAAATAACTCATTCTTAAAACCAGCATTCTTAAGACCAAAGAGTCGGGATGAAAGTGTGTTTGTGTGTGTGTGTGTGGGGGGGGGGTGATCTCTCCGTTCCTGGTTCTCCTGTAGTTGGATTCTCCGGAACCGCAAGAATCCTTATAATGGGATTCCAACTCCACACCTTTTGAGATTTTGAGAAGAGTTGTTGTGGAGAGCACAGTACGATGAAAGTTGTAAGCTGTGTTCGGGGGGGGGGGGGGGGGGGGAGATATTGTCTATCGTTGGCCTATATGGTAGAATCGACCGGGGAGGCCTGAGAGGCGGTGGTTTACCCTGTGGAGGATGTCAGCGGTTCGAGTCCTTTTATCTCCAGCTCGTGAACTTAGCGGATACAAAGGTATATGATAGCACCCAATTTTTCCGATTCGGCAGTTCGATCTATGATTTATCATTCATGGACGTTGATAAGATACTTCCATTTATCAAAACCTTAGGATGGCATAGCCTTAAAGTTAACGACGAGGTTCAAACGAGGAAAGGATTACGGTGGATGCCTAGGCACCCATAGACGAGGAAGGGCGTAGCAAACGACGAAATGCTTCGGGGAGTTGAAAATAAGCATAGGTCCGGATATTCCCGAATAGGTCAACCTTTCGAACTGCTGCTGAATCCATGGGAAGGCAAGAGACAACCTGGAGAACTGAAACATCTTAGTAGGCAGAGGAAAAGAAAGCAAAAGCGTTTCCCTTAGTAGCGGCGAGTGAAATAGAAGCATCCTAAACCGTGAAAACGGGGTTGTGGGAGAGCAATACAAGTGTCGTGCTGCACCCTAGATGGTGAGAGTCCAGTAGCCGAAAGCATCACTAGATTATGCTCTGACCCGAGTAGCATGGACACGTGGAATCCCGTGTGAATCATCAAGGACCACCTTGCAAGGATAAATACTCCTGGGTGACCGATAAAGAAGTAGTACCGTGAGGGAAGGGTGAAAAGAACCCCCATCGGAGAGTGAAATAGAACATGAAAACGTAAGCTCCTAAGCAGTGGGAGGAGCCTGGGCTCTGACCGCATGCCTGTTGAATAATAAGCCGGCGACTCATAGGCAGTGGCTTGGTTAAGGGAACCCACCGGAGCCGTAGCGAAAGTGAGTCTTCATAGGGAAATTGTCACTGCTTATGGACCCGAACCTGGGTGAT